>NW_027491805.1:0-600000 GCF_021521415.1 Bidens hawaiensis
AGGTTTCGTCCCCGAAACCTAACTATTACATAAACAAATTTGGATAAAGTTTGCGCATCTCTTCTTCCACTTCCCATGTAGCATCTGATCCCTTGCGATGCTTCGATATCACTTTCACTAGTGGGATAACTTTATGACAAAGCTGCTTTTTCTTGCGGTCAACTATCTCGATTGGTTGCTCAATGTAGTTCAACTGTTCATCAATCTTAATGTCCATTAATGTCACATGAGACGTGTCATCGGCTAGACATTTTCTCATATGAGAGATGAAATGTAGAATGAATTCCTCCCAACTCTTCTGGTAAGTCTAGCTTGTAAGCTACTTCACCTACTCGATCTAAAATCTCGAACGGTCCAATGTACTTTGGACTCAGCTTTCCTCTCTTCCTAAAACGAATAATTCCTTTCCAAGGCGAGACCTTGAGCATCACATTGTTACGTACGTTAAATTCAATCGGTCGTCGCCGCTTATCAGCATACGAATTCTGTTGGTTTTGAGCAGCCTTCATTCTTTCTTTGACCTGGTCGAACTTGGAAGAAGTCTCTTGCACAACTTCTAAACTTCACATCTCTTTCTGACCAATCTCTCCCCAACATACCGGAGTTCTACAATGTCTTCCGTATAACATCTCGAATGGTGGCATACCAATACTTGAATGGTAGCTGTTGTTATAAGAGAACTCTGCCATATGCAGATGATCGTCCCAACTTCCTCAAAGTCTAAAACACAAGCACGTAGCATATCCTCAAGGGTTTGGATCGTCATTTCAAACTGTCCATCTGTTTGAGGATGATACGCCGTACTGATGTTCAACCTCGTTCCCATGGCTTCATGAAACTTCTTCCAAAACCTCGAAGTAAAACGAGTATCTAAATCAGACACGATCGATAACGGTACTCCATGCTTGGATACAACTTCCTTAATGAATAAGCTTGCCAACGGTTCTGACGAGATAGCCTCTGGTATAGGCAGAAAGTGAGCACTCTTGGTCAAACGGTCCACAACCACCCAGATCGTATCATGATGCTTAGCTGTACGAGGTAGCTTAGTTATGAAATCCATGGTGATGTTTACCAATTTCCATTCAGGTATCTCCAAAGGTTGCATCTTTCCATACGGCTTCTGATGTTCGTCCTTGACTTGTAGGCAAGTTAAGCACTTACTAACATAATCCACCACATCATTCTTCATCCCTTGCCACCAGTTGTCTCTTTTCAAATCTTGGTACATCTTAGTAGTTCCTGGATTAATCGAATATCTTGACTTATGAGCTTCATCTAAGATCCGACCTCTGAGATCTCCATGGCGTGGAATCCACATACGGACGAACCTAGTCTTAACACCATGCGTATTTTCCATCAACTCGCTCTGTTGACCGAAGATTCTTTCTTTCCTCACTAGCCCTTCATCTACCAGCACCTCTGCTTGCACTTTTACGATTTCTTCAAAAAGACTTGAATTCATAATCAACTGGTATGACCTTAATGTTGCAATGACTTCCTCATTATTACGGCTTAGCGCATCGGCGACCACATTAGCTTTACCAGGATAGTACTTAATATCGCAGTCGTAATCCTTGATCAATTCTAACCACCTTCTCTGCCTCATGTTCAATTCTTTCTGCTCGAAGAAGTACTTTAAACTCTTATGATCCGTGTAAATGGTAAACTTAGTACCATACACATAATGCCTCCATATCTTAAGATCATGCACTACCGCTGCTGGCTCTAAATCATGCGTCGGATAAGTACTCTCATGGACTTTCAACTATCTAGACACGTAGGCTATCACTTTTCCTCGTTGCATCAACACGCAACCTAACCCTCGATGCGAAGCATCAGTACAAACAACCAAATCATCGTCGCCATCGGGTAAATAAAGGATTGGAGCTTGCGTGAGTCTCTTCTTTAACTCCTGAAAAGCCTCTTCTTGAAACTTACCCCAACTGAATACTATCGACTTTCGGGTCATACCAGTCAACGGTGCGGCTATCTTGTAGAAACCTTCGATGAATCTCTTATATTAGCCAGCTAACCCTATGAAGCTTCGTATATCAGTCGGGTTCTGCGGAGTCTTCCAATTGGTAATTGCCTCAATCTTAGCTGGGTCCACGGTAATCCCTTCAGGATTGATCACGTGACCTAGAAATTGCACTTCTCGTAGCCAGAACGCGCATTTCGAAAACTTAGCGTACAACTTCTCTTTCTTCAGGACTTCCAATACTTCTCTCAGATGCTCGGCATGGTCAGACTCACTTCTTGAATAAATCAATATATCGTCAATGAAAACGATAACTGACTTATCCAAAATCGGCTGACACACCCTATTCATCATGTTCATAAATGCTGCGGGAGCATTCGTTAGACCAAATGACATTACGAGGAACTCGTAGTGTCCATACCGCATCCGAAACGCTGTCTTAGGGATGTCTGCCTCATTCACTTTCAATTGATGGTAGCCTGATCTGAGATCTATTCGTGAGAACCAACTTGAACCTTACAGTTGGTCAAACAGATCATCAATCCTTGGCAATGGATATCTATTCTTTACCGTAATCTTGTTCAACTTTCGATAGTCAATGCACATTCTCATACTTCCATCCTTCTTCTTCACGAACAACACTGGCGGGCCCCAAGGGGAAACACTTGGTCTTATGAAAACTTTATCAAGGAGTTCCTGCAGTTGGGACATCAATTCTTTCATCTCAGACGGCGCTAGACGGTAACGTGCTTTCGCGACGGGCTGGGCTCCTGGTACTAAATCTATCTGGAATTCTATCTCACGTTCTGGTGGCAACCCCGGAAGATCCTCAGGAAATACTTCTGGGTAGTCGCACACGATAGGAACATCTTTCATTTCTTTCATCTCAGCCGTAGCGTTGACAACATACGCCAGGTAGGCACCACACCCTCATCGTAACATCCCTTCGGCCTTTATCATCGAAATGGCGTTAAGCCCTGAACTTTCCTTATCGCCATAAACCGTCACCGCACTACCATCCAATGACTTTAGCTTCATTATCCTACTCTTACCCAATATCTGAGCTTCATATTCGGACAACCAATCCATTCCCAAAACTACATCGAACCCTCCTAAGGTCATAACATACAAAGTAACAGGTAACTCATGTCCCTCTAATTCTATCTTACAATTCTTAACCATTTTCATTTATTTTCACCGAAGTGTCACTAGCGGTTTCTACTATGAAGGTTTCAGACACTCGGAAACTTTTCATTCTAGCTAGTTTACTAAACGTCGTAGCTACAAAACTTCTATTCGCACCGGAATCAAATAATACTGAAGCAGAAATACCGTTTACTAAGAACGTACACGTCATGACATCAGGAATCTGCCTAGCTTGTTCCTGGGTCAGCATGTAGGCTCTAGTTCACGGCCTCGCTTGATCAGCATCTTTCTACTCACTCCCTCCAGCTTCACCACTCGTACAAGTCCTCCCCAAGTGACCTGTCTGTCCGCACTTAAATCACGCGCTTCGCATAGCAATCTTGAGCAAAGTGCCCCATTTTACCACATTTGTAGCAGGCATTTAACCCTGATCTACACTCCCCACCAGGAGACTTCCCACACTTGCGACACACCTCAGACCCAGTGCCCCACTTGCACTATTCAGCATGCATCTTTCCACACGTCCTACATGACCTTTTCTCCCACACTCTCGGTTGCTTGTTCTTGGGGTTCCACATCTGAGTACCAGGTCGTTTGGCAGGCGCGACCCACTTCTTCTCCTTCTTCTCTTCCATAGCCACCTTATCTGTCAAGTCCTCAAAAACCATTTCCGCAAGCCCCACAGCAGAATCAAAAGTACCTGGTCTACCAGCCTTGACCAAGACGCGAACATTATGTGGCAGTCCCCTAAGGTAGCATTTGATCCGCTTGGCCTCGGTGTTCACCATATCTGGCACTAACCTTGACAGACGGTTGAATTCAGTGACATATTCGCGGTGCGTCATCTTACCCGCCTTCAGACTCAAGAACTTCATCTCAACCTTCTCTACCTCTGCATCAGCACAGAATCGTTTCATCAATAACTCCTTCAGATCGTCCCATCTCAAGGCCTTGATATCTTCTCGACTCTTCCTCTGCTCAACTGTCTCCCACCAGTACATCGCCTCCTCACCGAATGATTGGGTAGCATACCCCACAGCTTGGTCGGGACGGCATTCGATAATTCGGATAATTTTGTCCATCGCGGTTATCCATTGGAGAGTAGCGATTGCGTCTTCCAAGCCAGTTATCTTTGGTGGATCACAGCCTTTGAAAGACTTATAGTTGCATCCACCACGGCCCCTTTTCCTATCACCAACTGTTTTGGATAAAAATCAGCTAAGGATCAAGTATACAAATCTGTAAAGTGAGGTATAGTGCTATGTTTATAATAACGAATATGTAATCAAAATCTTGATGTACACAATGATTTGATCACGAGGGAAAAAGCCCTTGAATACGATAATCTTAATTCGGTCAAAACTTAACAAGGTAATCTTTGGTCGAATCACCTCGGTCAAGGATTAACGAGGTAACCTTTGGTCGAATAGTACGTGATTATAGTAATCTCCGGCACTAAAAACCCCCGGACGGTGAAAACTATCACCGTCAAGTTTATTAATCGAATAAAGGGTGTTACAATTGGTGGAGATTATGATCAGTGATACAATATTATCTAAGTGTGTGTGTATTGCTAGCCTTGCTTGTCCTTGGATGATTATGAACGTGTACTATATATAGGTAGTGTGCCCTAACTGATCATAACTCAATTTAAATAGGAAAAGAATAACAAATATCCTAATTTTAGCCTAGAATCAAGCCTTTCCATAATTATAGCTCTTTCCTTCATTATCCACGCGGTATATTAATTTGATTGCGAGATTATAGCTTTGACTTGGTCATTAGCCGTTATACTTGCCATAAATATCAAGATAACAAAGGAAAATCGTTAATAAATAATAAGTAGTGAGGATCATTGATCTTGACAGGATCTGCAACATATTCTAAGGATAATTGATCCATATTATATGCCAGGATAACATATCCACAGTGTCAAATTTCCGTGCACTAACAATTGCCCCCAAAATGGCAGTTGTGATAAGATCACAACTGTCATTTTGCCTTTGAAATCAAACTTCCTGCAAAACAGATGAGATTTGACAAACTGGGTATAATTGTCATATATCAATGGAGTTTCCTTGGGAACTTCCCTTCTGGCTGTATATCTAACACCATTAAGTTACCATAAGTGTTGATCCTTCTGTGATCCTTGTATTTGAACTTAGGATACCTGATGCAAATAACTTATGATATTAACTAGGATTAAACCCAACAAACTGGGGATAAGCCCAAATAAACTGGGGACAAGCCCGTGCAACTGGGGACAAGCCTGTGTAACTGGGGACAAGCCCGTGTAACTGGGGACAAGCCCAAACTGGGGACAAGCCCAAAAAACTGGGGACAAGCCCAAACTAGGGACTGGCCCAAAGATACGGATGTTAACTGGGGACTCGCCCAAACCGGGATTTAGCCCAAACGTGAGATAACGTGAAAACGTTATAAACCGGTCGTATGGTACGTCTACCATAAATCGTAGGATTCTCCATATAGCCTAAATAACGAAATTGTCAGCCACTAAACGTGTACTGGTCCCGCTGCCCCGGACTATACGTTGGATAGCGTGCGCTCCATGCGAGAATGTAGAAACTCTAATTTATAAGAAAGGTGAAAACCTTTAAACCTTAGGGGATATGACCATCGGGGGTCATATCCAATCGTGGGCTAGGCCAAGGGAAATAGTAAAGTACCTTAAATGTAAAGGAGAGGTGGCCAACCTCTTAGACATTGAACTTCTTATTGAAATCTGCATTGTTATTTAAAACTTGGAAAAAGAGAAACGTTAAAAATATATTATCCTAAATTAATAAGAATCTGAAATGAATAAGTCATCGGATAGATATTACTAATTTTAGGATCCTTGATCCTTCTGAGGATACTTGATCCTGATTAGAAAAAGTATTTCTTGAGATGAATAGCATTCCATGCTCTTGGTAACCTGTTGCCTTCCATAGTCAGCAGGTGATATGCCCCATTTCCTGCTTCTGATTCGATCAAGTAGGGGCCTTCCCACTTAGGTGCTAGCTTTCCATTCATTGGATTAGTTTTGTTTTGGAAGACTTTCCTCAAAACTACATCTCCTTCTTGAAATCTTCGAATCCAAATATTCTTGTTGTATGCCCCAGCTACCATTTGCTGATATGCTGCCATTCTGATCTTAGCAAGGTCTCTGAGCTCATCAACAGTATCTAGATCTTGGAGAAGGATTTCATTGTTGGCTTGAGGATCACGGATGCTTATTCTGGCAGTAGGAACCACCATCTCCGTAGGGATTACATCTTCTGAGCCAAACACCAATGAGAAAGGTGTTTGACCTATTGCATTCTTTGGTGTTGTCCTATCATCCCAAAGAACATATGGTAGCTCTTCAGCCCATTTGCCTTTCTTGGATCCTAGTTTCTTCTTCATGTTGTTGATGATAATCTGGTTACTTGATTCCGCTTGACCATTAGCTTGAAGATTAATTGGTGTGGAAGTAATCATCATGATGCCCCAACTGTCACAAAAGTTAGTGGTTCTTTTTCCGACAAACTAGGAACCATTGTCACAAATAATTTCTGAAGGGATACCAAATCTAGTAATAATATTTCTTTTAATGAAGGATATCACCTCTTTTTCGCGGACTTGAACAAATGCTTCTGCTTCTATCCACTTTGAAAAGTAATCATTCATTGCAAGCATGAATACTTTTCCTCCTGGTGCTTTAGGTAGCTTACCCACGATATCCATGCCCCACTTCATGAAAGGCCATGATGAGGATATAGGATACATAGGCTCTGCTGGCTGATGTAGAATATTGTTGTGTCTTTGACATGAGTCACACTTCTTTGAATACTCCATAGCATCTCTCTTCATAGTTGGCCAGTAGTATCCTGTTCTCAGAATTCTAGAGAATAGGGCTCTACCTCCGGTATGATTACCACAATCTCTTTCGTGAAAGTCTTTGAGCACCTCTTGAATTTCAGGATCTTCAATACATCTCAAGTATGGACCTGTAAGAGATTTTCTATATAGAATATTATTTAATATAATGTATTGTGATACCTTAAGTTTGAAGGACTTAGGATTCTCTGTAGCTGAAATCTCTCCATTTTGAAGGAACTTCTTGATTGGGAGGATCCAAGATCCTTGATTACTTGAGGCTAATGGATCCCAAGGCACTATCTCTTTGTCAGTTGTTATCTCCCCAACTTCTTGTTCTCCTATTGCTGGTGAGAGTATGTGGATGATTGGGATCTTCGTATCTTCTGGAATCTTCAATGATGAAGCTAAATTTGCTAAGGCATCTGCCCCAGCATTCTCTTCTCTTGGTACCTGTATAATACAAAAAAAATCGAAGAACTTTGATAGTTTCTCACAACATCTAGATACTTGATTAGTTTTTCACCTTTAACAGCATAAGAGCCATTAAAGTGGTTAGCCATCAATAATGAATTTACATATACTTGAAGATACCTGATTCTCATATGTTTAGCTAATTGCAAACCTGCGATCATAGCTTCGTATTCGCTTCATTATTGGTAGCTTGGAATGCACACGCAATGGACTGGGGTATTATGTCCCCCTGTGGCGATTTCAGTAGCATACCCAATCCTATTCCTCTTACGTTGGATGCTCCATCTGTAAAGAGGATCCAAGGATCCTTGGTTTCTTCCAATTGTTGAACCTCCAAATCAGCTTCCTCTTGCATGTTACTACTAAAATCAGCAACAAAGTCTGCAAGTGCTTGTGATTTAATGGCTGTTCTGGGTTCATACTGAATATCATATGCACTCAATTTCACAGCCGATTTGGCCATCCTTCCTGACAATTCTGGTTTTCTAAGCACATTCTTAACAGGATAATTAGTTCTTAAAATAATAGCATGTGTTTAAAAATAGTGTCTCAACTTGGTTGAGGCCATAATCAAAGCAAGAATTAATTTTTCAAGGTGAGAATACCTGACCTCTGCATTTAACAGGATTTTACTTATGTAATATACCGGGTGCTGTTGTCCTTCATGATCCTTGGCTAGAACAGCACTGATTGCATTTCCTGACACAGCTAAGTATAAGGACAGCGGCTCACCGTCTATTGGCTTCAACAAAGCAGGCGCTGAGGATAGATAATCCTTAAGAGCCTTCAGTGCATCTTCATGCCTTTGAGACCATTCAAACTTTTTATTTTTCCTCAAGATATCATAGAAGTCTTTGCACTTCTCCGAGGATCTGGAAATGAATCTGTTGAGGGCAGCTATTCTTCCCGTCAGTCTTTGGACATCTTTAGCATTCCTAGGAGACTTTAAATTAATGATGGCTTATATCTGCTCAAGGCTCTCTTCTATTCCCCTTTTGGTCACCATGTATCCCAGAAACTTTTCAGCCTTAACACCAAAGTGGCATTTTGACGGATACAGTTTCATATTGTACTGGTCAAGATATTGAAAGCTTCTTCGAGATCCCTGAGGTGATCCTCAGCCTTCTTTGATTTCACCATCATGTCATCTATATAGACTTCCATGGTTTTTCCTAACTGATCCTTGAACATCATGTTGACCAGTCTTTGATATGTTGCCCCTGCATTTCTTAGTCCAAATGGCATAGCAATATAACAATATATGCCGTAGGAGTCATGAATGCGGTATTTTCTTGATCAGATGGTTCTATCTGAATTTGTTGAAATCCAGAGGAAGCATCCATAAAGGTAAGCATCTCATGTCCTGCAGTTGCATCCACCATGGAGTCTATATGCGGTAAAGGGAAAGGATCCTTGGGGCATGCCTTGTTTAAATCGGTGAAATCGACACACACCCTCCACTTTCCATTCTTTTTTGAAACAACAACCACATTAGCCAACCATCGAGGATACTTAACCTCTCTGATCATACCAGCCTTAAGAAGTTTTTCAACTTCTTTTGTATGATCGCGTTCCTCTCAGGAGCGAATTTCCTTTGCTTCTGATAGACGGGTTTAATAGAATAATCAAGGCCCAACTTATGAGTAATTACCTCTTTAGAAATATCTGTCATGTCTGAATGTCTGAAGGCAAATGTGGATTTTCATCGCTTTAGGAAGGATATTATATCCTCCTCGATCTCGTCAGGGATACAGGATCCTAGGAACACCTTCATGTCTGGATCTTCAGGATCTAAAGATACTTCTTTTGTGTCTCGCTCCCGGGATTCCAGCACGTCCCTAGGATGTTGCTGTAATTGCTATGCTATTGTTTGTTTAGCTGTCGGTTTCATTGATGAGGTGTAGTAGTTCTTGGCTTCCACTTGGTCATCATCTATCCTTACCACTCCCCAAGGAGTTGGTAGTTTTATGCATTGATGGTAAGTAGAGGCCACTGCTTTCATCCCATGTATCCAAGGCCTGCCAAGAATAACGTTGCAACAAGAAAGATTGTCAATAACCTAAAATTTTTGTTAAGAGTTTAACCCTTCGATGTATATTGGGAGTTTGATGTCCCCCAATGTTTTCTTGGTTTCACCACTGAAACCTACTAGCACCGACGTTCTCGGAATGATTTCTGAGTCTGGGATGTTCATTTTCTGCAGCACGTCATGTTGGATGATGTTGACCGAGCTTCCATCATCGACTAGGATCCTGCGCACATAATGGTTAGCAATAAATAAAGTTACAATCAAACCGTCGTGGTGAGGATCCTGGATACTTGTCTTCTCTTCTTCATCAAAGAAGATTCTTTTGTCAGTCGTCAAAGTAGTGGATATGACTGGTCGTTCTCCGTTCTCCAACTTGGTTTCTTTGGCGTGTCTTTTTGCCGAGGAGAAAGAAGTACCGCATAAATCTGAGCCACCGGAGATGAAGTTGATTACTTATGTGTCTGGTGGGGGCGGAGTTGCTTTCTGTGGTACATCTTCAGGATCCTAGATCCTAGACTTTTTTCTTCCCAAGAGCTCTTTGAAATGGCCCTTGATCAGGAGGTATCCAATTTCCCTCCTTAAACAACCTTTTGTCTGATGGCCAAAGTCTTCATGGAATGCACACCACTTGGACTTGTCTTTGAAGGATATTGTTTTCTCATTTTTTCGAGGCCACCTTGCTCTCTCTCCAAAATCCTTCATGGGACAAATCAAACCATGAGTATCAACAGAGAAGAAATACTCGGAAATACTTGGGTAGTCCTCATCATCTTCTCCTTCTTCAACTGCCCGGACATTTTGATTGTTGAATTTGGAGTACGTTTTTGAGTCGTTGTTTCTAAATGAGGATCCTTGTTTCTGGTTAGATGGCTCTTTTTTGTTGGAGCTCCTAACCGTTCTTGGATCTTCTTGTCATCCTCTAGCCTTATAAATCTGAGTGCCTTGTTTCTGACTTCATCTAAAGTCCTGCATGGAGTCATCACAAGATCGTCATAAAATAGGGAGCCCCTTTGAAGTCCCATCTTGAATGCTTCAACAGCCGTAGCCATGTCAAGATTCGGAATTTCTAAGGCTTCCCTTCCAAACTTTGTAACAAAATCCCTTAAGGATTTATCACGAAATTGGATAACTCTATATAAATCACTAGTTAATTTCTCGAATTTTCTACTACAAGAAAATTGGCTATTGAACAAATTAACTAAGTGTGAAAACGAGTTAACGGAAAAGGGAGGAAGACTTAGCAGCCATTTTAATACAGGTCCTGTCAGTGTGGATCCGAAACCCTTGCATAGACAAGCCTCCTTGAGTTTTTCGGGAATTGGATTGATTCCCATTATCTCCTTATATTGAGCCACATGCTCTTCAGGATCAGTTGTCCCATCATACACCTTCATGTTGGGGGTCTGAAATCCTTTTGGGACTTCAGCATCACAAATAGGTGGAGCAAATCTGGACAGCTTGTGGCTTCCTTCTGGTATTTCAGGGATCGGACAGACCACTCCTGGCACGCTGGATATCATATCCTTAAGCTTCTGAAGTTCCTTAGCCATAGCCTGGTTGATACCTGTACCCTGCATAGATCCAAGGTTAGTGTCTAAGAACATATGATTATACATGTTACCTCTCGATTGATTGAACATTGTCATCCCAGAAGTGTAGCCAAGGTAAGAAGCATCGGCCGTGGTAGCTGGTCTACCAGAGGCAATGGTTTGCATTGGGATGATGTCTCCTTCATGGACCTCCAAAGATCTTTGATGTTGAAGTCCTGAGGATCCTTGATTCTGGAAGAAGGATCCTTGAAGTTGGGAGTTGAAGGATCCTTGGTGATAAATCCCAGAGGATCCTAGCTGAAGGAACGAGGATCCTTGAGTTTGCTGACCCATGGATCCTTGTTGAAGGATAGATGATCCTTGTTGAGGGAACGAGGATCCTTGAGTTTGCTGACCTATGGACCCCTGTTGAAGGATAGATGATCCTTGCTGGAAAATCGAGGATCCGTGAGCGTGCTGACCCATAGATCCTGGTTGAAGGATAGATGATCCTTGCTGGAAGATGGAGGATCCTTGAGTATGTTGAGCCATAGATCCTAGAGTAGTGAAATCCAGAATCCTTGGCATTAAAGGAGTCTGATCCTCCATTGGCCTCTTATTCTTCTTGAGATCTTCAATTTCACGTAGGATCTTCTGGTTGGTTTTGTTCTACTGCTCCATGTATGCCTTAACCTGTGAAAACATAGCAGAAACATCATTGTTAGAGTTAACCACCGAAGTGGCAGTAGTGTTCTTTGAGCTTTGGAAGACTGGAATTTGTGTCTTGTTTCCAGCAGCAGTAGCCCTCGGTGCTCCCGTGATTAGAGGAGGCATCGGCGGCAAACTCCTTGATGAAAGAGGAACCAAAGATGGCATGGTCGATGAAGCAGAGGTTGATTGAGAGGCCATTGACAGTAATATGGGTATGAAAAGGTTGAAAAAGATAGGAATAATATGGATTATAGCACCAATTTCCCCACGGTAGGCGCCAAATTGTTTTGGATAAAAATCAGCTAAGGATCAAGTATCCAAATCTGTAAAGTGAGGTATAATGCTATGTTGATAATAACGAATATGTAATCGAAATCTTGATGTACACAATGATTTGATCACGAGGGAAAAAGCCCTTTAATACGATAATCTTACTTCGGTCAAAACTTAACAAGGTAATCTTTGGTCGAATAACTTCGGTCAAGGATTAACGAGGTAACCTTTGGTCGAATAGTACGTGATTATAGTAATCTCCGGCACAAAAAACCCCTGGACAGTGAAAATTATCACCGTCAAGTTTATTAATAGAATAAAGGGTGTTACAATTGGTGGAGATTATGATCATTGATACAATATTATCTAAGTGTGTGTGTATTGCTAGCCTTGCTTGTCCTTGGATGATTATGAATGTATACTATATATAGGTATTGTGCCCTAACTAATCATAACTCAATTTAAATAGGAAAAGAATAACAAATATCCTAATTTTAGCCTAGAATCAAGCCTGTCCATAATTATAGCTCTTTCCTTCATTATCTACGTGGTATATTAATTTGATTGCGAGATTATATCTTTGACTTGGTCATTAGCCGTTATACATGCCATAAATATCAACATAACAAAGGAAAATCGTTAATAAATAATAAGTATTGAGGATCATTGATCCTGACAGGATCTGCAACATATTCTAAGGATAATTGATCCATATTATATGCCAGGATAACATATCCACAGTGTCAAATTTCTGTGCACTAACACCAACCTTTACCGATTTAACCACGCTCGATTCTTCCCTCTCCCCTTCATCATCCTTCTTACCATCACCTTCCGCCCTCTCAGCGGTTCTTTCTCGGCCTCCAGCAGACTTATCGGGATTCCAGTTCTTCACAGCAGCTGCTACCCCGCCTGAGCAATGGCAGCTTGAACATCAGGGTCAAGTTGATACCCTTCGTTGTTACCTGGATTTCCACCAGCTGCACTTCCTTCTCCCTCAGCATTAGTAGCTACTTCCACTGACGGTTCTCAGACAACACGCGGCCTACCACGACGTCCCGTACGTCCTCCTCTTCCAGCAGCTTTCTTAGCTCCAACCATTCGTATCCTAAAAGGAAACACAAACGTCATCACTTAAGGAACCATTTAGTACAAGGATAGTAAGGCTAACAGGTAATGACAGTGCCCAGCTGTGATTAGCTGATCACGTTACTCTCTGTGTCCTATACACCTTCCTTTATGAGTCCACTTGTGCTAGTTCTACTTCTAACAGTTAGACAATCAAACAGTTCACATCATCACATACTCCTATCCCTAGCAATTAAGCTAGCATTCATACATTCTTTATTTAGCAATTACGCAAACATTCATTCATCATTTTACTTTACATGTGAATTTAATCACATACTTTACCTTTACTTAGCTTGCTTTAGCGACACATGGCATTCCCGTACTGGCATCTTCTTTCCTTTCTTACTTTAATCCCATTCTCAGTTCGAGTCTAAGCATGTAGGATGCTTAAATCTCTCAAACATTGCTCTGATACCAACTTGCAAGGCCCCGTTACCGGTGCCTCACTTTAACGTTGGATTTACTCATAAACACAGTTCTAAATATCAAAGTTAATTAAAAACTTTCGCGGAATAATAATAATAGTCAACCATTCATTACAAATATTCGTAGCTTGTCTTT
The DNA here is from genome assembly GCF_021521415.1 of Bidens hawaiensis. Classification (NCBI taxonomy): domain Eukaryota; kingdom Viridiplantae; phylum Streptophyta; class Magnoliopsida; order Asterales; family Asteraceae; genus Bidens; species Bidens hawaiensis. Next base: position 13,694 of record NW_027491805.1, read on the forward strand.
GTAGAACATAATTAAAACATAGTATCAAACACCATGACAAATCTTCCGATGCCAGCCTCTTCAACCTTGCCATGTGTCCTGCTCAAACCAGCTGTCTCAATCTATTAACATGCGTGCATACTAAAATTCAGCTACTCTTAGTGAGTTCTAGTTAATCAGACGACATACAATACATCCACATACTTACATATGTACCCGAAGGTACATACCTTCATATTTACTTACATAGTTACATACTTAGTTTCATTCACACATATACGTTTAAAAGAGCATTCCGCCCTATAATCTCCGCCGATATTATAAGGGTCGGTTCCCTGCATTCGCCGATATTATTAGGGTCGGTTCCCTGCATTCGCCGACATTATTAGGGTCGGTTCCCTACATTCGCTGACATTATTAGGGTCGGTTCCCTACATTTAGTACTTTGTACCATACCTGTCTTACATGCTTCCCTTGACAACACGTGCAATATCCGAAGAGCGTTCACTTACCATTAACATATCATACATACATTATTCGAACATCATATATATTCATACATATTTAACTACCACTTGACGGTACATGCAATATCTGAAGATCGTTCACGCACCATCAAGCAATCATGATACATAAATCATACAAGGCATACACTTACCACTTATGGTAAGTGTATTAACTAACACATCGAGTATGTACACAACCCCGAAAAAATAACAAGGAAGTGGGACTAGAAACTCACCTCAATGCGGTTGTGTTCACTGTTTATGGTTATTCCCCTCTTTAGCTGTCCACGACTAGCTATATAACAATTACGCATATTAATTACTATCACTATCCATATTGAATTTCTAGTCCAATTATAACCCTCAACGAACGGGGTCCGGGAGCAGTGCCCCTAGCAGCGGGTCTAGGGGCGGCAACCCCTATCAGGGTCCAAGGGGCAGAGCTAAAATCCTAGTGGAAAATGTGTTAAGATAGCTAATGCAAATAAAATTTTTTCAAGCTGACCTGGCAGCTCGACCCCAGCCAGGGGCTCTGCCCCTTGGACCCTGCTAGGGGCTGCCGCCCCTAGACCCCGCTGTCAGGGGCGCTGCCCCCGGACCCCTGTCCGTTGAGGGTTATAATTGAACTAGAAGTTCAAGGGCTTCTTTGTAATTAAATCATTCTTTTTCTAAGTCCAGGGACCATTCTGTCATTTTGTTAAACTTCTATTTCATTACACTACTCTTAACGAATTGGCTTATCTTAGCGAATTGGTTCTCGTAACGAATTGAACCCTTGAACGAACTGGTTATTTAAACGAATCGGTCCATATAACGAATCAGTTCACGTGACGAATTGGTCCTTCTAATTCATTATCTCCTTTAACGAACTGACTATCACGAATCAAGGGTGATTCGTTATCTTTTGCCCTTAACGAATTGAACACGAACTGTAGCTAGTTCGTTATGATCCCTTAGACGAATCAGCTAACAAATCACCTTTAACTTGTTACATTACTGTTAGCGAATTACCTCTAACTCGTTAACTTTCCGTTAACAAATTAGGGTTAGGTCAGAGAATGTCAGAACATTCTCTGACATCTCTCAACCTCATATTGACTTTTCCAGCGCCGTCTTTCCAGCGCCGCCGCCGGAAAACCACGGATTCGCCGAAAAAACGAGTTTTAACTCGTTTTTCACCTTTTTTTCGCCCCGTTCAATCCAGATCTGAGCTAGGGTGATTCCTAAGCTCATCTTAGGATCGGTTTATACCCTATTCCCTCCGGAACTCGTGACTTAAACGGTTTAACGGTGTCGGCTCGTTGTTTCATGACTTTATCTAACGGTTTTAAGCTCACACAATATCATACTATCATTACCTTGGATCGGGATCGGTTTTCTTAGTGATATTGGCCAGAGAGAGATAGACTAGAGAGAGAGCTTAAGTGTGTGTTTTGGGAGGTGTATGGAATGTGTGTGAAATGAATTAAATGGGTGATTAAGGGTTTATATATTTATGGATCATGGGCTTAAGCCCATGTTCTTTTCCTCTTTCTTTCATAACCCAAGTCCATTACCCATATCCATTTAACCCAACACTAGCCCAACTCATAATAACTCATATTTCATTTATTAACCGAAACTCGAAAAACAGGATGTTACAGGGTAAATTAGAGGTTAAGTGGTAAGGTGAGCAGGTCAGATAGTGGATTATATGTTCTCGAATACGTATATAATGCATATAATGGTTGTATGATAAGTTGCTTGATTAACTAGAACTCACTCAGCGTAGCTGACTTTTAGTATGCACGCAAGTGATCTGACCAATGAGCTAGCATGGGGATGACACATGGCATGGATTGAACGGCTGGAATTTGAAGACGAAAGAATGATGTTTTAAATAAGATGCTTTGTGCTATGGTATCAAAGAAAAGATCTAATGTTTTGTAACGAATGATTTAAGTTAACGTTTTCGTGAAAGTTTATTTAACTCTGATTGTAAGAACTGTGTTTATTAGTAAATCCGACGCTAAAGTAGGGCTACCGGGTGCGGGGCCTTACATTTATGTTGAGAACATTTCTAGAAAATTTCGTGTGATTTAGAGCTCGTATGATAGGTCAAACTTCAAAAAACGTTAATTTTTTTTGCCTGTTTGGACATATACGCCATATATGTTTTTGGACATACGTCGGATAAGTTTTTGGACATATACGCCGATTAGTGTTTAGAGATATACGCCGAATAAGTTTTTGGACTTATACGGTGAATAAGTTTTTGGACTTATACGCTACTATGGACTTATACGCTCGAACTTAAACGTTGTGAACACAAAAGTTTCAAAATTTTCAGGTTTGTTTAACATTGAAGCTACATCGAGAAGAACATGGAAGGCAAATTTCAAAGAAAGACTTTGATGATTTTGAGATTATGACTTAATTATTGAAGTTTTGAAAAGCCTAGTCTAAGCAATATCTAAATGGGAGATTGTTAGGGCATAAAATGTATGTCGCTTTGGTCTTGTAGGTTGTGTATTAGAATAGTAGTGTTTGGAATGTATTTTCATGTTTTGGAACGTACTTAATACAGCGAATATGTACTTATACAGAGCATAAGTTATGCGCCGGATAAGACATATACGCCATATATGTTTTGTCAAGTCTATAAATAATGGTCTAGGCTTAGACGTTCGATACCTTTTTGGTCCAGTTTGTACATGTTCTATAATTGTCATATGTTGTTGTATTTCACCGTTATTGATGGAAATATATTAGAAATAGAGAGAATATAATGAGTAATCTTGTTTTTTATCACGTTTAGGGATTACGCACCTTCACGTTGATTCTACATATCGATCTACGTCTTGTTCACGACACAAACACGTTCCTTCATTTATGGGTAATATCGATATAAACAAAAGCTAAAAAGACATGCTAAGTCAAAGATATAATTCTCTAAATCATACTTCGGGTAATACTTTATATGCTCAAATCAGTGAATTTTAGAAGTTTATTATCGAGATGTTGAGTGTCGGGTTGGATGTGTAGACTGTTGAAGTCAACAAATAGTTGCTTAATTCATATATATATATATATATATATATATATATATATATATATTATATACTAGTAAGAGTGTCCGCATGTTGCGGCGGGAACACAATTGTGATTTAATTAGTAGTGACTCGTTGTGTTACCGATATTTCCGATAGTAAAATTTCGTTTCCATATAGTTTACGATAGTAAAATGTGGTTTCTGTATAGTTTACAATATCAAGAATTTTAGACAACAGTATTAGCCAAAAATAAAATAACTTAAAAAGCAGTATACACGTATGTTATTATTTTTTTTTGTTTGATTGTGTTTCAATAACGTATCGAATGTTGTATTTTTAATCAAACATTTGTTTGAAGAACATGTTAGAGGCTGTAGGAACTAAAAATGCATAAATAATTGAATGTCTTAACCATAACAACGAAGATCAATACAAAAAAAAGAAACCTATGTAACCCTAAAATAGTGAGTTGTGTTTCGCATAGTAGGCGATTGTTTGGGTGTATACAGCTGCATGCCATCGATCATGGAGGATCTCTCGATAGACATCGTTTTTAGTGAAAATGTCTAGCGTGTTGATGTTTTTGGATGGGTAAACCAACATCTTTGTGTTTTCGCAAGTAAGAGAGCTCGCGCTTCGCGGCGGGTATGAAACATGACCACACCATTGTTGGTTATAGTAGCTTGAAGTGCTACAGCATCCGTCAAAGCTGCATGATTTAATAGTCATATGCATGTTGAAAAGAACTCGTTTTAAGATTGCAATATGCATTTAGAAGATAACATGTTGAAAAGAATTAGAGTTGTAACAAAAGTCAATATGGCACCCTATAATCACTTTTATCACCACCACAATTCAACTTTTACAAACTAATAAACCAACACTGATAGCTTTATCCAAAAGACTTATGAAAATTATACTTCATTTCATCATCGTCTCAAACAATCTGCCTAACTAATCATCTCAGAAATATTTTGCCTTGAATTTCTTGTTCAAGCATACAGGTTATCAACATGTGACACTTTATAATCCCAAACACAGCATGATCACACAATAAAGGAAAATCAATCTACCAAAGTTTTTCCATTTAAATAAAGAAATTAAATAAAAAACCCTTATTTTTTATTTAAATTAAATAAAAAGATCACAAAAGTAGTGACCTCACCTGTCACCACTCCACTCTGAACCAGTATAAGCAGAGTTAAGAGCACTATGAACAACTCCAATCTGGGATTCAGCTTTGTCCAAATCAATTGATGCCAACTTTAACTTGTGAGAAAACTTAGTTAAACCCTTTTGTGTTTGTGCCAGGTCTATTCTGTCAAGGGAAAAAGCCCCAACAGCCAATATGTCTGCATAAAAGTCTTGAGACCAAGGCTAATTCTTCAATAATCTAATACTTCAACAAAATAAAAATACAACTAATTCTTTAATAACCTAATACTTTAACAAAATAAAAATATAAGACAATACCATTGAAATCTGTGACTAACATCCTTGAAAGCTACTTAACTGCACTAAACTTGAATTTCAGTTGCTACATGATTTAATATACAACTTTTAATAAGTAGATAACACTGCGACTACGTGATTTAGTATACACTTTTAATGTGCAGATAACATTATTGACCCAGTGAAAAATAAAGCTAAGATTTTTGTTAAGTCTGCATGCATCAGCGAGCAAAACAACAAAAGTAGACTCAGTTACACAAATGCTAATTAAACAAACTTTTCTACTTTTGCTTTATTTTAACTCCAATATTGAAATGAAAAAAAATAGTAATAGATAATATAATACAAAGGTGAAGCAACCAATGATCCGAACCAAATTGATACCTTTATAAAGTGACCCATTTTGACCCAAACGGTCAACCTAAACTGATATCCTTATAAAGTGACCTGTTTTGACCATAACCAAATTGATATCTTTTTTATATGACCGATACCAAACTGATACATTTATAGATGAGCCTTTTTGCCTTTTTGGCCCGAACCAAGTTTCATACCAATACATTTTTTAATTTTTTATTAAAATGAATCGATTACGATTTGAAAGTGCGCAAATGTTCAACACTAAATGGCTCAAATTTATCAAAATTTGTAGGGTTAATTGAGTGATATACCACTGTTTATGATAAATTCATATAATTATATAAAGTGATATGTCAAATTAAAATATAATGCCCCTCTTTTCCTACTCAAAACACCATTATAATCTATCAAACTAAACAAAAGACCTATGATTAAATATGGGCATATAAACCAAGCAACCTTGTGCTACTAAAACTTAACTAACAATGCTTAGTAACCAACCAACTTTAGGCAAAGAAACACAAAATAAAACTTCTTAGAACACATGATAAGAGTTCGTTATCAATCTTCTATAATGTTGTAACATCCCAAAATTTCAAATAATAATATCAAATATATTAATTATTAAGATGGGAAAGTTTACTTGAGTTGATTTAGAAATAACAAAAAGAGAAAGATAAAAAGGAAAGTAAGTTAATTAGATGAATAATTATGGACCAAAAAGGAAAGATGGGCTTTAAGTCCATGGGTTTAAGGGAGTATAAATACCCCCTTAAACCCTAATTCTTTCCAATTTCCATCCATAATATCCATCTTATTCTCTACACCAAAAACACACAATTACACCACCATTACGACCGCAAGTAGAAGCAGAAATCCAAGGCCAAAAGCAAGCCGAACACCGATAGATATTGGATACACAAGCTAGATACAAGATAAAAGTTGATAAACAAGCTAAACCGTAACCTAATAACGTTCAAAGGTATGTTCTTGATTCTTAAAGTTTATGTTTTTATGAACGGTTAGCCTTGAAACTTAAACGTAGAGTAGATCGGGCATAAACAAACCATAAAGTTGCAAACTTGATGATAAAAATGGACTTAATCTATTCATTAGCTAAGGATCTAGCTAAAATAGGTTTAAAACCGATAAAGCTTTAAGCTTTAGACCTAAAATGGGTTTTGAAAGTAATAAAGGTTTAAGCTTTATGCTAGACACGGGTTAAATCTTAGTAGTGGGATGATATTGGATATGGAGAGTAGAAATGATGGTTAAAAATCATGTTATGGGATGTTAAAAGTTATCTGAGCTTAGAAAAAGGAAATAAGATAGAAAAATATGAACTAGCAGCATTGAACCTGAGTTCTCGGCCAACTTGGGATCTCGGTCACGAAGAGTTCTCGGTTTCCACGGGTTCTCGGTGACGGGTGGGTTTTCGGTCAAGCATGAGATCTCGGTCAAACCTGAGGTATCGGTCAAACCGGAGTTCTCGGTCACCATGAGGGTGCTCAGCTTGGAGTTCTCAGCCACCCTATTCTGTTGGGTTTGGGCCTGAACACAGCTGACCCAGATGCTTTAATGGAGGGTTGGGCCTGACTTAATTAAAGTCCACAAGTTGTTAAGCCCTTGTATAATAAAACAAGCCCAATCTTGAAACTGTGTTGGTTAACTAAAATACCAACTTAGTCAAGTAAAAGGTTAATTAACAAAAAAATATATCTAACAGTTAGCCGCGCTCAATTAAGGAAGGGGAAAACGATTAACGGCGAACGCAATAGGATCCAGGTGAGTTTCTAGCCGCATTCCTTGTTATGTTTTTGGGGCTGTGTGCATACTCGATGTGTTTGTTAATACATTTATCCTAAGTGATAAGTGTATGCCATATGTGATATATGTGATAGATATGAATGATTTCTTGTCGGTACGCGAACGATCTTCGGATATTGCGTGTACTGTCAGGTTATAAATAAAGGTATGAATATTATATATGGAAGATGTATGATCGTTATAAATGAATGCTTGTCAGGGAGTGAACGATCTTCAGATATTGCACGTATCGACAAGGAGTATGATTGTTAAATGAATGATGTGATAAACGCCTAGAGTGTTCTTATGCTATGATGTATTAATTGTATATGTGAAGTAAGTGTATGCAGGTACAGGAATGGTATGTGAGTTCTACGTCTGACTTAGTAAGTTAGGACGGAAAATCCCTCTAACTTTCTGTTGGACATAGACTTGGCAGGTGATGGCGTAGTTAAGGACCGTGGGCCTTATACGTGATATAGATGATAGATGTAAACATAGATAGGGACAGTGGGCCTTATACGTGTTATAGGTATAGACGTCTATGTAGATAAGGACTGCGGACCTTATACGTAATGTAGATAGGCATCAGCACAGGAAAGGACTGTGGACCTTATACGTGCTATATTTGTGTGGTGGTAGCATAGGGGAGGACTACGGACTTCGTATGTGCTATGGTTTAGGTTGCAACATAGGGAAGGACTGAGGACCTTGTACGTGTTGCAAATGTATGATGGTATAGGGAAGGACTGCGGACCTTGCACGTACCATAAATGGTGAACATAGGTAAGGACTGCAGATCTTTTGCTTGTTCACGACCTTGAGTATAGGTATAGATGACGGACTATGAACATACTCTCGGCGGACGGAGGTAAGTATTAGTATGTATGTATGTATGACAGAATGGTAACTGGTTAAGTATCGATATGTATCATCGGATATGTAAGTATGTATGATATGTGTATGTGTTGTACGTTACCTGATTAACTAGAACTCACTCAACGTAGTTGACTTTTAGTATGCACGCAGGTGAATATGTTTAATGAGCTAGCATGAGGAGGGCACATGGCATGGATGGAAAAAATTATGTTTTAGATATAATGTTTTATGTTATGGTTTTAAAGAAAATATTAATGGTTTGTAACGAATGAATTAAAGTTAACGTTTCCGCAAATGATTTAATTAACTCTGATATTTAGAACTGTGTTTATGAGTAAATCCAACGTTAAAGTGAGGCACCGGGAACGGGGTCTTACAAGTTGGTATCAGAGCAAAGTTCGGGAGATTTAAGTATCCTACATGCTTAGACTCGAACAGAGAATGGGATTTAAGTAATAAAAGAAAGAAGATGCCAGTTCAAGATAGCCATGTGTCGCTCAAGCAAGCTCAGTAAAGGTAAGAAGTATGATTAAATAATGTATGTTAAACGATAAAGAAAGGATATGTGAACGATAGGGATAGGATTAATTGATTGTTTTGATTGACCAACGGTTTAAAAGTAGAAACTAGCACAAGTGAAATCATAAAGGGATGTATGTAGAACCTGAGGAATAATGCAAATAGTTAATTACACTTGATCAATGTCATTATCTACTTACCTTACGAATCATGTGCTAAATAATTCCTAGAGTGATGACGTTTGTGTTTTCCCTTTAGAATACGAATGGCTGGAGCTGGAGAAATTGCTGGAACTGGAGGTCGCACTGGACGTCGTGGCAGGCCTCGTCATGTCTGACAACCTTCAGTTGAAGCAGCTTCCAACACCATAGATGAAAGAAGTGCAGCTGGAAGAAACCCAATCAAAAACGAAGGGGTTCAATTAGACCTTGAAATTCAAGCAGCTATTGTTCAAGCTGTAGCAGCTTCCGTGAAGTACATGACTCCGGAGGGGTCTGCTAGAAGCCGTGAAAGAACTGCTGAAAGGGCGGGAGGAGATGGTAGGAAAGATAATGAAGGGGAGAGGGAGGCCTCGAGTGTGGTAAGGTCAGTGAAGGTTGATGATAGGAGGAGGGGCCGAGGTGGGTGCAACTAAAAATCATTCAAAGGTTGCGATCCACCGAAACTAACTGGTTTAGGAGACGCAATCGCTACTCTCCAATGGATAACCACAATAGACAAGATTATCCGAATTAGCGAGTATCGTCCCGACCAAGCAGTGGGTTATGCCACTCATTCATTCGAAGATGAGGCTATGTACTGTTGGAACTCGTATCAATAACAATAACCACTAACAGATCTCAGATCTGTGTTTATACTATTAATACGATTAAGGATCTAGCTCTTAATTAACATTGATTCAGTGTTATATATGTATATCTATTATCAATATATTATCTAGTATTGTATGTATAATATTAAAGTGAAGCTTTGAGAGAGATCTAGACAGCACTTCGTTAATTAGCTTAAAACTTTTAAAAAAAGTGAACAGTAGTTCACTATATATAGAGGATGATCTGGTTCACTAACATCCCCTAGCGAACCAGCATCCCCTTCGTTACATACATTAAATTAGCGAAACAACCCCTGATTCGTTAACATCCCCTAAAGAATTAGGAGGGAATACATTTACTGACTAGTTCGCTAACATCCCCTAGCGAACTAGCCTTTAACTTAGCGAACTAACTTAATAAACAAACTATTATTACATTAAATCATAAATAAAACATTAACGTTAAATACAAAGACTCTAGACGCAAAACCGTGCACTAACAGACACCCCCTCGTCTTGAGCTCTTTGTCTTTAACTTATTTGAAGCGCTTTGACTGCCAGTCTCTGCAACTATGAATTCCATGTTCATGACACACACGAACGACTCGTTGGAATTGCATAGCCAGGTCGTAATCTTCTTGGCGCTCGAACAAGATCTGCTTCCTGAAGAGCACGTCATTGTCGGTCTCTGATATGTTAAAACCAACCACATTGGGTCGATTATCTTGATAAACTTAGTCTTCAGACCTCTTCCCAAAACAATGACGGCCTCGCTGGTGTGGTTGTCATAATACCAGCGGTTGAAAGACAGATAAATATCTTGAGGCAATGTCTTCACGGGAACCTGCTTCATAGTCTTGGGCGGCTTCACTTTCAAAACAAGTTTCCTCCAACCAGTCCTTGGATCAATCTCATCAATACGCTTTCGTCTAGGGACTTGAGGCTTAAAGAACTTGAAGCCGTGATTGACCTCAAAGAGAAGATGCCGATGAAACATATCAGCATGCTGGTGACCCCCACGATTTATAAACGGACGTCTCGCAAGGGTTCGTACATCCCAACGCGGTAGAGTTAAAACGTCTCTTAAAAACTCATAATACTAGACACCCTTCTCCCATTTGATTATACATACCTTAAGGTCCGAATCATAAGCCCATGAAACAATGTCACCATGTACCTTTGAAACGGTCTTGAAGGTAGTCACCTGATTAGCCTTAACCCAAGCAGCAGCAGTATCTTTTCTTTCTTGATCTACATAACGATAAGCACTGATAATTTTACCCACTTTATGACGTTTGAACCATCTTTCTACGTCCTCATCAGTCACTTCTTTGAGTGAGGGTACTGTTCGCTGCACAACCTTTTCCAATTCCTCCTCAATCTCTTTAAACACCTCTTCTTGAAATACCGGAGCACCTTGATCAACGTTCGTGTGTTGATACAAGTCCGGGTACTCATCAGCAGTCACATCCTCCATCTCAATGTCCTCATTCTCATAAATAAAATCCATATTCATAAACAACGGATCCTCATCCAACCCTTCTTCATTCACAACCTCAACATCGGGCTCAGCCTCTAAAACATTTAATTGATCGTCATTCAGCCCAAGCAGTATTGAAATCTGCTCCCGTGTCAAGGATCTTTCTACAAACTCACCAACCTGTATCTCGTCCCTATTCACCACACTCTTCACCACCCCAGATCCATCTACAAATATCACCGTATTAGCTGCAATCATTTCAATCGGCTTGGCAGCTGTAGGATCTTGATAAACGACAATCTGTTGACTTGAGTCTTCACCCCCACTTGTACCAGCACCAGCAGATGAACCGTGAGATTGTTTAGGCTCACCTCCTGCACCGGATTCATCAGGATCTTCATCATCCTTCTTGAGTTTCTTTAGGGCATCTTCTTTACAAGTTAATTGTAAAATTAACTCTTCTTGTTCTTTTAACTTCACCCCCTAAGACTCAACAATCGCATGCAACGATTTCGTCTCCTTCTGACAAAATGAAACGTAACTCATCAATCGCTTCTGATGTTCCATTATAGTGCAAACGGGTGAATAGTCCTCTAACTAATGACCTGTCAAATTCACTCGGGTAAACGTCATTATCATCGAATTGAAGTACTCGGTGAATCACTGCAACATCAGGTACATCTTGATCAACATAAGCACAAATGTTATGCTTTTTATAAAACGGCAATAAGATCACTTCAGCTTGTTGATCTTGTTGATCCTGTGGAGGTTGTTCTGGTGGTGGTTGATTTTGTTGTTCTTGATCAGCCATGTTTTACTGTATAAATAAAATCGAATATGAGAAGAGATATCAAAATATATCAACATATCTATAGATGGTGTATATACGTAATCAAAGGATATGTATAATTAATATATTTACGCGTATTAGACGTTTTTAATTCTTTAATTATAGATCGCAATAATCGTCTATACCTAAGAAACTCAAATATATCCTTGAAATGTCAAAATGAGAAGGTCGAAATTTCAGAGAAAATTTGAACAGAGTTTCTTTAAGGTGAAGAAAGAAGGCGAACAGTGGAGAACTGTTCATTTTTCTTGTCTTTTATAACCTTGCACGCAACCCGAGGTACAGCTGGCACGAAGTAGGCACTTCGTTTTAATTAAAGTTAGCGAATTAGCCCATTCGCTAATTCATTCGTTACCTTAGGTTAGCGAATTACTTCCTGATTCGTTGTTTGATTCGTTAAATATGCATAACGAATGGGATGATTCGTTACAGAGTGAGGAAGCGAATTAGGTGAGCAAACCAGAAGCTAGTTCGCTAAAGAATCACCTAGTTCGTTATCCATAAATAACGAATTGGATTTTAACGAAATAAAATCTTTTATTTAATATTAAATTAAATAATTAAAAGAATTAAATATTAGAATTATCGAGAATCATTTTATCTCGATAACTAAAATACCTTAAAAACATTTCATTTTTCCGAAACATAACTTAACAAATATTTAAAAAGAAAAAGAAAGAAAATCTTTTTGGTATTTTGTAAAATAAAGAATAAAGAATGTATTTACAAAAGAATATCCGAATCATAAAAATAGACAATATTTTTGTGTTTTTCAATGATTTATCAAACGAAATATATTTTTGTATTTTTGTTGAGTTTTGAGCAGAGAATCATATTAACCAAATTGCCCTTCTATCACAGTTTTATATTTCAGCGATATTATGACTGGCGTTAAGTCGGTCATTGATATTGTTGTCCACTTAAATCTTATAACAAACCTTCGAGCATTTTTGTGATATGATTTATGGTTCAATTAGCGCACAGAATATCAGAAACTATCAGCCCCTAATCTCGGTTCAAGCTTAATTTGATTTTTGCCAAATCACCCCAACTTGACTTAAACCATTATAATGTTGATCAAAATTTTTGATACTAATTGAGAACTTTAGAGCAATGCATCAAGTTTCCTTTACTGTGAGTGAGTATGCACGAGTCCATCTGTCGGCTTACATACATTGTATCCCCTGGGGTCCGTTTCTTATTGGTATTAAGACGCACGCAAGGGAGGAACAACTGTATGACTAACAGCGGATTTTGATCAAGTCAGTAATTTAGATTGTACAAAGTACAGCGTTGATCAAGTTTAATGACTTTGGGTTTGCTTCTTGAAAGCGAGTGAAATATTCATGCTTATGAATACCCAGATGATTAAGCCGCATAAAGACTCACAGTGTCCAGAATCCTAACGCTTGTTATTTGCTTTATTTTATTTTTGGGTAAACAACAAATATAAGGCTTGAGTATGACTGGTTATTATATTTCTGCCATCCTCACCGAGACTTTTGCTAGAGACTAACACCTCTTTCAATTTGGCTTTTCTTTAAGTTTATATCACTTACTTTACTCTAACAGCTTGTTTAAGACCTATCAATGCACCAATGATTAATCACACGGTCTTTTAAGCTTATTTCTTTCTAGATTTGGGGTCAAATAATCAATGTACTATCATTTTCTCTTTTTGCTTCAAAAACTCAAAATTTTGAGGAGCATAAAATGATTTAAAGATTGCCCCAGTTAACTTAAGTTCACAAATTAATGGCTATCCTATTCATCTACAAGTAGAGAACGGGACCAAGACATGCAAGCATGTTTTACAAACTTAAATAACTGACTAAATTCTCAGCTAAAATAAAATAGAATACTTAATGAACGCCCCAAATACTTTCCATTTGTCAGATAAATGGCTAACCCGAAGATTTAAAGAAATTATCAGGACCAAACATAACAAGTATATGTCCTTCAAAATAGAAGCAAATGACATAATTTTCAGCGATCATAAGTGAAAATCTTTTTGCTTTTTTTTTTTACAAACTAAAACCACAATCTTTTTGTCTTTTCGGATTTTCTTTACAAAACAGAAAAATTCACTCTTTTTGGAATTTTCTAATTTTAAAATATTTTTGGTTTTTCAGAAGATATAAAAACGTAAAAACACACTATTTTTGATTTTTAGTATTTTTCAATGTTTTTGGATTTTATCTATACAAACGAAAAACACAATCTTTTTGTGTTTTCTAGATTTTCTCCCCCTAAAACTAAAATAAATTATAAAAGAAGAAAAAAAATAACAGAAAATAAAGATAGTCATCCTTGTTTAAGGATATCAGCGAGGGTCTTCAATCCGTTTAAACCAAGCAAAAAATTTAAAACGTGTTTTATCAAAAGCTTTGGTAAATAGATCGGCTTTTTGAAAATCAGTGTGCACTTTCTCAAGATCGATTAATTTCTTTTCATAGCAATCCAGTATAAAATGATATCGAATTTCGATATGTTTCGTTTTAGAATGTTGTACGGGATTCTTGGTGATACTAATAGCAGCAGAATTATCAATCAGGATAGGAGTAGTAAGAAACTTCAAACCGTAGTCGCGAAGATGTTGTTGTATCCACAAAACCTGGGAACAGCAACTCGAGGCTGCAACATACTCAGCTTCGGCGGTTGAAGTGGAGACCGTTGTCTGCTTCTTACACTGCCAGGAAACAAGCAGGTTTCCTAAAAATTGACATCCTGCAGTCGTTGATTTGAAATTGATCTTGCATCCTCCATAATTTGAGTCTGAGTAGGCGGTAAGATCAAAAGTATTATCTTTGGGGTACCATAACCCGATGTCAGGATTTCCCCGTAGATATTGCAAAATACGCTTGACCGCTGCCAGGTGAGTCACTCGGGGACTAGCTTGGTACCTAGCACACAAAAAAACAGCAAACATTATGTCGGGTCGAGAAGCAGTTAAATACATTAGAGAACCAATCATAGCACGATAAAGGGTCGGATCAACGGTATCCTCCAATTCATCCGGTGATAAATTGTGACCCACTGGAAGAGGAGTAGAAGGGATTTTTCCGGCAGTAATCTTGAACCGTTCCAAGACATCGTTCACATATTTTGTCTGATGAATGAAGATTCCCTTATCAGACTGGTAAACCTGCAGCCCTAAAAAGAAAATCATCTCTCCCATCGAGCTCATCTCAAACTTGGTCTGCATAGACTTACCGAACTCCTTACATAATTTGTCGTTCGTAGACTCAAAGATTATGTCTTCAACATAAATCTGAACAAGCAGAAGATCATCACCAATATTCTTGTAAAATAAAGTGCAGTCAACCCTTCGACGTTTGAAGCCGTTATCCGTCAAATGGTCGGCGAGCGTGCCATACCAAGCTCTCGGGGCTTGATGAAGACCATATAATGCCTTGTTTAATCGGTAAACACGTTCCGGATACTCAGGATCTTCAAAACCAGGTGGTTGTTGGACAAACACTTCTTCGTGTAGTTCACCATTGAGAAAAGCACTCTTAACGTCCATTTGATACACTTTGATGTTCTTGTAAGCAGCATAAGCCAGGAAGATTCGAATCGACTCTAATCTTGCCACTGGTGCATAAACCTCAGTGTAATCAATACCCTCTTGCTGATGAAATCCCTGCACCACTAAACGTGCCTTGTTTCTCACAATTACCCTACGATCATCCTTCTTACACTTATATACCCACTTAGTCAGAATTGCCTTCTTAATTCTAGCAGGTTTATCAATAAGATCCCAAACACCTAAACGAGAAAATTGTTGTAGTTCTTCTTGCATGGCTTCTACCCAAGAAGGATCTTGTAAAGCCATACGAGGAGTTGTTGGCTAGACTTGAGATAGAAAACAGGAAAACTTAGCAACAGCTGCAATTTCATATGCTTGTAAGTCAGCATGAACACAGAGAGCATTATTGTCACTTGAAGAGGCGATTTGATGTCGTGTCCGAACCCCTACATCAAAGTCTCCAATAACGTTTTCTTGTGGATGATAATTATGAATCCTGAAAATAGGATTTTCAGAAACAGTAACATTTTCAAATAAGTTGGTATAATGTTCACCCAATTCAGGAGATGAAACATTATTCCCAATTACTGAAGCATTATCATCAGATGAAGTAGAAGCAGTATCATAATGAACAGGAGCTTCGTTTTCAGGTTCTTCAGTTGGAGCAGCAATTGGAACTTCAACATCATTTGAACTTGCAAATCGTGGAATTTCCAAATGTTCTTCAAAATACGCCTGAACTACATCTTCATCTGGATGATCAGTTGATGAGGTGAAAGAATTAAATAGGCCATTATAATCAAATATCCATTCGGGACCTTTCCCTTGTGAAGGAGTAGTGTATTTCTGACAATCAACATGGTACCACTCTTCGACACAACCGAACGTAAAATTAAAAACCCGTTTCTTAAGTGACGCATACCCTAAGAAATACCCTTCAATGGATTTCTCTTCAAATTTACCCGCATCCTTCTTCAGCATAGTACAAGGACACCCAAAAGGTTCCAAATACTTTAAGTTAGGCTTACGATTATTCAATAATTCATAACTGGTCTTCTTTAGTCGTTTAACTGTTAGAACACGATTGAGAGTAAAACAAGCCGTATTCACAGCCTCATTCCAAAAATGGACAGGAAGCTTAGAATCAGCGAGCATCGTTCTTGCAGTTTCAATCAAGGTTCTGTTCTTTGTTTCAGCAACGCCATTTTGTTGAGGTACATAGGGTGAACTATATTCTCGGTGAATTCTCTTTTGGATACAAAAGAAATCCAACATAGTGTTCTTGAATTCTGTTCCATTATCACTCTGAATTCTCCTCACCTTTTGTTTGTAAAGTGATTCGATTTTCGTGATAAGGTTTTGTACCAAAACAGGCGTTTGATCTTTCGAGCTCATGAATAAAACCCACGAATATCTCGAATAATCATCAGTCACGACAAGACAATACAAGTCTCCAGAAATACTCGCACGATTCACTGGACCAAACAAATCCATATGAAGTCGTTCTAGCGGAGTATCAATGGAATTGAATACCTTAGATGAGTGAGATTTCTTCTTTTGTTTGCCCTTCTTACAAGCAACACAATGATCTGATAACTTAAAATTTTTCAACGACACCCCCTCAACCAAATCGTTCGCCATTAAATAATTCATCTTTCTAACGTGTATGTGACCCATTCTTCGATGCCAAAGTATGGAGTCTTTCTCGGTTGCTTTCGAGACAAAACACGTTTCGATCGATGTAGATACTCTAGAGTTCATATTCAAGACATAAATATCATTTGATCGTGGTGATCTCATGACAACCATGTCCTCGGGAATCACGTATCCCGGTTTCAGAATAAGACACTCTCTATTAGTAAAAACGGTAGTGTATTTTTTATCACAAATCTGTGACACACTCAATAAGTTATGATCAACTTTATCACAATAATTTACTTTCTCAAATGTAATCTTCCCATTCGACACTTCACCTTCTTGTGTGATCATACCCCCAGAATTCCCAGCAAACGCCACATAACCCCCTTGAATATTTCTCACATTTGATAAGAGGTTGAGATTTCCAGTAATATGGCGAGAACATCCGCTGTCCATAATCCAGTTTTCACCATAGATGGTCTTGGATGAACCCTACACACAAACAAAAGTGATTAGTTCAAAAAGGCAGCCCAGGCCTCGGTCTTGGGCACCTCTTGGTTTTCTTGGGAAAAATTAACTTTACTTGCATTCATTTGTTGTTCAGCAACTTGTGAATAAGTTGCATGTTTCTTTGACTTTCGTCTTAGATACGCTGCCTGGACCACATTTGAATTCTCATTCTTACACAAAGGAGCAGTTGGAACAAACTTGGATTTAACTTGACCATGAGTCTCATTAACATGAACCACCTTACGAGGATTCACATTAGAGAACATAATATGAGTATCATCAGCATACGACACAGGTCGTTTCAAAATCTCCTTTACCACAGGAATCTGTTTGGAATGGTCCTTGATAAAAGGATGAAGATTCTGCTGATACTTCTGACTACAACCCCTCATAACATGACCAAGTTGACCGCACAAGAAACAAGTTCGCATGTCTACACGATGATGATGCGAGGTATTTGGAATGAATGACTCAGAAGTTTGTTGATGACTCACATTTTTAGTCATGCTCTTAGCAAACTCATCAGATAATTCAGATTTCTTCTTTAAGTAAAAATCTAAAATAGAACAGTTTGAAAAACTTTTCAAGGTGTCAGTTCCTGTTGACTTAACAAATTTAACTTGCTTAGCTTGTTTTAAAACTTGTTTTGCTCTTGTCATTGGATCTGATGAAACTGATGTTTTCGCTTGAGCATATTGACATTCAAGTTCACGAACTTTGGAAGTTTCATTGTAAAACACACTTTCAATTAGTTTAGGTTTAATGATACTAATTGGAATGTCTTTTTCAGTGAACATTGTGTCCATTCCCTTTAACTTAAAAACTCTAGCAGCAGATGGCTTAGAACTAGAAGGATTAATGAAACGCATTAAATCCTCATCAGAAATTTTCGGTTTTTCCGACTTCTTTGCCTTCATAGAGTTCACTTTCATTGAATTTTCCTTTTTCTCTTGAGGTTTGTGTGAACCATACACTGCTTCCTCAAATTCGTGAGGCTCGCACAGCATATGATTAGAACTAGGAATGTTCTTATTCTTGTGTATAATCTCGGGTTCAAACACATCCTCGATAATGACCTCGTCATCGTGTTCAACAAACACCTTTTTGCTTTGAACATGAGATTTTTGAGGAGCAACTTGGGTTTTAACATTTTTAGATTTAACAGATTTAACATTTTCTGAAATCACAGGTTCTTTAAAAATTACCTCTTCTTCCTTTTTAGCAAAAGGATTCATTTTATAGTCGTTGTGAAATGGTGGAGGAATTTCTACAAAACCTATACCCTTTTTAGAGTCCTTTTGTTTTCCAGAAACTTTAATAATTTCATTCATAAAAAATGAAGAATTTTGAAATTTACCCAACTTATTCTTCAACTCAAGAACCTCGTTCTCAAGCTCAGTTATCTTAGAACGATGTTTCAAGATTTCCTGAAACTTTTGGTCATTAATTTTCATTTTCACAGATAACTCGGCTTTCAAATCATGATTACTTATAGTCAAAGCCTCAATCTTTTCGCTTGAGTTAATTTGAGATTCAAGGATTGTCTATAAGTATCTTTCAATGATACAATCTCTTTCAGTAAATTGTCATTTTGAAGTTTTAATGAATCATTTTTAGACTTGTTATAATCACAATCAACACATGATACCTTAGAAAAAGTAGATTTACTAACCTCATTCTGGTTGGTTGTGCAAGCATACGTGGAAGATTCGCTGATCTTCGCCATACAAGCAAAATTAATTGGAAGTTTTTCGCTTGAATCATCCGACTCGGATCCAGAATCATTATCAGATGACAAATCACTTCCACTAGAATCTTGAGAATTTTCACCAATTCCAAACATTGCTAGGTTTGCTTGATTGTTGTTGCAAAGCAATTTTTGAGACCAATCATTACCATCCAGATTAGACAGCATTGCCTGATTTCCAGAAGATGATGGTTTTGAACTTGAAGACTTTCCAGCATCATTTTGATCTTGATTTCTCGAACCAGTGTATTCTTTCTTAGGTTTATCACATTCCTTGCGAAATGCCCAAATTCTTGACAATTGTAGCATTTAACCTTTAGTTTATCAAACCCAAGCTTCTTGCTCAATGAAGGAAGATCTTTGCATGTTCTTTGTATAAACTTCTTCACTTTTCTAACAATCATCGCCATGTTCCACTTTAGATCCATGAGTTCTAAATCATCGGGATCAATTTGATCATAATCTTCATCGGTTAAATCACTTGTGGCAATCTTACTACTCACCAAATTCTCATAGGAAGACATAAAAGCAAACAAGAATGCAAAATTCTGTTCAGCCTCCTTTATGTTTACGTTTGGTTGAAATGAGAATTGTTTAGTAGAAGATGAATTTCCCGATGCCCCAGATGAACCAGAATTACCAGATGTATTTCCAGCAGTATAGAAACAAGCTTGTGGATAATTAAATGAAGCATTTGCATTTTCACTTGCAACAGCTTGAGTAAGAAAAGCGGTTAGTGGAGATATGGTTGAACTAAGAGGCATACTTCCACCATAGAACTAAGGATCATGACTTTCCTTTGAAGATTTCTGACATTTCAGGTTATATTCTCTGGCTTCAATCTTTTGCATAAATTCAATAGCAGTCAGATCTTCATTTGCGAAATAATTGTTTTCCTTCAGAACCATTAAAAATGTGGAATAAGAACTTGGAAGTATACTCTTGATAGTATCAATTTTATCACTTTCAGAAACTTCAATTTGCATCTTGTCCATCTCAGCAATCAAGTGATTGAATCTTGTTGTCATTTCTTCAACTATCTCACCTTTCAATAGATTAAAGTTTCGAAACTGAAACTTAAGCATTACTTTTTTACTCTCTGCTGTGTTACCCATACTTCTCATGCGAAAATGTTGAAATAAAGCGGCACATCTTTTTATGCTACCCACTTAGTGAAAGATAGTCTTAGGCAAGGCCATGGTTAGAGTAGAATAAGCTTTTATTTCTATCTCTAATGCTTTCTTTTCTTCAACAGAGTATTGTGAGATAGCCTTTGGTGTAAAACCTGTAGTTTCATCCCCAATCATAGGTACAGTGTAGACCTCATCTAAACAGTAAGAACAATCAGGATGAACTGATCCTAAGTGAGCACGAAACCGAGGTTCCCACTTTGCAAAATCACTGAATTTCATCAATCTCGGATATTTGGAATGTGAACCTATCTCAGTATCAAGTTGTAACATTTGTTGCATCAACATGTTTTGAGACGCTAATGCATACATGCCGGCCATTTTTGAAAAGTTTCAAAAAATTAAAGGTTTAACGAATAAGGATTAAGATTTAACGAACTGTAACTGTAGCGAACTGCAAACAATTGTAGCGAACTGTAAACAGTGTCTAACGAATCAACCCTTAACGAAGTTAAGATTGATCAGTGGCGAAGTAACTTAACGAATGAGAAACTTGTTTAGCGAATCAAAAGTCAAGTTAACGAATTGACCAAACGAATCACACAGGATTAGTTTAACGAATCAGAAGATAATCAATGGCGAATCACTAAGGAATGCTTAGCGAATTAAGATAATGAATCAGCTACAGTTGATTAGTGAATCACACTATAGCGAATCAGGTTGTTACAACCGTTTGTAACAAACTCTGACACCTTATGCCACGTGGCAAAGGTTGTTAGGACACAAATCCCAAGTTGGACGCGTGTCACACGAATCAGTTAATCTAGTTAACGAACTAGATAACACGAACCAATAACTCACACGAACTAGTTAACGAACAAGGTAGCGAAGTAACAAAATTGATAACGAATCACAGATAAACATATAGCGAATCACCATACAGATGATAGCGAATTAAGTTCATCTTCAAATCTTCAAACATTCAAAGTAATTTTCCAGAAATTTATAAAGATCGACCCAAAAACCCAGAAATACCAAATCTGTAATACTACCTCGTTTCTTAACCAAATTGCACAAATTAACTATCAAACTCCTCGCAAACTAATTACGAAACCAGTACACACAACCTCGTGATCGATTAACATCATTAGTCAAACCAATTTGGCCAAAAACACAACCTCTGTTTCGGACTTAAACCGAAATCAATACCAAACCACTCAAATCCAAATCAAATCTCAATTCCTCTAATCCGAACCTATCCAATACCTTAACCAACACAAATTCAATCCAATCCGTCCATAATTCAACCAATTCAAACCAAAATCAATTCAAAAACTCTAAAACAGAAAAACTTAATAACAATAACAATTGAAACACCAAATCAAGTGTAAATCGAGCACCAACAGCTCTGATACCACTTGTTGGAACTCGTATCAATAACAATAACCACTAACAGATCTCAGATCTATGTTTATACTATTAATACGATTAAGGATCTACCTCATAATTAACATTGATTCAGTGTTATATATGTATATCTATTATCAATATATTATCTAGTATTGTATGTATAATATTAAGGTGAAGCTTTGAGAGAGATCTGGACAGCACTTCGTTAATTAGCTCAAAACTTTTTTTAAAAGTGAACAGTAGTTCACTATATATAGAGGGTGATCTGGTTCGCTAACATCCCCTAGCGAACCAGCCTCCCCTTCGTTACATACATTAAATTAGCGAAACACCCCCTGATTCGTTAACATCCCCTAACGAATCAGGAGGGAATACATTTACTGACTAGTTCGCTAACATCCCCTAGCGAACTAGCCTTTAACTTAGCGAACTAGCCTTTAACTTAGCGAACTATTATTACATTAAATCATAAATAAAACATTAACGTTAAATACAAAGACTCTAGACATAAAACCGTGCACTAACATGTACTAGCGGGAAACTGTGGAACAAAGGAAGACTCGAGAAGAGATTAAGGCAATGAGGTGGAATGACCTGAAGGTGTTAGTGATGAAAATGTTTTGTGCTGATGCCGAGGTTGAGAGGGCTGAGATGAAATTTCTGAATCTGAAGGCGGGCAAGATGACACACCGCGAGTATACTACTGAATTCAACCGACTGTCTAGGTTGGTGCCTGATATGGTTAACACTGAGGCTAAGAGAATCAAATGTTATATGAGGGGATTTCCATAAAAAGTCTGCATGTTAGACAGGGCTAACAAACCTGCTACCTTTGAGTCTGCAGTTGAGTTAGCAGAGATGGTCTATGATGACCTGGCTGAGGACGATGTGGTGGTGGAGGAAAAGAAGGAGAAGAAATTGGCTACCTCTGCTAAGCGGTCTGGCGATATGGTGACAACAACTGATGAGAGAAAGGCTAAGGTTGGAAACAAGGATGCGTGTAAGACGTGTGGGCAAGTGCACCAGGGAGAATGCAAGACTGGGACAGACAAGTGCTATCGGTGTGGAAAGAGTGGGCATTACTCTCGAGAATGCCCTGATCGCCCGAAATGCTTCAAATGCGGTAAGGCTGACCACATGGCTAGGGATTGCAAGGAATCAGAGGCGGGAGGCGCGAAAGGGTAAAGACTTAGGAAAACTGTAGAGAGGAGCGCTTGATGAAGAAATAATTTCTTATGCAATAGTTTTATTTGTTTTAAATATATTTGCATAAGAACTTGTTTTATGTTAAGTTTTAAAGCTTACGCTTGTTATGACGTGTAATATATTGAATGAATGACTATTTATGTTATGATAAATTGTCGTTTTAGACAAAAGCGTTAAATAGTACGAAACGAAACCCCTTGAGAGAACGAGACGAGACTTGGTACATCGAGGGCCTCATGGACAAGCTACCTTTAATAGCTAAAGCACATGAACACCACTCGGTGACTGCAAATTCAGGAGTAAGAAGGATAACCCAGAAAGCAAAGACGATTCAATAAAGTGTATGAATATAGGAATTGTTCCTTTTACAAGGAATAAGCTAGGTTTTGGGTACGAAACCTTTTTAAGGAGGGAAAACTTGTAACATCCCAAAATTTCAAATAATAACGTCTAATATATTAACAATTAAGATGGGAAAGTTTACTTGATTTGATTTAGAAATAATAAAAGGAGAAAGATAAAAAGGAAAGTAAGTTAATTAGATGAATAATTATGGACCAAAAAGGAAAGATGGGCTTTAAGTCCATGAGCTTAAGGGAGTATAAATACCCCCTTAAACCCTAATTCTTTCCATTTTCCATCCATATTATCCATCTTATTCTCTACACCAAAAACACACACTTACACCACCATTACGGCCGCAAGTAGAAGAAGAAATCCAAGGCCAAAAGCAAGCCGAACACCGATAGATATTGGATACACAAGCTAGATACAAGATAAAAGTTGATAAACAAGCTAAACCGTAACCTAAAAATGTTCAAAGGTATGTTTTTTATTCTTAAAGTTTACGTTTTTATGAACAGTTAGCCTTGAAACTTAAACGTAGAGTAGATCGGGCATAAACGAACCATAAAGTTGCAAACTTGATGATAAAAGTGGACTTAATCTATTCATTAACTAAAGATCTAGCTAAAATAGGTTTAAAACTGATAAAGCTTTAAGCTTTAGACCTAAAACGGGTTTTGAAAGTAATAAAGGTTTAAGCTTTATGCTAGACACGGGTTAAATCTTAGTAGTGGGATGATATTGGATATGGAGAGTAGAAATGATGGTTAAAAATCATGTTATGGGATGTTAAATGTTACCTAAGCCTAGAAAAAGGAAATAAGATAGAAAAATATGAACTAGCAGCACTGAACCGGAGTTCTCGTCCAACTTGGGATCTCGGTCACAAAGAGTTCTCGGTTTCCACGGGTTCTCGGTGACGGGTGGGTTTTCGGTCAATCATGGGATCTCGGTCAAACCTGAGTTCTCGGTCACCATAAGGGTGCTCAGCTTGGAGTTCTCAGCCACCCTATCCTGTTGGGTTTGGGCCTGAAACGAGCTGGCCCAGATGCTTTAATGGAGGGTTGGGCCTGACTTAATTAAAGTCCACAAGTTGTTAAGCCCTTGTATAATAAAACAAGCCCAATCTAGAAACTGCGGTTGTTAATTAAAATACCAACTTAGTCAAGTAAAAGGATAATTAACAAAAATATATTTAACAGTTAGCCGCGCTCAATTAAGGAAGGGGATAATGATTAACGGCGAACACAACAGGATCCAGGTGAGTTTCTAGCCTCATTCCTTGTTATGTTTTCAGGGCTGTGTGCATACTCGATGTGTTTGTTAATACATTGATCCTAAGTGATAAGTGTATGCCATATGTGATATATTTGATAGATATGAATGATTGCTTGTCGGTACGAGCGACGATCTTCGAATATTGCGCGTACTGTCAGGTTATAAATAAAAGTATGAATATTATATATGAAATATGTATGATCGTTATAAATGAATGCTTGTCGGGGCGTGAACGATCTTCGGATATTGCACGTATCGGCAAGGAGTGTGATTGTTAAATGAATGATGTGATGAACGCCTAGAGTGTTCTTATGCTATGATGTATTTATTGTATATGCGAAGTAAGTGTATGCACGTACAGGAATGGTATGTGAGTTCTACGTCTGACGTAGTAAGTTAGGATGGCAAATCCCTCTAACTTTCTGTTGGACATAGACTTGGCAGGTGATGGCGTAGTTTAGGACCGTGGGCCTTATACGTGATATAGATGATAGATGTAAACGTAGATAGGGACAGTGGGCCTTATACGTGTTATAGGTATAGACGTCTACGTAGATAAGGACTGCGGGTCTTATACGTAATGTAGATAGGCGTGAGCACAGGAAAGGACTGTGGACCTTATGCGTGTTATATTTTTGTGGTGGTAGCATAGGGGAGGACTGCGGACTTCGTACGTACTATGGTTTAGGTTGCAACATAGGCAAGGACTGAGGACCTTGTACATGTTTCTAATGTAGGATGGTATAGGGAAGGACTGCGGACCTTGCACGTGCCATAATTGGTGAACATAGGTAAGGACTGCGGACCTTTTACGTGTTCACGACCTTGAGTACAGGTATAGACGGCGGACTATGAACGTACTCTCGGTAGACTAAGGTTGGTGATTGTAGATATGTATGTATGTATGGTAGTAGGGTAACGG
Source organism: Bidens hawaiensis (assembly GCF_021521415.1). Taxonomy (NCBI): domain Eukaryota; kingdom Viridiplantae; phylum Streptophyta; class Magnoliopsida; order Asterales; family Asteraceae; genus Bidens; species Bidens hawaiensis. The sequence goes on from NW_027491805.1 coordinate 39,083, forward strand.
ACAAAGTATGATATGCGTATGTATTATGCGTCGCTAGATTAACTAGAACTCACTCAGCGTAGCTGACTTTTAGTATGCACGCAGGTGATCAGGCTGAAGGGTTTGCATGAGGATGGCACGTGGCATGGATTGAACGGTTGGCATCTGAAGATGGAAGAAATGATGTTTTAAATATAATGTTCATATGTTATGATTTAAAGAAAAGATTAATGTTTTGTATCAAATGATTAAAGTTAACGTTTCCGCGAAAGTTTTAATTAACTCTGATATTTAGAACTGTGTTTATGAGTAAATCCAACGTTAAAAGGAGGCACCTGGAACGGGGCCTTACAAGTTGGTATCAGAGCTTATGCTACTAAAACTTAACTAACAATGCTTAGTAACCAACCAACTTTAGGCTAAGAAACACAAAATAAAACTTCTTAGAACACATGATAAAAGTTCGTTATCAATCTTCTATAATGTTTCATCGGTTCTATGTTACCCATCTTATGCAAATGTTACACCAACAATTTTAGGCAGAGACCATTGTGTCTTCCAAATGTAAAATAAAATGGATAACCCTTCAAAGAAAGCTAAAAATCATCATCTTCATAAGGCACCTCTACGCTATTTGCTCTATTGCCCTTTTTAACCATTTAATAACAAATTTATGAGCGAGGTAACAGGTTAACACAGGTTGAGTCGTGTTGCAAGCTACGTAAAGGATCAAACGCCTTCATATTTCAAATACATAGTTTTTGCTCATCTAAAAAAGTGGTCATTTTGAACGAGTTGTTTTAAAAATGGTGAATTGAAAAAGATTTAAACAACCAGTTAGTACCCAAACTCATATTACTCAGAACCCAAACCGACTTGTACATGTTCTGACCCAAGCCAACTTGATTTTATTTAAATGTCTCATGTTGACCCAAACTCAATTTACTCAAAAACACATATTTAACCCAACCATTTCTGACCTGAATTGATTTGACCCGTTAATTTCAACAGACTATTAATCTATAAAAAATTATTTACTATACAATCATATATGTATCATTTTTCTTACCCGGGTAAACATTATTTTTCCATTATCTCAAGAAATTAGTAACAAAAGGCGTTTCTTTAATGGGTTTTACCATTGGTTGAGCAACATCCGGCTTAACAGAAACTTCAACTGCAATAAAAGAAATCAAGGTTTTACAGAAAGAACCCTTAACATAAACATCAAAAGTACCAAATTTATATTAAACCATGTTGCATAACCGCCTCTGCAGCTAAGTAAATTGAAGTAAAAAACATATGTATATCATCAAAATTGCTCAATGAGATCAATCAAATACCATAAAAAAGTCAAGGCTTTAGAAATTTCAGACAAATTATAAAAACATTACAATTAATCTATTAAATTCGTTAAAAATGGTTACGTTTTCTATAATTTGTCATCCAAACCTAATTTAAATAAATTAAAGAAATTACGAACCCTAACCTGTGTGTGATGAAATTTGGTATACAAATTGGTGATTTGGAACATGAGTCGAGGCGAAATTGAGTAGCTGGATAATGGTGGTTGAAGAAGAAAGCGATCGAAGATAAAAGGGATAGCAGTTGGGATATGAAATAGGATTCGTTTTAATAGGTAGTGAGTGATTGAAACGGATGGCAGGGTAAGCGGTTCACATTCATCTTAATAGCGTCAGAGGAGCAAACAAAGAGAACATGGTTATTAATTATTAGGAACTTTAAATCTGTAGAAGGAATTTGAGCGATGGTGGAATTCAATTCGATTGATTTCGTCTTCAATGACAATGATAGGGTAACCGGAGGCAAGGGATGTAATGACCATTTTAGGATTAAATGGAGAATTGATTGCATTTCTAACGGAGCTGGCATTAAATTTATGGTCGGGAGACACAACGAAGCAATGTGAAGATTTGGCCGGAGGCTCGGGCGCATTCAATATAACAGTGTCTCCCAGACAATTGTTAAATTACCATTTTGTCCATCTAATATGTTTTATATGTAAATAGATATAGATATAGATATAGGTATAGGCAGATATCAAATGGTGGTGCCACAAATTCTTTTTAGAATCCTACTCTTTAAGCATTTATGCTTTTATTTTCATCACTGAATCAAGTTTGTTAGTGGTGGTATGTTGTCTAAAGTGTCTTTTGCTAACTTATTGTGGTTAAACTGCCAGGGTTCGAATCCTTGGCTTTGGCCGTCCATTTTTTGAGCCTACTTATTGTTTTAATTTTAATAGGCTGTGACACGTTTTTTAAATTTAGATTTTTTTATTAAAGGTTTTTTTTAGTATAATAACTTGAGGATATTGAGTTTTATATTTAGTTTCGGTATCGTAACGAATGACGCCAAGTAAAAACGCAACGCCTCGTCGTCGCAACACCCGTGCCAAACCTAGCCAATAACAAAATTCTTTTTTATGTTTACTTCTGGTATGATAATGCACCTAATCGTTACCGTCCGAATGTATGTCGACACACCACGGAAACGCCTGTGTTTTTTTGTTTTTGGTATTTTTTTTTTTTGTTTTTATTGTCAATTTTTTGAAATTATTTTTTGGGTTTAATTCCAATGTTGTGACGAACCTATAGATACCAACCGAATTTTCATCACAATGCCTGCGACTTGCCAACCGAATAAACATTGTTTTACTTATCTTATTTTTTTGTATCATAAGCTATGCGTTTACTAATTTATTTTCTATCAGATACCGACAATATATGTGTCGTTTTGATCGTAAGTTGTACGTGTGCTGACACTATTTTGGCCGTTCACATATATTTTTTTGATTTAGTGCAGTTGTCGTGATGAACTTAACCGATACGACCGAATTTGCGTCTCGCCTCCGCCGCAACGCAGTGGGTTTCAAACCTAGTTTAACATTGATTGTAAAATAACGAGTGTTTTACCCGGCGCATTCTCCGGGCAGGTTGTTAAAAATCCGGTGGTGATAAACTCTAACGTTGTGGAGGCGGTAAATCGACACAATGCCATTGGTTTCGGTTACTTGAATTCGACACGAGTTCAGAAATTTTTGGTTACGTTCGTTAAAGTGTAGACACCGTTTGTAAAGCCTGAACGTTAAACCCCAAAAACTAAATTCGTCAAATTAACATATAAAAAAATTAAAGTATTCGACGTTTATTTAGTCAGTAAACCCGCGCGGTGGTAAAAGCCAAGTGTTGTCAGTCCCGGACATTGAGACGATAACTCGACACGAGTCCCGACGTCGTTTTCGTTACTTTTGTTATAGTTCCGGATCTAAAAACATAAAAAATATAAAATTCTGAGGTGGACCAATGGGGAGGTGTCGATTGGTAAAGCCGAGATATTGATAAAACTCGAGTGTTGTCTGTCGACGACGTTGAGATTATAAGTCTACGCGTATTCGGTCGTCTCCGTTATGTTCGTTACGGTAGCTAAAAAAACAAAACATAATGCCGAGAACCAATTTGGTGCCGCCAAGTGGCCCAATCGGCACTTAGCGGCACCAAACTTGTTAAATGTTATATATAACTAGGTGACAAACCTGGCGCGTTGCGGCATGGGCACAAATTCGGTTGGTATATGTTAGGTTCGTACCGGTTCAAACATTAAACCTAAAAAAATTAGTAAACACCCATAATAGTGGTGACACTCGACCACTCGTTGATACGAACGATCTACTTTGTTTGTTTATTTGAAGTCTTTTATTTGTTTTGTTTAAGTTTGGTTTGTTAAGGACCATTATGGCCTTTCTGTTTTGTTGCGGGTGTCTTGTGGAACTTTTGTTATGTGTGATTTGATTATAAACCTAAATGCCGTCAAGGTCTGGACATCCAGAAATTGACTTTCCTTCACATCTCTAAGCTTCTTATTCTCTGCCCTATCAAGGGTATCAGAGCCGTTCCGATCTCTGGTTGGAATTACTATCGTTATCATGACGAACACTCGTAACCAGGAAGTTGACAATACCCTCAAGAATCATGACAAGGCAATCACATAGATCCAAGCATCATTATCGGCACTAGCGAAACAACAAGAAGAAATCTTGAATGCGGTTCAAGATAAATTGGGTCAGAGTAGCGGCGGCGGGTTTAGCCCGGGTTCGTCGTTTTCTCCCGACGGTACTGAATCAAGGGGTAACCGTTCCTTCCGGGTATGAAAGGTCGAATTCCCCAAGTTTTCGGGTGAAGACGTGGAGGGGTGGGTCTACCGTTGCGAACACTTTTTCACGATGGACGAGACTCCCGAAGAGGTTAAACTTAGGTGTGCTGCAGTTCACTTGGAAGGGGATGCTCTCCAATGGCACAAGGCTTTCATGCGCATACGTGGTGCTACTGTATCTGAAGTTCCATGGGAAGATTACGTGAGATCTATTTCGACCCGTTTTTCAAACGCTATGTTTGAGGATCCCTTGGAAGAGATAGCTTCCCTCAATCAAACGGGTTCACTTCATGAACTCAACACTGCTTTTGATTCATTATTGAATAAGGTAACACTTAGTAAAACACAAGCCTTGAGTCTCTATCTTAAGACTCTTAAGCCAGACATTAGGGGGCCGGTTAAGATGTTTAAACCGCACACCTTGCACGAGGCATATGGGTTGGCTAAGACTCAAGCGCTAAATAATGAAAATTAGGATGAAAAACTTAACAAGGGGAAGTGGGATGTGGGGAACACAAGGGGCGGTACCAGTTCAAAGATTACTCGACCAACCAACGCTACTAAACTACCACTTTTACCATCACCCAACCGAACAACCGCAATGAATACTAAACCCTTGGCGGGTGCACGTCGCCTTACGAGTAGAGAGTTGGAACAAAAACGAGCAAAAGGGGAGTGTTTTTGGTGTACGGAAAAATTTGTTCCTGGTTATAAATGCCCTCGGAATCGGAATCAAGTGTACATCATTGAGGTGGAGGATGAGGATGAACCGGTTCTCGAAGAAACAATACCAGAACATGAAGAGAAGGAGTACCAAATTTCGTTTCATGTGTTAACTGGTATTCCCTCCTACTCAACCATGCGGGTTAAGGGTTCAATGGTTACTCGCCAACTTCACATACTTATTGACTCGGGATCGACTCACAAATTTATTGACATAAAATTGGCAAATCGGTTACAATGCGAGGTAAGGGACATTCCTCCTATTAATGTTGGTGTAGCGTATGGGAAGAAACTCACTTGCAATCAACTGTGTCCCGACTTCCAATGGACCATGCAAGGTCATTGGTTCACAGCAGAAATTTTACTCATAGCTTTGGAGAATTATGACATGATACTAGGTGTACAGTGGCTTCTCCCACTAAATGACATTCTTTGGAATTTCCAAAAGATGACCATGCAATTTGTGGTTGATGGCAAACAATATGAATTAAAGGGACTCCAAAATAATAAATTCATGGTGTGTTCGGTAGAAAAAATGGAGGGATTGATGAAAAAACATTCTAAGGATAGAGCAATACAACTATTTAGCCTCCAACTCGCCAATGGGGGGTCTGAGGTTACCTACCAATCCAAGGTTTTATGTGACCAGACCCACTCGCACGAGAACCTTCCTTGGAGCGAGTTAACCCGAGCTTTCTCCGAGGTATTTCAAACGCCGAAAGGGTTTCCACCCAGTCGGCCTTTTGATCATTGTATCATCCTTAAGGACCGAATGAAGCCGATTAGCCAACGAACTTACCGGTACCCGTCAGTTCAGAAAGATGTGATAGAGAAGACCACACGAGAATTATTGGATTCGGGGGTTACACGTAACAGTCAAAGCTCATTTGCAGCCCCAGTTGTGTTAGTTAAGAAAAAAGACTGGCAGTGGTGGATGTGCATGGACTATCGCAGGCTTAACGAGGCAACAATTAAATATAAGTTTCCAATTCCACTAATTGAAGAATTGTAGATGAACTGGGTGGGGCCACATTTTTTTCGAAGTTGGATTTACGCTCCGGGTATCATCAAGTTCATATGGCACCTGAAGACATTCTTAAAACAGTGTTTCGAACCCACGAGGGCCATTATGAATTTCTTGTTATGCCATTTGGCCTTACGAACACGCCGACAACGTTCCAAGCACTTATGAACCATGTTTTTCGACCTATGTTAAGAAAAGGGGTACTTGTATTTTTTGATGACATACTTGTGTATAGCCGAAATGAAGACAAGCACATGCAACATTTAAAACAAGTCCTCTCTGTTATGAAGGAAAATAAGTTGTTTGCTAAAGAATCAAAATGTGTGTTCGGGGGATGTGCGGTGGAATATTTGGGCCATATTATATCTGGGGAAGGGGTGAAGACAGACCCGGCCAAAATAGAGGAAATTCGAAAATGGCCGGTACTGAAGACACTCAAACAACTTAGGGGTTTTTTGGGTTTAGCCGGGTATTACAGGCGTTTCATCAGGTCCTTTGGAATAATTGCTAAACCACTTACCGACGCCTTATCACGGGTTCAGGGGGCCACATTATTCACTACTGCCATCTCCCAAATAGAACCTTTATTATTACAAAGAGTTATGGATAGTAAAGTCCATGATATTGATGTTCAAAATATTATACAGAAGCTTAAAAATGGTGAATTTTTTCCAAGATATAAATGGAATGGGAGGTGGTTGACCAAAGGTGATCGCATGGTGGTTGGGGGAACCGCCCACTTGCGGGATGAGATTGTTAAGACCTGTCATGAGTCACCGAGGGGCGGTCACTCAGGAGTTAGGGCCATGGTTCAACGGGTGAAGGGTCTTTTTTAAGGGAGTTGCAAAGATGGTACGACAGGTGGTCCGTAGGTGTGACGTGTGTATGCGGGCTAAGCATGAAAATGTTTCGTCGCCGGGACTGCTACAACCTTTACCGGTTCCGGACACTATTTCAGGGATATTTCCATGGATTTTATAGGTGGGTTACCAAAATTCAGGGGTAAAGATACTATATTTGTGGTGGTTGATCGGCTCACGAAATACGGTCACTTCATGGTTCTCGGCCACCCGTTCTCTACCAAGGAAGTCGCTCAGGTATTTCTGGACAATATTTATAAGCTACATGGTTTCCTAACTCGATTATCTCAGATTGTGATCCAGTGTTTTTAAGTTCGTCTTGGACGGAATTTTTAAAGCTTCAAGGGGTGTCCGCCAAATTGTCCACGTCTTATCACCCGCAAACCGATGAGCAAACGGAAGTTGTTAACAGGTGTTTGGATGGGTATTTACTGTGCATGGTGATGGAACGACCCCACACCTGGGTTAAATGGGTGTCCTTAGCTGAGTGGTGGTATAACACTACATTCCATTCTTCATTGGGAAAGTTGCCTTTCGAGGCTCTCTACAGGTATCGCCCTCCCCTACATATTCCTTATATTCCCAAGGACACGACCGATAAAGAGGTTGATGAAATGATGCAAGACCGAGAGGCCGCGATGAGGGTCTTGAAACAATCGTTACTTAAGGCTCACAACCATATGAAACAGCAAGCTGATAGGCACCGCACCGAGAGAGAATTTGAAGCAGGTAGTTGAGTCTACCTCAAGTTACAACCGTACATGCAAAATTCCCTACGAGTTCATAAGCACTCTAAGCTCACGCTGAAATAATTTGGTCCCCTTTTTATTATAAAAAAGGTTGGTAATGTCGCCTACAGGTTGGATCTGTCAGATGAAGCTCAGATTCACCCCGTTTTTCATGTACATATGCTTGAACAAATTATAGAGCATTTTCTTTCTCTGTTCAATCACAAGTTTTAACTCCTGTTCATTCTTATATTCAACTGCCAACTCATGATGCTCTATAATTTGTTCAAGCATATGTGCCTGAAGCTCAACCTCAAGTACAATCATCTTATGTTACTAGACAAACTGTCAAGATAGTAGAGTACCATTTGGCTTTACTCAATGTTTTTCTCAATAGTTAAGAAGCATTTTAGTAGGAAAGTTGACTCCACCCAACATGGTACATGATGATCTCCATCCATAGCCCTTTCTCCATGATTTTTTTGGAAATGTGATAAAACCTACCAAGCCCAATTCCTCGCCAATCACAACGACCCTATCGCATGCCATAACCACCGCATCACCATCAAAAATGTTTTCTTACCCATCATGAATTCGTCAAAAGTACTGTAGAGACATTCGTGTGACCCAAGTTTCCCTATGCAACATTTTTTCATTTAAACCTTCGGGTTCCATTGCACACCTATCTGATCTAAAAAAAATCAATTTTCCGCAACGATTTACACTAGAGTGTCAACCACATTCAAGGCTTATGCGGTCCGCCAATAGCGTTCGTTGTTCACCTCTTCGTCCTCGTAATTATCAAAACAAGGGAGTGAGTGATAGAAAAATCCGCCATGGGTAGGATGCTCCTCATCCCCAGTTCATTCGTTACTTGAGTCACCAGATCTTCTGTTATAACTCGATATTCCTGACTCGTCGCCGAAGTAGCTTTATTTAAGGCCCCGTGGGTCTGGATAAACTCCGTTGCTGCCTCAATCGGTGGTTCTAAGTACAAGAGTGTCTTCATTTCCCCGTCGAACCATTTCAAAACCAAATGATGTGGGAATGAACACCAATCAAATGCCTCGAGATACCTTATGATAATCCAAGACAATAAATTGATTCAATGGTTTCAAGAACAATGTTCTTATATATTCAAACTGAATCGAAAATTGAAAGTAAACAATCTTTAACCCTAACTTATATAAACATAAAAGAGATAAACATGAAACTAGCTTAACATATAAATAAGGAAAATTGGATATTAATAATCTCAACTATTCACTCTTGGCCAACAATAATTTCAACTAACAACATGACCGGTAGCAATCCCAACTTTCAGTTATGTTGCCGATAGCAATCCTAGTCTAACAAATCATTAACTCTATTAACTATGTTCATTTAAATTGGTGTGACATGACCTAAATACCCTTTTTATTTTAAAATAAAAGTTAAAATCTATAATTTATACATACATAATTTATATATGTATATTTATCTTCATATCTCATTTTACCACCAACATCTTCTTCCGAAAGACCGCCACGGTCTCCGACTCACCGACAACCACCGTCACCGTCTCCGGCCGATAGGGATGTCAATGGGTCGGGTTTAGGCATTCCCAACCCCATACCCGGTTATGAAAGTCCGTCCCAAACTCGTCGGGTTTTAATCGGGTAATTACCTGTCGGGTTTCGGGTTTCTTATAGGGTTTTGATCAAATACCCGTTAGGTATACCCGGCTCAATACTCGCTAGGTTTCTACCGGGTTTTGACAAAATATAACTAATAGATTACAAAAATGGTTACCATAGAGATAAAATGTCTCAAATAATTGACATAAACAAGTTCCGACAAATAATATATTTGGAATGTAGTGTGTGTGTGCGCGCGCCCGCGTGTGTGTGTGTGTATAATAAGCTATATTGGGCACATCGAATATATAATCGGGGAAATGTGTTTATGTTATCGGGTAATCGGGTCGGGTAATCGAGTATATTAGAAATCCCAAACCCGTCCTAAACCCTAATGGGTCGGGTATTACCCATCCAATTTATGTCGGGTTTCGGGTATTCCCATCGGGTTCGGGTTTCATTGACATCCCTACTGGCCGACAACCTAAAGCATCTCCTGAAACCACTTCCACCGCCACCATAACATCCACGAACGGAAATCGTCGCGATCATCAATATCCTCGCCATCGTTCCATCTCTTTTCCTCCAGGTGTTCGATTTTCGGTCCGATGTAAAGCAACAAAAAATTAGATCAAAATATGGAAGTGTGTGGCATGATGGTAATGGTGGATATGAAAATCGATTAGTGGTTTCTCGGCCGAATCAATATAGGGCGAGTGCTTGTAAGTCGGAAACGATTGTGGTGGTGGTTGTTAGCAGAAGAGTTGCCAGGACGGCTTGAGAGAGAAACAGAGGATGTTGGTCTTATGCGGTGGCGGTGGTTGTCGGCCGGAGACGGTGGCGGTGGTTGTCAGCAGGCCGGAGACGGTGGTGGTCTTTTGGATGAAGATGTGGGTGGAAAATTTGGTATTAAAAATGAAAATACATTTAAATTATGTATGTATAAATTATAGATTTTAACTTTTGTTTTAAAATAAAATGGGTATTTAGGTCATTCCACACTAACTTAAACGAAAATAGATAACGCAGTTAATGATTTGTTAGACTATGATTGCTATTGGCAACCTAACTGAAAGTTGAGATTGCTACCGGTCATATTATTAGTTGGGATTATTATTGGCTAAAAGTGAATATTTGAGTTTATTAATATTCAATTTTCCTATAAATAATAACAAATAAACTAATAAAAGAAAAATATTAACGTCTTGATCTTCATGTATCATTTGTTGTTACTTTTTTGTTTTGTTTTCATTTGCTACAGTGAGATTCGATACTGTAATCAATTAAACCGATGTTGATTGAAATCCCATCGAGATATCTACAGGGAACCGAACATGTTTCTATACCCTTTCAGTCATATTATGACTATGTTTTTTATTTGGGTCATTATATTCAAACACCATCCCCATTACGTGTTAACAACTCTATACGGTTCGTAAAGGGCTATACGAGTCGTATAGCCCTCACATGACTAACTAATGTACGGATGACAACTTTTCCAGTATATACGGGTCGTATAGCCCCTATACGAGCCGTATATGATTCAAACACTTGACACTCTCCATCACAAAAGGACAAAATTTTGCACATATACAGATCGTATAGCCCCTATACGAACCATATAGGCGCATATAATGTCCAAATAACTTATATGGTGTAGGAATAACATATGACTTTTGAGTTTTTTTTTTCGTTTGTCACAACAAGTGCATAAAAATGCAAAAGAAAAACATGTGCTCGCAACAAAACGTGGATTTGATCTGCTAGTTACAATTATCAAGCACTTAACTAATGTGTTATGTATATAGATAAAAATCCATGTTTTGGTATCACAAAAGTTTTTATTGAAATCATTTTGATGTTAGACACTAACTAATAGACTGGTGTGGTCGTTATCTCTCCGTTTTACGAATTGAAAGGATTCAAGTTCAAAATCCATTTAAAACCAACCTCTCTCACTTTTTGTTTTTCTAATTTCTTTCTTCGGTAGGGTTTAGGTGAAGCTTATTTAATTGAAGATTTTATTTGTTTTTTTATATTATAGTATTTACAGTTTTGTTGCAAGTACGTAAATTTGGCTATTCTTATTTTGCTTTACTTTTGATTTTGTTATAAAAATATTTGATACCGATCGAATTTGTCTTGACTCACTGTTACAATGCCCGGGTTTACCAATGCTCGTATTTTGCGACAAAATAAGCATCCTGTGAATATCCTATTTTTATATATAAGTTATACGAGTGCCGAAACTATTGTACTATAATGAACTTAACCAATATCGACCAAATTTGTGTCGTTTTGATCATAAATTGTACATATGTTAATATTGTTTTAAACGTTTCCGCGATTTATTTTTTCAATTTTCCCATAACAAACTTAACCGATACCGAATTCATGTCGCCGCGACGTGGCGAGTTGGTTACTTGGTTATCATATATATAAATAAACACGTGATCTTTTCTTTGTGTTTGTGTGATAGATTAAACTTTAGGTGATAAATTAATGCCGACGCTATGCAAGATGGAGACTTAATAACAAACATTTACGTCAATATCTATCAAGACTTCCGAATTTTCTTTTTACCCTTTTGGGAGACAATATATATTTATTTTGCTTTCCCACACTATTTATCTCTTGCACTATACGTCTATACCCAAATAGGTAGCTAGATATGTCATAACAATATTTAATAATATATTTATACATGGTACGGTATACAAGTGCAAAAGTTTTAATTTTTTATTTATGTGATTAAATTTATATATTTTAAGATACAAACATAACAAGTTTAACATGTAAGGGTGGTGAGGGTGATAACGGGTACCTGGGCTCGGGTAATATGGGCATCACGCCAACACCGTCGCCACACCATAGAATCTTTCCTCGTGTATTATTTCCGGATTATACAACGTGCGACCAAAAGCAAATATGTAGGTATCCCCCATTTATTACACATTTCCGATTTTAGTTATTTTGGGTGATTGAAAGGAGTGGCTTCACCTCTTAGAGTAGTCTAAATTGGTTCAGGGTAAAATTTAGGTGAACGTACATGTAGTGACGGATCACACTCAACCTATGCTAGCTTTGCCACTTAGGCAGTGTGTAGCTGGGCGAGTAAAGGGGGCAATTTGGGCGACAATATGGAGGAACACCCCCTGCCCCCCACCCCGCGGGCGATATTGGGGTGAAATGGGGCGGGGGCGGTGAGTTTTTATCACCGGAAGAAATGAACTAATAATAAAATATTATTATGACCGTTGGATAACGGTCAAATTAAAAAAATATAAACTTAATATAAATATCAAACCAATTAAACCATTTTCACCATATCATACACAAACTCAAACATAAAAATACCAATTATTTTCATCATTTCATACTTCTTTAAATGAAATGGCCGGGTTCCCCGGATTCCACGAATTCTGCCGAGATTTGGGATCAAGTAATGAAGGAGAGTCAAAGAACTCATCAAATTCATCGATGAGTGACGGAAGAGCATTAGAGGTCACGAACGCAGTTCGGGCCGTCACCAATAACATGGTGTCCGGCTCTACTAGCGATTCGCCACCACGTAGACAGTCATATATCTGTCAGGATCGTAAGCAAGCGAACGATCGTTTGATGAAGGACTACTTCAACGACAGACCTACATTTAACGGTGTTATGTTTCGACGTCGTTTTCGGATGTCTAAGCGTTTATTTTTGTGCATCATTAGAGATATGGAGCAGGAGTATGAGTATTTTCAACAGAAACCCGACGCAAGAGGATATTTAGGATCCTCCGCCATCCAAAAGTGTACTTCGGCTCTACGCATCCTCGCATACGGCAACAAGACCGACATCAACGACGAGTATTTAAAGACGATTGAGAAAACGACGAGAGACTCGTTGGAGAATTTTTACATCGGTAAAATTTAATTTGTTTGTATTAATTATTGTTTTTAATATAAATATTTTTAATAATTTATTTGTATATGAATAATACAATTATACTCTCGTCGTTATCTGAGGATTCCAACCTCAAACGACCTAACTCGCATATACGATGTACACGAAAGCAAACATTCTTTTCTAGGCATGATCAGAGTATATATTGCATGCATTGGGAGTGGGCCAACTGTCCAACCGCATGGCGAGGTCAATACACTCGTGGTTACCATGGAGTGCCAACGGTTAGTCTTCAAGCCATATCTTCACACGACCTCTGGATTTGGTCAGCCTACTTCGGCTCAGTCGAGTCCAACAACGACATAAACGTTCTCAATGTGTTGCCCGTGCTAGAGTATTACATCAGCCGTAGCATACCGGTCTTACCGTTTTATGCCAACGATACCTTCTATCGTCACGGATACTATTTGGGAGATGGGATATATCCAGAGTACTCGATCATCGTCAAAACGTTTCAAGACCCGGTCGAAGAAAAAAGAGAATATTTTAAGAAGAATCAAGAGTCTGCAAGAAAGGATATCGAGAGGTGTTTCGGGGTTCTAAAAAAACGTTGGCATTATGTGAAAAACTCTATCGTGTATAGTCGTTGGTAAAAATGAGCGATGCCATGTATACGTGTATCATCTTGCATAATATGATTTTAGAAGACGAGGGAAAAGCAATATGTCAACACGATATACTAGGAAGCGTTCCAGAATAGTTCCCTGCACCAACCCAAGACCAACGAAAGTATAACATTCACCAGCTCACATCAAATGATATACATAACCAACTGAATGCGGATTTGGTTCAACACGTGTGGGATAATCGTCCCGATGAGGTCGAAGACGAGGTTGAAGACGAGGAGGAGGAGGACGAAGACGAGGAGGACGAAGGCGAGGACGATGACGAAGATGAAGACGAGGACGAATACGAAGATGAAGACGAATAGATTAGTTTTTTTAATTGTATTTTTATATGTATTTTGTTGTGGTGTGTTTTTTTTATTATAATTTATTTTTATTATTGATGTGTTTTTTTTAGTTTTTTGTATTTTTTCTGTATTTCTTTTTAATTTTAATGCATTTTTATTTAATTATGTAAATAAATTGGTTTTTATTTGTTTAGTTTAATTATAAAAAGAAAATAATAAAAAAAGATACCGTGGGCTCAATCTGTAGCCTCTACACCATTACACCCAAACAAATTCTCATCCCTTGCTGACTGGGCGGCACGTGTCGCAATTCGCCCAATTTGTAGCTTCTACACTACATAGCCTTAGTGCATGACAATCGTGTGTTAAAGTAAAATTTAAAATTGAAAGGAGCATCCCCACTATCCTAACCGATTTTTCTGTATTAATACGTGTAAATTGGACATCCATTTTTGAAAATTTCCTACTGACTTTATGGTGATCAATTGGAAAGTTATGAAGTTGGCTATAAATAGTCCATCACTTGGCTTTCATTGAACATGAACTTATCTACGTTACCTATGGTACAAGTGCTTTACGCCGCTAGATGTGTGTCCACTGTCAAGAAATCATCCCTATTAGTAACTGTCTCACCGCTGTTTTTTCGGTGTCTTGGTGTTCATTGTTCAAGAGTTAATGAATCTGGCTAGTAAATCATGCTACTATACAAAGTAAAATATTAATTTCGTTAGTACTCGCAATGACAACAATTGGGTGCAGAACAACGTTTTAAAAACCAGCTTTTGAATTTTACCGGAGTTGGTCTATAAAAGGGTACAAGCAACGGTTCAACCGGGTTGACCCGTTAAACCTTTAATTACATAAAATTACCTCTTCAACTCAAAAATGATCCAAAAATACATGAATCCAAGCTATTGGAAAGGCAACTATGTTAACTGATTGATCGATGTTTGAGAAGGCCTCTAGGTTTATTGGCGGAGTCAAAAAATTTCTCACAAAGGTTGAAAATTTTTTGGGTCGGTACTTAATTCACTATCGCTATATAAAACTTTTCCAGTCCAGTTCAGATGTTTGGGTCATGTAATCGGTATATAAATTTTTTGGTTCGGTTCGTCCGTTCTGGTCGGGTTGAATCAGGTCAGGTTGTACAGAAAAAAAAAAAGAAAAATTTTAAAACAAAAAGAAATGTGCTTGAAACTTTATGAAAAATGCATAATTATACAACATATTTAAAGTTGTTCTCTACGAGTTTTATTTTTAAAATCTAACCAAAACATTATCTAGTTTGACATTTGTAAATAATTATCTTTCAATGAAACAAATATAATCATCATTATATTCTCATCACCCATTCGATTACGCAAATCAGACTTTACATATTTCATTGCTGAAAAGCATCTTCTACATTTGTGGTTGTGATGGGTAATACGATAGTTAACTTTAATAAAAGATGCACCGATGCAAATGAAGTTGGTGAGCAAAACAATTTATACTGAAAGCCGAAACCTTTTTTTTAAGATTAAAACTCTTAATCCATTTAACTCACCCAAGATACTGATTGCGCAATCATCATCGTTTTTAATTAGGTTAACTATAGATTTGATTGGAAGTTTGGGAATTGTGTTAATCTTCAATATAATAATAGAAAAATGATAATATATAAAACTAATATATAAAACATTTGTACATGTTACTACAGAGAGACTAGTAATCGTTAAAGAGAATAATGTAGATGACATCCTTGTCACACTGGTTGAGTTCCTATTTAGGGTGTATGTTAATGATGGTGATTTGGAGTTCATGTAGGACTCGGTTTTGGAAGAAAAGAAAGGAACTACTTTCAGTATCTCTTATGATGATAATATTATTATCTCCCTTATAAACATGTACCCAATAAAAACCCCTTTATTAGTTAAGAAGGATAGTTATGTTCATCAAAACTTACCAACTAATAAAATAATGAATTATTAATTATTTTAATCTATTTATATATAAATAAATAAAGTATTATATATTTATTCTTACAAATTTCGCTTAAAAATTAGGAATAGATTAATTAGGAATTTGAGTTTAAATTTGTAATAAAATTGTATTAAACTTAAATTTAATTGGATGAATTATTTATATACATTTTTAACTATAGAGAGTGGTTACTGTACATTAATGCCGTATCGTTGATCGATGTCGAAAAGTCAATCAAAAACATTTATAAAATACATTTACTAGCTAGGGCAAATAAGGTGTCGAATCCATAGGGAATCAGTGGAAAGTGCTAATCAAGTTTAATACTTTTTAATTAATTATTCTAGGATGGACAAACGATGTCAAGCAGATTAAATAATGATTTTTTGTAAACAATTTGAGAAAAGTAACCAAACTCCAGGTTTCAGGTTGTGAAGCAGACTAGACCAATTGTTAAACCTATTTGGAAAACTCGATTGATTACACTTATAATCAAAAGACTAGATATTTGACCTCACTAATTGACAGAACTTAATCTGAACAATTGGTTTCGATGAATAATAACCTAATTGATTATCAGTTTTAAGGTTTGATAAATGTAAGTGATTTAATGGTAAATGATAAACGGGCCAATGACTCAAAGAACTAAATCCTAAAAGTTGATGACCACAAATCAATAAACTGATAAAAACACAAAACATTTAATTACGAAAAACTGTTTAATGCATAAACAAATGTAAAGATTCAACTAAACGAATGATTAACCAAATCCAAATCCAATATTAAGGTTCAAAACCAAAAAGTCTAACCACAAACACAACCCTACGCCCGGAGATGGTCACAAAAGCTTTAGCCTGGCATATGCATCTTGAAGATCTTGATTCATGGTTGAGATGATGATAACATGGATGATTGTGGTGAGTAGTAGGTGTTAGGATGGTGTATGATGGCCTCCAAGAAGTCCCAAAACTGATTATGATTGAATGGGGTCGACCTTAGGGTTTTTGGGCTTAAATATGGAAGAAAAATCACCAAAATCCCTTTTTCCGTTAGACCAGACCGTAAGCTACGGTCTGGCCACCGTAAGCTACGGTCAGAGCGTAAGCTACGGTCTGGAGACTCTGTCTTACAGTCCTACTAGGCCAAAACTATTTTTTCTTCATAAAATATCAGTTTCAACTCCGTTTTCCTCCCCGTTTGCGGCCACGTCTTCGTATTTCAATTCTCTATCATCTCATGGATCATCACTTTCATTTCCACTTCATCATGAATGCTCCAAGTTAGCTTCTTTAAGCTCCAATAAGCTTCGTTATGCTCCGCACACCTGTAAACATAAAACCTATCAAAGTATTTGTGTTCGATACATATAAACAAGTAAAACACACAATATAAAACACTTAAGGCGGGTACTTTTACCCACACATCAATCGTATAAACCGTACACGACAACTTCAAGCGTCCGATCAAAAATTTAAAACAATTGTCTGAAATCTTCTAAAAGGGTAAGATCGTCAAATAGTCTCCATTAATCTCCATAACCATCCCTAAAATCACTCCCAATAATCAACCTCTAATCAAGTGATCACGGCGACGATTAAGTGTACTCAGAAACCACTGTAATCAACTAAACTATACTACATTCAAGCGTAACGAAGATGGATAAAAAGAAGAACCCTAAGTCATCTGCTTCGAGGAAAGAACGAAGATCAAAACTAAACCAAGATAGACCTCAGATTACTGAGAAATTAGATGTTTGTTTATGATTCATGTAATCGTTTTAGGTTTTAACCGTTGTTTTTGTAAGCATTTGACAAAAATATGTAGTTGTAATCCTTTTAGGTTTTAATTATTATTATGATTTGGCGTTTAATAAGCGTTTTGGGATGATTTTGTTTTAATTATTGGTTATTACCTTGTCAATTAATCTGTAATTTTAAGCGTTTGATAAGCGTTTTGGATTGATTGTAACATCTGAATCTGTCCAATTGTGAATGTAATGTTAAGCGTTTAATAAGCGTGTTTGTGATGATTATAACAGTTGAATCCGTCCAATTAACCTGAATCTAGTCTTAGGAGTTTGATAAGCTTTTTGGGATGATTGTAACATCTAAATCTGTCCAATTAACGTGAATGTAATGTTAAGCGTTTAGAAAGTGTGTTTGTGATGACTGCACAACTGGATCTATGCAATTAACCTGAATATACTCTTAGGCGTTTGATAAGCGTTTTGGGATGATCGTAACATCTGAGTCTGTCCAATTAATGGGAATGTAATCTTAAGTGTTTAATAAGCGTGTTTGTGATGACTGAACAACTGGATCTATGAAATTAACCCGAATCTAGTCTTAGGCGTTTGATAAGCGTTTTGAGATGATTGTAACATCTAAATATGTCCAATTAATGTGAATGTAATGTTAAGCGTTTAGTAAGTGTGTTTGTGATGACTGCACAACTGGATTTATGCAATTAACCTGAATCTACTCTTAGGCGTTTGATAAGCGTTTTGGGATGATTGTAACATCTGAATCAATCCAATTAATGTGAATGTAATGTTAAGCGTTTAATAAGCGTGTTTGTGATGACTGAACACGCTCATGAAACGCTCATACATAAAGCATGAATAAAAATGAATCTCAAAATCAACACTAGCATGTTAATACGCTCATATTACGCTCATACTATAAACACCAAAAATCAACCATGTTAAACACTCCTAATATGCACACGCTCATATTTTACCAACATCAAAATCAATTATATTAACATGCTCATGATACGCTCATACTATAATCACCAAAAATCAGCCATGTTAAACACTCCTAATATGCACACGCTCGTAACACGCTCGCAAACTAAACTAATCAATTATCATCTAATTCTCATTGAAACTAACATCCAGGTTATTGTCTGATTAGAAACATAGTATACATCTATTGTCGATTAGTTCAAACAGAGCAAAAACTTACATTCACAATCGTCTTCCATTTCAAATCCCTAAATCAGAAATCGGTTAAAAACTGGTTCTTATACTCAATTGATTGATTTCGATACTAAAATTGGTTTGTAAATAAGAAATTGATTTTGATTAAGCTAAATATCATGATCGTAACCGTTTATACGTAGATTGCCAAATTTAGATTATGAATCAAAAATACAATCGTACCCTTCTCGCTTAAAATATACGGAATCTTCTCAACTGATCGCAACTGAATCGAAGGTAAAGATCGACGCTCCCAGATGTCGCGTACGTTTTGTACGATAAGACATTAGCGTATTCCATCTTTTCTCTATAACTATAAATATGTAAATTTATTTTATTATGGTAGGTCACGATGTTTCATGGGCTCGTTTAGATTTTCCACAGCGGTTAATTTGTCGTTCCCGAAATTCCACAAGGATCTGTGTCAAATTCTACAGAAATCGATTGGGATTTTAACTATATGCAACTAAAAATATACCTATAACCTAGGTTCGCCAACGTCTAGGTTAAAAGTTTTAATGTAAGGTAAGTATGTGTCGCTAAAAGTCTTTATTCTAAGTCTAGACAACTAAATTCACCTTGGGTTTAAACCGATAAGGCGTTATAACCTGGTATTTCCAGTAATACTACGGTTCAATTTACAGTATTTCCAGTAATACTACGGTTCAATTTACAAATCGTTCGCCTAATATACCGACCTAAAACGTACCAGCCACTTGCCAATCATTCGGTTTAACCAGTATACTGGCCGTTAAATATATACCAATTTTTACAACATTGGGTGCACAAACTTTAAATTATCTTGTCTGGATTACTTTAATTTCCAGTCATACACTCTTTTTCTCTCTATTTGGACGTTTACTCTCTATTTGGACTAACCAATAGTATTATTCATAAAATATATATTATTATTTGGACTTGATAATTTCATACATAATGTTGCTTAGTATTAGAAGAAACTAACTAAATATTGACACAATGAGAGATGACTTTTTCTACGCTATTACGCGAAATCATGATGTCAGATGAATTTAAATTCCTTATTCACGATTAATTGTGGGGGACGGATCCATATCATTATCCAAATGAAATTTGCTTGTGAAACATGCATAACATTATAAAATGTTGTGTTTCTTAGTTATTTAAATATTTTAGTTTTCGATTTTAACCAAACTTCCTAGAAATATTCATAACATTACAGTGTCAAAGCTTGACTCAGGACTAGGGCGTAGCTAACTAATATATTAAATTGATACGATCCTATTATTAATATTATATTAATAAGTTATTATTATTATTATTATTATTATTATTATTAAAGTTTATCTTTTATTTAATTTCCATTGTAGTCAAATTATATTTCCTTATTATTTATCTTTTTCTATTTTTATGTCTTTTGTTTTCCTATATATTATAACCTCCTTTAAGAAAAAGAATAAGAAAGAATTATTAGTTTAGTTTATTTTCTCTTCTTCTCTTGTGTTCTTGGGAGATTGACGGTTGTCTCAAATAAACCGTAACAATTGGTGCTTTCATTGAGCCTTAGCCTAGATGACTTTGGAAGAACTCTTGTGGGAGCATCCACAACTACCTCGTTTTACTGGATCTAATCCCGCCCTATGGATCTCTCAAGCTGAACGATATTTTCTCTTTTACGCGATATATGGTGACGAGCGGTTTTCCTATGTCATTGAATCATTCGATGATGAACCATTCGGGTGGTTCAATGGTTGGCTTCGGAGTTCAGACTTCCTCACCTGAGATGATTTCACTACATCAATGGTTACTCAATTTCATGTTAGTCCCATCAATGCAATTGCCAAGTCTGATAATGAAACCATTGTTAATGAGGAAGTTACTCAAGGATTGAGGGATGTGATCTTAGGTGGGAATGCAACTGATAAATACAAGCAACAAAGTGGTAATTTGATGGTTAATAAAGATCTCATTCAAATTTACAGCAATACAATTAGCTCGTTGGCGTCGACACCGTTAAAAGGTGTAACAAGTCAATTCGTGTTGCGCCCCTTGAGGTGGTCCGTTGACATTGGTCCGAATAACACCGAAAGACTCGAATGGTGGCCATCGTGGTGCATCGTTGATTACGCCCCTTATTCTTGTGTACGACTCGAGTGGCGACCGTCATGGCAACGACATTCCGTCCTTGAGGACAATGACGTTTTCAAGGGATCGGGAATTGATACGATCCTATTATTAATATTATATTAATAAGTTTATATTATTATTATTATTATTAAAGTTTATCTTTTATTTAGTTTCCATTGTAATCAAATTATGTTTCCTTATTATTTATCTTTTTCTATTTTTATGTCTTTTGTTTTCCTATATATTGTAACCTCTTTGAAGAAAAAGAATAAGAAAAAATTATTAGTTTGGTTTATTTTCTCTTCTTCTCTTGTGTTCTTGGAAGATTGACGGTTGTCTCAAATAAACCGTAATAACTGGGGCGTAGCTTACTAAAGGTCTGGGGTTCCCCAGCCCTCCCTTGCCCCTTTCCGTTTTGATTTGATCCTCGGTATTATAAATTTAAAAAAAAATTCAAAAAACTAACTGTCGATTAATGCTTCGGTTATGTTATTTCGGTTAATTCAGTTTTGGTTCAGTTAATTTTGTTTTAGGCCCACCCCTAGCAAAGACCTCTAGATCCCTTAGAAGCTTTGCCCTTTGAACACTATTAATTTTATCTCTAAACTAACGTGAATGAAATTTATGGTTGATTTTATTATAAAGTAGATCAATTAATTAATTAGTTGGGAAGAGAAAGCAACATGTTTTAGAGTAGACTTTTTGATGAATATGAGTAGACGGTTAATTGAAGTTATTAATTAAACAACACTATATCACAAACTCAAAAGTTTGAATAAGACATATAATTGTTATATGTGAATGTGAGGGGCCCCCCTGATTAGATATATTCTACTATATATATCTACTCTGTGCATGGAAGTCTCTCCACAACAAATTTAAACCAGTACTAAACCTCAAGTCTCTTAACAATTTGATTTGTTAAGATGACAATATTTCCATTTTTAATAACTTTGATTTCTTGTTTGTTATTTCTTCGTTTTCCGGGGGTGTATGGCTACACCATGTCTGAGATACGGTCATGGTGTAGTCAAACACCTCATCCGGAACCTTGTGAGCATGTCTTGGCCAGTAAGCGAGGTTACGGCCCGATGAAGAAAAAAGATGACTTCATCAAAGCGTTGTTAAAGGTTACCCTAGAGCGAGCGACAGATGCTGAGTTAAACACTCGAAGGCTCGGTCCAAAGTGCCAAAGCAATCTAGAGAAGACTGCATGGAACGACTGTCTTCGGCTTTATGAAAACACGGTCCAAAGGATCAACATGACTATTGATCCTACCAAGAAGTGTAACAAGGTTGAAATGCAAACCTGGCTAAGCACAGCCCTCACGAACCTCGAGACGTGTAAGGTTGGGTTCGAAGAGCTAGGTGTCGGTGGCTCCTTGTTGCCACTAATGAACAATAATGTTTCATCGTTAATTAGCAATACACTGGCAATGAACAAAGAGAACAAATCATCGAGTTACGATCCTAGTTATCAAAAGGGGTTCCCTACCTGGGTGAACCGTGGCGATCGGAAGCTATTGCAATCCTCAGACCCTGCTTCCCAGGCTAACGTTGTGGTTGCTCAAGACGGTTCGGGTGATTATAAGACTATTGGTGCCGCGGTAGCAGCTGCTAAATCCGGCGGTGGGAGGTACGTGATATATGTGAAGGCTGGCACCTACAATGAGTACATTGAGATTAAATCTGATAACATTATGCTCCTAGGAGATGGCATGGGCAAAACAATTATAACCGGTAGTAGAAGTGTTGGAGGGGGGTCCACCTCTTTTGGGTCTGCCACTATGGGTAAGTTACAATATATATGGAGTATATATTTTGTCACGAGGGAGGGTCATCAATAAATGAAGTTTTATATAAAAACAATACAAGTCTAGTCTAAATTTATAAGTTAAAAACTGAAAAGCAAGCTTTGGTTTCGCCACTTAATAAAAATATTTGTCGTTCATGAACTCAGGGGTGAATGGAGACAGATTCATCGGCCGCGGCTTCACTGTTAGAAACACTGCAGGTCCACAAAACCACCAAGCCGTGGCTCTGAGAAGTGACTCCGACCTCTCGGTCTTCTACCAGTGCAGCTTCGAGGGCTACCAAGACACGCTCTACGTTCTTTCAAATCGACAGTTTTATAGCGAATGTAATATGTACGGCACAGTCGATTTCATTTTCGGCAATGCTGCAGTTGTACTTCAAAACTGCAACATTTACGCCCGTGATCCTCCAAACAAGACCAACACATTGACCGCCCAAGGACGGACCGACCCCAACCAGAACACTGGAATCTCTATCCATAACTGTCGGGTTGCGCCTGCCTCGAGCTTGAACAGTGGGGTTAAAACGTATCTCGGAAGGCCATGGAAGCGATACTCGAGGACGGTTTTCCTCAAAACGTACATGGATGGTATAGTGAACCCGGCGGGTTGGTTGCCATGGAGCGGTAGTTTTGCACTTGATACGTTGTATTATGGTGAGTACATGAACACTGGGCCGGGATCATCCACTGCGAATAGGGTTAAGTGGAAAGGATACCATGTGATCACTAGCGGTGCCGAGGCGGCAAAGTTTACCCCGGGGAGCTTTATTGCCGGCGGATCATGGTTGCCGGGAACAGGTGTGCCCTGGACCAGTGGCCTTTAATTCACTCGTATAAATGTTATCTAGTTATACACATGTTGAGTACTTGAGTTGATTATTGATTACATGTTTTAGTTTTTAAGGCTCAAAGTTATTAATATAAAGTAAATAATGGGCGGCTAGCTTGGAAAGCTATGCCATTATTGCCATTTACTTCTTTGTAGCTTTTTAAACACATATATTTAAGATGATTGATAATAAATCTTGTTACTATAAATTAGTCAAAAATATTTTATAGATATCACAATATTCTAATACGTGAGATATGATGTCACACTTTTTGCATTCGATTTTTAAAACTATTAGGTGTGAATGTCATTTTGCTTCTTAATTTATAGTGACATGTTAGTGCCACATCATACCACACTTTACTTTAATATCTTTCACAATTTTATGGAAATGGTCACCATTTCCCTTACTTTTCAAATAAAATATAATAATTATATTACAATAATTGAATATAACTAATATTAAAATATAAATAAAAATAAAGTTACATTCATTGAGAAAATTAGTAAGAAGTAAAAATTACCTAATTTTAAACGTAAAATAAGAAAAAGAAAAAAAACAACTAGACATATTTGTTGGCGATTTGAGTTGGTGTTAAACGCATCTAACTTGTTTGACAACGATTCCAATCTATCCGTCGTAAAATTTGATGACGGGCTTCCGACCGCTCGTTTGTTTTGTCCCACCCGGGAGGGCGGATAGGCTCGACTCATCGGGTGAATAAAAACGGAACGACCGAACTCGACTCATCATCGGATGAATAATCCATCGTAGTTGAGAGAATTTGTAAGTTTTTAATATATAAAAAGGGATAAAGAAGGGGTTTATTTATATGATTTAGTAAGTTTTGTAATTATAACATATTAAAAAAAACCAAGAAAAACAAAAACAAAAAAGCAAAAAACTAACCTTTTAACGGTTATATTATGAAATAAAAAAACATTTTTTTGTGCTTTTTGGAAGTGGTCAACAGGGTGATATGGAATAAATTATTAATATTTGCTTTGGAACTTTTCAAATGTTAACGGCAATTTCAGCGGCAATTTCAACTACAATATTCCACCGCCATCGGTGCCTATTTGAGCGGTGTGGTGCTCACCGCCGACACCACTTGACACATCAGCAGTTTCACCGGTATATTGACTTCCGTACCTTATAGCCTAAAAGAGGCAATTACGCGTATATATTAGATTTTTGTATCAGTGAGCATAAAACCCTTTTAAGTATACAGATGATATTCCTTTGCTCTTCATATCAAAACTAAAAGTTAATCCATAAATCATCTATTCACATTCTTGTGAAAAGTAAAAGAAAATTTCAACGTAAAATTTAAAAGATTGAGAGCTTAGCGAGTTGTGACAAGAGAGAAATAATCAAATATGGGTAATCAAGCTCTAAAAAAGTTGGAGATCAAACGCTTTAACAACTTTTATAGTTCCATATAGGCCGTCAATATCTGGATATCCAAAGTTTCGTATAGATCAAAATTGTCGGTGAAGAAACACGGATCCGATCCCCGGGCACGGGTCCTGGATCCGATGAGTCCACAGGGTAAAATACAGTAATTACGATTAAGATATGAGTGTAACTTCCCAAAGTCCAATGACCAAAACCTGCAAAACAGACACCGTGAGTCTCGTTACAAGAAGGACAAGTGGGGGGG
Organism: Bidens hawaiensis; assembly: GCF_021521415.1. Lineage (NCBI taxonomy): Eukaryota > Viridiplantae > Streptophyta > Magnoliopsida > Asterales > Asteraceae > Bidens > Bidens hawaiensis. Next base: position 64,404 of record NW_027491805.1, read on the forward strand.
TCTTCCTGTAACCACCCTCCGGCGTGAGAATCAGTAACGTTCGTAAATGGAGAAAATACTGAAGTAAATAGACTAAGTGTAGTCAGAATGCCAGTGAGTGAATGAATACCTCATACCGTTTGACAAGGTATTTATAGCCGAAGGATGTAGGAAGGTGATTGGGCCAGCTGTCCTCTTCTAGAAGATCTTCAATAACCGCCTGGACGTGTGTCCTTTTATGACAGGTTGAGCTATACGTCCCATGTGCATGGGTATAACAACCTGGACACGTGTTGCCCAATGATAGAACAGATCGCACCCTGGCCATGTGCACGGTTATAACAACCTGGCCAGGTGTCCTTTGTTCATTGGCCGGTAGGTCACGTATTCCTCAAGTAATGATTGTGGATACTCTTCTAGATGGTAATTGGTTGGTGACAGCTGGCTCGCTGGCACTTCCTCTCGGTCGTTTGGGCGGACTGATGTCCTATCCTGCGGACGACTATCGAGGGTGCAAGGATGCTTCCGCGCGTGGTATGAGGACGTTCTTCCTCTACCATGATATGCGGGTGGTCCGTATGCCCCGCGGGTGGTCTATTAGAGGTTCCTCTGTGACCCGCGGGTGGTACTTAAGGGTATTTGGGTCTTTTTGGTACCCTACTTCTATAAGTCCCCCCAGTCCAGTGTTTCTTCCCCGTGAAGTCTTTATGCGGGTGAAATTTTGGACTTTAATGAGTTTTGGGGATTTTTGAACTTTGAAGTTTAAGTAAAAATATCTTCCGTTGATATGGATAATCATGAAAAAAGGACAAGTTGACCACTCGCAGGCGCGTGAATAGATGATGGGACGTTTTTGACGGCTGTCACTGTACCCGACTGTGCAACTTTTTCTCTTTTTCGAATTTCCCGCGTGACGTGGCAATCACTAATTGGGCGATAATTTTCTCTCTCCACTGTTCATATCCCATCGCATTAATTGCGATGGGTATAAATAGTGAGAGATATCTTCTAATTGAAGTTTTATCGCCTTTATTCCATGATTATCCTTTTGCTTTTTCTCAGATAAAGCACTGAACTTTCTTATAATCCTTTTAATAAAGTTGTCTGCAATGTCGAATGTTCAGACTGAAGTTGATGAGATAGAGATCTCTTGGGATCATTCAGAGTACGAGAAGCTGCTGGAGACGTATGGCATTCCACCGGAATGGGAACCAGAGTTTCCTTCACCGGGTTCGATAGCCAGTCTATCTCCACCTGGGAAAATGGTTGTCTATGCCGATTACTTTACCTGTGGGAATTTCCGTCTTCCTTTGACGAAATTCCTTATGAATTTGTTAACCGCTTATGGGATTCATTTATCTCAACTGCATCCACGTTCTATGATGCGAATTCGACACTATGAATTTGTCTGTATAGCACGGGACCTGGTGCCACATGTTGATCGATTTCCAGTTTTCTATCGTCTTGCCATCCGCGATGGTTGGTATTCCTACTAGGGATTTTCTGACCGAAGTATTGGATATGAGGTCGAGAAGGTGCCTTCCGACTGGCGTTGTAAATTTTTTTGGATTTCTGAGGACGTGGTACCCGTTGCTATGGTCCGTCGTCCGGTTAACTCTCATCTTCCGGACGTTGTTACAGCTGCTTACGAAGATTGTGACTGGTTTCGTACCCTAACAATGGAACCAACACCGATGCGGGCACTACCAGAGGAAGCCTTGGTGTGGGCAGGCATGAGTCGCTTATGGGCCTCGGAATTTATGAAGCCTATTTTTGTTGACTTGTATGAACGTAAGTTATCCTTACTGTTTTCCTCCTTTTGCAATGTATTCTTTAATTAAATTCTTTATTTCCTCAGGTCGAGGTTCTATGTTCAATGTCCTTTTTGAGGATAGAGGTTGTGTCCGACATGGCATCCGGGATGCCGGTGACATGCCTATTCTTGAGAAGACTAAGTCCCGCTTCCATTTTCCAAAGAAGGTGTGAGCTGAGCCTATTGTCTCGAACGCCACCTTTGAGACAGGTGCGTATGTTCTAAACCCTCATCCGCTTTTTGCTATTACTTCTGACGAGACGATCGCCACTTTATTGTCGAGTGATGATGACGGCGATGGTTCTGACTTCTCGATCTCTCAAGGGGAGAGGGAATCTGATGACGATACACCTGAACCTTCTTCTGTCTCCCATTTGTTGGCAGAATTAGAGAAGAAGAGAGCTTTTATTGCTTTTCAAGCAGGACAAGCGGGCGTCAAGACTGCGGATGATGAGGCGGGACCTTCGAAGAAGAAACGAAAAACCCATCGTCCTAAGAAACCACAGTACAGTCTTGCCGATCGTATTGACACGGTGGAAGGTATTTATTAATCTTTTTAAGTATTTTACTATTATAAGATGTGTAGCTAAAAATAGCTTTTGTTTTTGTAGATCCACTAACCTTCGGGGAAGATGTCTCTGAGAAGTTGCCTACACCAACTCCTCAAACTGAACAGCAACCATCTCCGCAGTTTCTCTCTCCTCTGTCACTTTATGGATCGCATTAATTGCGATGAGTATAAATATAACCCTTGTGATTTCCATTTAATCTTTATCACTTTCAGATTTCTTCAAACGCTCTAGACTTTCCAACTTTCTCTGAGATTTCTTCATCTTTCTGTTATTCAAATGGCTAAAGAAAAGAAAAGTACCCCTACTATCAGCGAGGTTGAAGTCTGTCTTAAAGAAGAGGATTATAATGATGTTGTAAATGTGTATGGATTGACGACGGAGTGCGAACCGGAATGTCCTGCTAGTGGTTCTATTGCCACTAGTCCTCCCCCAAAGAAAATGGCTGTCTACTTGGACCATTTTACAACGGGGAACTTTCGAATTCCGATTACCAAATTTGTCCAATCAGTTCTGACAACTTATGGGGTTCATATCTCGCAGATCCATCCCTTCGGGATGTTGAGAATTCGACACTTCGAATTCTGTTGCCAAACTCGCAATCTTGAACCGACTGTGGGCATGTTTGCCGTTTTCTATAAAATGACCTTTCGTGATGGGTGGTACAGTTTTGCCTACATCGAGAAGAGGACTATAGGTACGGAATGATTCCGCAGCCTTCACGGCTGGAAGCCAAAGTTTTTCTGGATTCGCGAGGACGTCATTCCATTCAAGATGATGAACGTAAGGCGGAAACTCCCATGCCAGTGATTTCTGCCGCCGCTCATGAAGATCAATCATGGTACAAGACTCTGATTTCTACACCTACTCCCATGCGTCCCCTTCACGAGGGAGCAATGGTGAGTGCGAAGATGAGCCGATTGTGGCCATTTCAAACTCTGGAACCTTACTATGAGCAGACTGACAAGAGTAAGTTTGGGGATATTTGTTTTTTATTTATATACCTTAGATTTCTGACTATTATAATTGATTTGCATAGGTGAAGCATCCGCCTTCAGCACTTTGTTGGATCGTGAGGGAGGGATGATGGTACGCCGTTCAATCGATGAAAGGGATGCACTATTTCTTGAGCGCACCCGTCCTAACTTTGTCTTTCCCACAGCGCTCCGCCCGGAACCCAAAGTTTCCGAGGCGATGTATGCCAAAGGTGAGGCATATGTTAAAGATTGCATCCAAAAAGGTGGGGGTATTTTGAAACCCCAACCTGTGACTGCCATTACTTCTAGCAGAGTGATCGTACTCTTTTCGTCTAGCGAGGAGTCATCACTTTGTGAAGAAGTTGGTTCAACTGATGCTAATAGAGCTGTGGATTCACCTGCAGATCTTACCCGTCAACGAGCCACTGCTAGCCAAGCGGCGTGTCAAGATGACGTTGATACTGCTGCGGATGTCAAGGGTCCAGAAGCTGACGACATTACCGTTGAGGGTAAACATCCGGTCGTTGATGAGAGTATTTCCAAGGTGGCGGGCAAGCGTAAAGTTAACCCGATAAAGATTGTTTTGAAGAAGAAAAAATCCAAGAAAGCAAATCATGCCGCCTTGGAAGCACGTCTGGAACAACTTGATGCTGACGATACGTCGCTAGGTATGCAACATCTTTTTACTTGTAAGCTGCTATGTATTAGAATATTTCTAACCTTTTGCTAATGTTTTTCAGTAAACCTGGACAACCTTTCTGAAGGTGCTGCTGGGTTGAAAGGTTCGACTCCTCCTCCGCCACCTCCGCCTCCTAACACTGCAAAGGAGCCCATTGAGGTGGCGGACGACTCTCCTCTGAAGAATAAGGAGGCCAACACTTCTGAGCATGCCCATAAATCGCCTTCTTATTATGTTCATCATTTTATATATCAGGGAGGTGTGAGCATGTTTCCACACGCTCCTCAGACTTCTCTAGCTCCTCAGGAGGAAGATCCCACTCCTCATCAATCGCGTTGGACATTACGTCGGGATTCTACATTCCGAGACGTAGATGTATGTTTCGAATTTTTGCGGGAATGTCTTCCTCCCGCTGAGAGGGAGCGTCGTCGCCATAGTGTTCGCCAAGAGTTATTGAACTCATATTCTTACTATGTGGCAAATGCTATCTCCACCAACCAGGAGATAACCAGGGATTGGTTAGCGATGAATGAGCAGTGGGAGGAGCTGGCGGCCTCTGCAACTGATGCCAAGGAGGAAGCTCTTAAAGTGATGAGGGAATCCCGGGAGGTCCGCCAGGCTCTTGAGGCGGAGAAGGTTGCTCGATCCGCTGCTGAGGAAACCAAGGTTGTTCTTCAAAAACAACTGGAAGAACAAGCCGGATTACTGGCTGAACGGGCCAAATTGATTGAAGCTCTGCAAGCTGAATCAGCGGCCAAAGACAAGCGTCTATCTGATCTTAATGCCAAAAATCGTGACCAAGCATTGGAGTGCGCTGGTCATAAAATGGAGCTCGTCCGGGCAAAGGCGGATCAAAAGTGGCTATTGGCAGAAGCTATCCCCAAGGTACATCTTTTGTTTTTTACCATAAATAATCTAAGTATTTAAGGTTAATTTTAACATAGCCGTTATAACAGGTCATCGCCGATGTTCGGGCTAGCGATGAGCTTGGGAATTGTGTTGCTATCCTTCTGAAAGCTTCGAAACAAGTTGGTCGCCAACTGGGCTTCCAAGAAGGTTACCAATTTGGTTCAACTTCTAAGCGTCCTGAAGAATACATCCTTGCTGGTTAGGATACTGTTGCCATCCTTAAAAGGATTTCGATTCGCTGAAATTTTCTTTGACGGATCAGATATCCGAGCTTGCTGATAAGGAATACTGCATCCAGCAATTAAAAACTCTTCTTGAACTTGATGAAGAGGAGGAAGATGCGGAAGATGCAGAAGACAAAGATGCCGGGCATAATGATGTTGCGTCATAAGTTTTTCTGTTTTTGTAGTTGATCTTCTTTTTGTTTATGCTATAATCACATTTGTGTAATTAAAGAAGGTTTAATTTTGCATCTGTTATATTTTGTCTATTTTTCATAATATAAATGTGTATAGGATCTTCTTTGTACGCCAATAAAGGATTACAAGTCATAAGTGACTAAAAAGAAAATTTCTATTAGAAAGGCATAAGCCGAATTACAAGAAATAAAAATACATAAGTTGTAAACATTTAACTAGGCACGCTGGCCAGGAAAGAAAAACAAACTATATGTAGCATTTCTTTAATTGGGCCCCATTCCAAGTTCTAGGGATCTCAGTCCCGTCCAACTTTTCTAGCTTATAAGCACCTTTAGATAGAACTTTCTGAATTTTATAAGGTCCTTCCAAAGTTGGGGCCAACTTGCCCGAAGGCTCTTGCCCGGAGGCTTAATTATTGCGGCAGACAAAGTCTCCCGCATCGAATTCACATCCTTGACCCTGCGAGTTATAAAATTTTTGTAACTGTCGTTTGTAATTATGCTCGCGGATTGATGCTAGTTCTCTCCTTTCCTCGAGGAGGTCAAGGTTCATCCGGAGTTCATGATCATTATCCTCAATCATAAGAACTTTAGCGGATGGAATACCAATCTCGGCAGGAATCATGGCTTCTGTGCCATCTGTTAAACTGAAGGGGGTTTCAGAATTACTGGAATTCCTTTGAGTGCGGAAGGCCCATAGTACATGGGGCAATTCGTCCACCCATCCCGTTCGTTTCGTTCCTAATCTTGTTTTGATTCTTTCTTTGATCGTCCAATTGGTTCTTTCAACTTGATCATTCGCTTGCGGGTGGGCTACAGAGGTGAATATTTGAGAAATGTGTAATTCTTTTAACCATTCTTTTAACCCACTGTCCGCGAATTGTGTCCCGTTGTCATTAACGAGATCTAGGGGGGCCGAAACGACATATGATGAATTCCCACAAGAATTTTTTAATACTTGCTGCTGTTATAGAAGCAACTGGTTAGGCCTCCACCCATTTTGTAAAGTAGTCGATGGCTACTATTAAGAATTTGACCTGTCCAGGGGCTTCAGGGAAAGGTCCCATGATATCAATAGCCCATTTTTGGAACGGCCAAGCTGAAGTGACTGGAACTAACTCGTTCTTTGGTCGTAACGTGTTAGAGGCATGCCGTTGGCAAGAATCGCACTTTCTGATTTCATTTACAGCATCCAAGTGCATCCCTGGCCAATAGTATCCGACATTCATTAATTTCGCCACGACCATGCGCGGGCCAGCGTGAAGACCACATATGCCTTCGTGAACCTCTCTGATTAGGTAGTTCGTGTCCTCGGCATCCACACATCGTAGTAATGGTCCAAGGAAGGAACGTTGGTACAAAACACCGTCAAGTATTTGATAGTTCAAGGCTTTGTGCTTTATCTTCCGGGCCACTGCTTTTCCTTCCGGAAGTGCTCCGGATTACAAGTATGCTATAATGGGTGTCATCCAGGATTCTACTCCCGTTTGGATCACTAGAACTTGATGTTGCGGAACAAACGGACGGTCTAATATTTCGATGCGGATGTCTTTGGCAAAATGTTCAAAGTTTGTTGAAGATAATTTACTGAGAGCATCCGCTGATTTGTTCTCGCTTCTCTTTAAATGAATGCCTTTGCAAGAAGAGAATTGGAGCATCAGATCTTTCGCCTGTGACACATATGAAGCCATGATATCATATTTTGCTTCGTATGTGCCATTGATCTGTCCCGCGATCAACATGGAATCCACTCGGGCTTCCAAATGCTTAACCCCAAGTTTTTTGGCTATCCGTAAGCCTGCCAAGAAAGCTTCATATTCTGCCTCGTTGTTGGTACTTTTGAAGTTCAACTTTATGGCATATGTAAACTCATGGCCTTCGGGGTTGACTAGCCTGAGGCCTGCACCACATCCCTCAGTGCTTGAAGCTCCGTCCGTATATAAAGACCAAATCTGTCCTAATTCCGGAGGTGCTTGGGGTTGTTGTTCGATTAAACATTCTTTTTCTTTGTGATGCGGGACTTCTGTTACGAAGTCCGCTAACACTTGTCCTTTAATTGCTGGCCTAGGTTTATATTATGGCGTGTTCACCTAGCTCGATGGCCCATTTGGCCAATCGCCCAGACAATTCTGGTTTACTTAGAACGTTTTTGAGCTTGTATCCGGTTAAGACATTGATGGGGTGCCCTTGAAAGTACCTACGGAGGCGTCGGGCAGCATAAACCAATGCCAAAACAAGTTTTTCAAGCATGGAGTATCTTGTCTCCGGGTCTGATAGCGTTCTGCTGACATAGTAGATCGGTGTTTGTACGTTCTTTCGATCTGTCAGAAGGACAACCCCTATGGCAATGTCTGAAGCCGATAGGTATAACGTTAAAGGTTCTCCCGCTTGGGGTGCTGTCAACGTGGGCAATTCCATCAAACATCTTTTAACCTCCACAAAAGCTTGTTCTGCTTCCGCAGTCCACTTAAAATGTGCTTTCTTAAGGAAGTTTCTTAGTGTTGAGATAAAAGGATGAGATTTGGCTGCATGATTTGCCAAGAAACGATTCAAAACAACTAATCGACCATTGAGTGTTTGAACTTCCTTGAGGGAAGAAGTAGAAGGCATACGAGCTATAGCTTGAACCTTATCCGGATTAGCTTTGAAGCCCGCATCCGTGACAATCACTCCAAGAAACTTTCCTTCCTCCATTCCGAATGAGCACTTGGCCGGATTCAACTTCATGTTAATACCTTTCAAGGTTTCAAAAGTCTCTTCAATATCTCTCAACATCTGGTCTTCCTCAACACTTTTGATTACTAGATCATCCATATACACCTCTAAATTTCGACAATTTGTCCTTTAAACGCTATGTCCATCAATCGTTGATACGTGGCTCCCGCATTTTTCAGTCCGAAAGGCATCATTTTGTAACAAAAGGTTCCTTGATCGGTACGAAATGCTGTTTTGTCTTCATCTTCCGCTGCCATGCGGATCTGATGGTAGCCTTTGTAAGCATCCAGAAAGCACTTGAATTTGAATGGTGCCACAGCATCAACCTTGAGATCTATTTCGGGTAAAGGATAACAATCCTTGGGACATGCTTTATTCAGGTCTTTGAAATCGATACACTTCTGCCATGGCCCATTGCTTTTGGGGACGATAACAGGATTAGCAACCCAGGTCTGATAACGAATTGGGCGGATGATTCCAGCTTGTAAGAGGTCCTAGAACTTGCTCGTTCATTGCTTTTGTTTGTTCCGGACCCATCTTACGTTGTTTTTGAACAATTGGTGTAAACAACGGGTTTACCCTTAATTTGTGTTCCACAATGTTCCGCGGGACACCGGTCATATCCGCGGGTTGCCACGCGAAAACATCGATATTCTTTGATAATAAGTGTTTCAAGAAGGTCCGTACTATCTCGGAAATAGCAGGTCCTATTGTTACAGTTTGATCAGGAAATTTTTTGTTCAAAACCCATTTCTCTGGTTCAGTCTTCACAGTTTGTTTTGGAATCTTGCTAGGTTTTGAGCTCTCGGTTGCAAAGCAGTGCCGATTAACATGAATTATTGCTATGCCAGTGCAAATTGGAACTCCTACTGCACCGTGTGACGTGGACGGATGAGCATTGAAGTCACCAATCGCTTCTCGTCCAAGAATAATGTCATGTTTTGATGTTGCTGGCAAAACCAAAAATTCGACCTCCTCGGTCCTAGATTGAATTCCGTCGCTTAGGGTAACTGGGAATGAAATTACCTCTTGCGGATGCATTATTTCCCCTCCGAACCCAGATACTGGAGCGTGGATGGGTTTTAATCTTTCCTTATCTTCTTCGTCAAGTTGTTCAAAACATTGTTCATACATAATGTCCGAAATACTACCGGTGTCGAAGAAGACGTATTGGGAACGGTAGTGTCCGAATTGGGCAGTGATGATCAAGGGGTTTTTGTTATTCGGGCCCCCCTTGATTCGAGGAAAGATCACTGGCTCATTCTTCCATTCCTCATCATCAGACTCCTTCCTCTTTTTCCCTGTATCGTACCCGCCTTGTATCATATGGACGTTTAAATCTATGACTTGCTTTTTACTCGGACCCTGGATATCCCGTGCGGGAGCTTTACCATTGTCAGGTTTCCCACCCTTCACCAGGTGTCCAAGTTTTCCAGACTTTACAGCCGCTTCAATTTCGTTTTTTAATGTTCTACATTCGTTCGTATTATGACCAATGTCGTCATGATACGGACAATGTTTTTTGGCATCCAAGAATGATCTTCTTGTCAATGGCTGCGGCTTTCGAAAATTTATATTTTCTGTAATGAGAATTTCGGCAGGAGTCTTTGAAAGAGGAGTCCAATTATTGGGACCTCGGTTCGAGGGTCCCGATTTGTTCTTGTTGCCTATGAGTGATCGTGCATCAAATGGTTTTGGTACTTCCGTACTTGGCTGAAGTCTCGACCAGATAGTGCCTTTCGCCTGTCTATTTGGTCTCGGAGTTTGAAACTCGAATTTAAATTTTTGCTTTGAGTTACCACTTCTCAATGTTTTCTCAGTGTTCGCATACACCTTTGCTGCAGTCATGAGATCGTCCTACTCTTTTGGCATTCCATCTCTGCCAGTAAGTGTGCTGACTAAATCATCACATTTAACGTTTTTGCGGAAGGCACCGCGAAGCATGTCTTTACTAATTCCACTGATGTTCAGGCTCTCATCATTGAACCTGGTGATAAAATCTTCTATAGACTCGTTATCGGGACGAATGAATCTAAAATTTCTGATTGGTCTCGCGTATGTTTCTTCTGCTGACTGAACTGTTGAGAAAATTTTTTCACCAAATCATCCCAGCTAGAAATTTCACCGTCAGGTAACTTTTCAAACCACTCTCTTGCTGCCTCTGTTAGTGTCAACGCGAACATGTGACACCAATAGGGAAGCGCCCAGCCACTAACACCACCTACCGCCACAAAGTTCTGGAGATGATCACTTGGATCAGTCATACCATTGTATTTACCTACCGATGTAGGTATTTTAGCATTAACAGGGAAAGGTGCTATTGCAATACTTGCTATGAACTTTGACTTTTCGGCGAAAGCCGCGGGGCGATATGGTTTGGTGAAGTCTTGTTCAGCATTACTATGGTACTCGGTGTGGCGGACTATGTCATGCGGATGACTGCTTCTCGCCTGTGAGCTCATCCTACTATCACCGGTGTACAACTGTACTCTCCCGGTTGGTAAGTTGAGTCATAGCTATCAAATTCTTCCAAGTAAGATGGTATCTGCATGTCGATACGAGGACGAGGGCGTAGCCTTGGAATTTCACCAAACTCTGGCTCCGCCTGTTGGCTATAACGGATCTGACTTCCTCTCACTGTTGGTGGAAAAGAGGGGGATCTCTGGGGAGATTCCTCATAAGTCAGAGCGCGGGCATGAAAACACTCATTACGTTTTCTACGCTCATATTCGGCTACCAAACTTTTTTGTTGTGCACAGAGCCACTCTTCGGGAGTTAATGCTCCTCTGGATCTAGAATTACGTTGATGAGATCTTGCCTTGTCAGAATCGCCTGAATCAACCTCCGGATCTAATACTGATTGGTTTCGGCGGGTCTCCTCTGTAATTCGTCTGAGATTATCCAAGTTGGAACCTTCCGGTGCCGAGACAAGTCCCATATCTGTGGGAGTGGCACCGGTCGGTGCTGTAACATTTTATGGGGTAAACTCTCCATGTACTACATCAACATTTCGTGACCTTGGAGCTGTAACACGCTCGATAGTACGTCCACCTGGAGTTGTGATACGTACAAAAACACTTGAAGCGAAACCCTGAGGTGCTTCCGTGTTAGTTACACGTGAGTCAGGTGTGGGAGTTCCCATCGGCCCTTCAAGAAGTTTACTCATATCAAACGAACCAAAAAACCAACGGAGAAAAAATTATGCAATTCTAACACCAAAACGAATGGCGCCAATGAAGAAACACGGATCCGATCCCCGGGCGGGTCCTGGATCCGATGAGTCCACAGGGTAAAATACAGTAATTACGATTAAGATATGAGTGTAACTTCCCAAAGTCCAATGACCAGAACCTGCAAAACAGACACCGTTACAAGAAGGACAAGATGGATGATCTTCCTGTAACCACCCTCTGGGGTGAGAATCAGTAACGTTCGTAAATGGAGAAAGTACTGAAGTAAATAGACTAAGTGTAGTCAGAATGCCAGTGAGTGAATCAAAACCTCATACCGTTTGACAAGGTATTTATAGCCGAAGGATGTAGGAAGGTGATTGGGCCAGCTGTCCTCTTCTAGAAGATCTTCAATAACCGCCTGGACGCGAGTCCTTTTATGACAGGTTGAGCTATACGTCCCATGTGCATGGGTATAACAACCTGGACACGTGTTGCACAATGATAGGACAGATCGCACCCTGGCCATGTGCACGGTTATAACAACCTGGCCAAGTGTCCTTTGTTCATTGGCCGGTAGGTCACGTATTCCTCAAGTAATGATCGTGGATACTCTTCTAGATGGTAATTGGTTGGTGACAGCTGGCTCGCTGGCACTTCCTCTCGGTCGTTTGGGCGGACTGATGTCCTATCCTGCGGACGACTTTCGAGGGTGCAAGGATGCTTCTGCGCGTGGTATGAGTACGTTCTTCCTCTACCGTGATATGCGGGTGGTCCATATGCCCCGCGGGTGGTCTATTAGAGGTTCCTTTGTGACCCGCGGGTGGTACTTAAGGGTATTTGGGTCTTTTTGGTACCCTACCTCTATTGTCGGATAACTAACATACGATTTCGGATTCGGATATTTGTAACACCCGTACGTGTAAACATATATAAATACGTAAGGAGAAAACTTCAATGAATGTTTTAGGTTAATTACCCGCGGTACTCAAATTCACTAGACGAAAAAAAGAATACCAGTTATTAGTTTTGGCATATTTATCTATCATTTCAATTTGTTTAACTTTTATCTTTTTCCATTTTTTTAAATCATAGTTATATTATACTTTTAAATATCATAGAAACATCCAAACGATTTACAATTAAGTGGCAAGTAAGCGGGCAACAAGCTGCGCCGCAACCCCCTTTTGGATAACAAATCAAATCTTACTAAAAACAAAGTTTCGATTCTTATGAGCCGATACGTTACTATGCACAACTTTCTGAACCCTATTCAAAAGGTCCACAGCATCCGGAGCTAAGAAACCAAAAGTGTCAAAGGAAAAGGGGATAAAGACGTGTTGATTCTCCAAACAAGCTCTCTCGTATTTAGCAACCTTGCCCGATGCCACCTTCAATGTTGTCTGGCCTGCTACAAACTCACTGTCCCTAATCCCAACAAGAGAAGACAATCCTGTGAGGTCGACACAAGCGTGTTTTCCCCCTACCCACCCAAAAACAAGAATATCGGCCGGTCGTAATGTAGATCTTCCTTCTTGAGGATTCGTAAGAAAATTTACGGGAGCTTCCTTTTTAGCCGAAATTCTGGCTCGTTTAAGAATATCGCATAAAACATCCCTCACCAAATCATGCTTGTGCTTAAACCCAGGCAACTCTTTGCAGTGAACCGCATGCTCACCAAAAGAATCCAAACAAACCTTACGGCAAACCGGACACGGCTCATTTACCGGAAACAAAGGGATCATTAACTGATACTTCAGGATGGCCCGGTACTCCAAAGCCGACATATGTTGGCCCAATCCTTCAATAGGGAGAATACTTAAGAAATCTTGAGCCCGAGGAGCCCGAAGACACTCAAACACCGCTTTCTGACGAGGGGATAAATCAAACTTCATTTCCAAACTTTTGATGATTCCACTATAAAGGGCACTCGCCAAAGCATGTTGGACTTTGGGGGGGGGGGTGTCTTTCTTAGAGAAACCGCTAATATCAAAATCGGGAAGTGAAATGTGCAACCGATTTATCGCACTCCTATAATCGGAGTCAAACCCATAAATACCACAACCTCGAAGAATGTGTTCTTGCAATCATAGTTGAGATGAAATAAAACTGAAATCCAAAAGCTATAGCATCGGATCTCTTCAAAAGAATGAAAGGTATGTTTGTTTGTTAAGTGGTGGTGTTTGCATTAAAAGTTTAGACAATGTTCAATCAACGTACGCTATAATTAGTGTGGTTCAATTGCAAATAGAATAAACATGGAATCAAAGTAAAGAAAAAAAGGAGATGTGATAGCAAAGTTGTAAATAAAGGACATCTGAACTGACCAATTACGCTAGTTAAATAAAATAATTACTATAGATATTTCATTACATAATTAGTTTAGCTATAAAAACAATTATGTAGTTTGATGAAATACTATAAAAACAATTATTTAGTTATGTAGATAATTATTTGTTGTACAAATACATACGTGAAACTTCATCGGATTCAAAATAGATGATTTCATTATTAATTTAATTATACAAATAATTACTTTAATTATACAAACTTTTACTCTGGCTATGCTAACAATTAGGCAACTTGTAAATAAAGTAATTACATTACAATGATCGATGTTAATCTAGTTATACTAGCTAACAATCGTGGGCTAGTTAAAACATATATATATATATATATACTAGGTTAGGTACCCGTGTGATACACGGTTTGGATAAATTATATTATAAAAAAATCAATGAATCTAAAGATGCACTTAAAACATCTAATAAATTACAATGAAGACAGATAGAATTACATGACAAAACTCTCTAAAAATCTCTCTATATACATCGTTCATAGTCTTTTTTTAAACTTGACCATCTTCATAAAAAATGAGTACTTTGAGTCCTCTTGTTTTAACTCTAGACAGCGCAACATATAACTGGCCATGGGCGAAAACCGGTTGTCTAAGAAATAAACCAACCCTAGAAAGTGATTAGCTTTGGCTTTTATTGATTGTCATTGCAAAACAAACAGCAACCGGAAACCGCCTCTTTTGAAATTTGAACGGAATTTTTTTATCTGTTGGTATAAGATTTGTTCTTGAAATATAAGTGCGGTCACAATATTGGTTCCAGATATGACAACTTCAATAACACGATTATAAAGTCTTTTTACCTGTAGTCTTGTTCCATTACATAATTACATAGACCATTTTTTGGTAAACATTTCTAAGTAGCATGATCGGTACTCCAACTTTTAGTACTACCTTGTGACTTGACATTCCATAAATTTTTAATCCATTTAAAACCTTAGGAGAGTACATATTTTCTTGAAGCGTGTCACGAACATTTTCATCTGGACATATACTATCAGAGCTAAGGTATTCTTTCTCTTCTCCTGAAAATATGGACAACAAACGTTCGTTAACTTCTTCAACGACCTCATTTGCTGGTAAGTAAGGCTCCTTCACTAAAGAAATCTTGATTTTCATAGTCTCTGAGGATACAAGGATATACAAAGTTAATTAATTGTGAAATAGGATCACTGATATCCTTAATAAGAAGATCGTCAGGAATATCAAAAGTCGCGTCACCATCATTTTGATCACCAAGCTTTCCCTCTCTAAGATCCGAAAGCCAATTAGCGAACTCTTTCGTTTCTTGTTTTTAGATTTGTCACTTCCAACGATTAACCTCATGTTTTTTGTTAGTTTAAGTCATTTGCAAATACCCCAAAGGTAGGATGAACACAAAGTTGCATTAACAATGTCTTGCCTCGTGCTGCCTTGAACAATAGGAAGAGTTTGTCTAAAATCACCATCAAAAACGACAACTTTTCCACCAAATGGCCTTTCACAATTCATGTTATCATTTTGACCCAACATGTCTCTCAAGGTTCTGTGCAAAGCTTCAAACGCATGTTTATGAGTCATAGGTGCCTCGTCCCATATAAATAACTTTGTTTTCTTTAATATATGGGCAACATCAGTGTTTTTTTAATGCCACGAGATGAAACCTCAGTAAGATTTATAGAAATTCCAAACCTTGAATGTGCTGTTCTTCCTCTCATAATAATAAAGATGCAATGTCACTTGAAGCAACATTCAAAACTATTTCTCCTTTGGATCTTATTGAAGCAGAAAGTGTCTTCCACAAAAAGGTTTTACCAGTTCCACCATAACCGTAAACAACGAATACAACATTAGTTTTGTACATATTGTAAACGGTTATATGGTTACTATACACTAAAATTAACAATATCTAAAATTGTAATATTTAAATAATTTATGCAGGTAAGTATAATTAGCCCTGCTTGTGGTGCGCACATATGATGTATATATGTGTGAACCCTCGGGTGGGCAAAAGTGAAATTGCACTAATTTTGACGTTATTTTACTAATCTCGTGAAAATAACGTTAAAAGTGGCGGACGGTTAATCAGGCATCATGTAGTGGCGTTGATAGCCGAAAGACAATGGTACATGCACCGATCAGCCGGTGTCCCGATGATTGAGTGCTATGTGCCTTATGTCCAAGGCTTGATGCAAAACTACTATTGAGCCGGGGGTCTCACCGAAAGCAGCCTCTCTATCCTTATAGAGTAGAGGTAAGGCTGTCTACATCTTACTCTCCTCAGACCCTACAATAGCTTTGCTATTGGTGGGATATACTGAGTACGATGATGATGATGATGATGATGATGATGATGATGATGCAGGTAAGTATAATGTGTAAATTTAATATTGATGTGATGATTGATAAGGCTAATAAGGAATGTTTTAAATCTTAATTAAAATTGTATTTTAAATAATAAATTTAATTAGAAATTACATGAGTGTGTCAATTGTCAAAATATTAGACCAACTAAAGGGTTTGTGGTTCAACCAACATTTTTGTTTATTATAATAGTAGATATGAATAATGTTTAAAACCTTAGCATGATTTCACTTGAAATGCCCTTTATTGGCTCGATACTGATTTTATTTTTCTTGTTTTAGGATTTCTCAAATGATATCTTTTGAAATAGACATAAACTGACAATTTACCCACAGACCAATTTGTCATGAATAAGGCTTAACCTGGATTTGGTATGAAAAATACAATCTACTAAATCACAAAAAATTATATGTGAAATCCAAATATCTGCAAATGAAGGCCTAGCTATATAATAAATCCATTATTTTTCTTAAGGAGCCAGTCTAATCTCATGTAAACTGTAAATGAACATATTCTATAGGAATTTTGCTTTTTAACGGACCCTAAACCATAACTGTGAAACCAATAATTAGAGAGCCGCGATTACCTAATCACTGGGCAATGATGTGTTGACTGTTGACCATTAACCGGAGAAAGATTTTAGCATTGATGACAGTAGAATGAGAACGATTACATTTATAGAACGATTTACGGTTGTTGAACGGCCTACGAAAAAGGAGAAATTAAAGTAAGAAAACTTTTTAACCTAATATTTGCACAAATTAACTTAAGAATTACTGGATATGATTGGAGCGTACTTATGGAAACTTCAAGACTGAGAGCTTTATCGCCTCCCATCGTTGCAATGACTGAGAGCGGAAAACACCGGCGATGGTGACATCAATTGAAGCCAATCAGTTTGACTTTCCTTATACGCTATCTCATTGATCACTTTATAATTCCCAAATTACCAGATCAACACCTATGTACTAAATAGGCAGAATACACTTTCAAGAACCCATTAACTTTGATTCAGCAGTTGAATTTGACCTCACAGTTGACTTTGACAATTACTAAACTTTCTGAGCATTCTGAAATGACCAAAATGCCAATAAATATCCATTGGCCAGAATAATGTTTGAACATCCTCATAAAAAGATTTAGTCAAATCAAATCAACAATGAATCTTGTTAAGCACCAAAAAAACTAGTTACCTTTACAGTTCTTCGACGGCTTTTGCAATTTCATTCTTTCACTCAAAAATATCATTTGCATTCAGCTTTGGCACAAAAGCTTTTATAACTATGAATATACAAAACACCATGTCAAAGAATGTGTGTACCATCAAACACATAGGCTTGAATTTGGGAGCATGTGTTGCTGAATTTATAGAAAGCATGGCTTGCTTTGTTAGCGAGAGCGTGATATTGAATGGAAGCCACAACATTAACAAAAACATTATCCTGAAAACCAACATTAATTATTGTTCAAATTACGACCACGAAGCGTAATACGCTCGTTTGACCACCTCATTTTCAAATTAAGCCAGCTCGGCTCGGCTCGTTTACATACTAAGCCGCGTTCGATTCTATTTCTTTACAAACGAAGCGAGCGTAGTTCTATCATTTACAAACTGAGTCACTTCGGTTCGGCTCATTTACAAACCAACCTTACCAACAGTTGACAAATAGTTTTGTTTTATACCTTACATATTATCTATAGTCTTTTGAAAGCATTTGCATGTTATTGTGTGACAACTTTATTTTTGTATTGTCGTTTTGACCGTATTTAATGGATTACTCATAGATAGTTTGAATCCAGTTATATGTTTTGAAGTGAAAAAGTAGTTTTCTTTGGAAACATTATCCTCAAAAGAATAAGACAACTTTTGATCCCTAGACCACACATTATGGCATGCTAAATCAGTCGAAGTTTGTGGAAATTACAACATGGCCATCTGGTCCTAGTAAACATTCAAAGCCTAAGCATATAACTCTAAAATTTACCAAAAATCTATAGGTTTAACTGATTAATTCCATGTTTAATTCAAAATTTCAAGGCCAGATTCACAAAAATTAGAACGGTGAAAAACAAAGTTAAAACAAACCTGGAATTGGGTTCTCGCCAGTAAATATTGTCCAAGAGTCAAAATATCAACATCGATTGAGCGTAAATCAGCCATGGCTTGCTTCAACTCTTATGTCTCTTCATCAGATTTTCCAAATGCCAACATTATTGATGGCACCGATAAACTCTATTCATATCTACACCCACAAAATATGATTTAATAATACAACTCATAGTTTCATATTAATAGCTAAGATTTTTATTTACTTACCCAACTCATGGGTCTCTTACTATTCGTTGTAGTCGTTTAACTGTTTCAATATTATGGGCAAAAGCATCCAACCTTGAGTTTGCCTACATAGATACAACTTCTAAATCACCCCGGTAATCAGAAGTCAACACACCACCATTATCTCTGGCTTGCTTTTCTGCCATGCATTTACTTTACATATTTAATTATATATGTTGACCTTTCTGTATTCTAAAAAGTTATAAAAGAAGATCGTTGTATTATTTATGTACCTTCATTGCTTCGAGAGTTTCAGTAAAGTGACCGCTCCCGTCATCTGGCATATCATCCCGGTCCACATTTGTTAAACTATGTAATCCATGCTACAATGTGAAACACCAAAAAAATTGTTTTAAGGATTTTTGTTTATGGGACCCACCAATACAATGCCTGACCAATGGGATAAGGTAAAAGACATCCTTTAAAGAGGCTAAAGGTAAAATTTAGTTCATTATAGTCAGCAATTGTGATTAGAAGTTACCCCAACTAACAATGGCTTGGGCGGTGTTTTGTGGCTCCATAGAATCTGGCGGTGCGGTTTTTTTTTTCACTTTTCAAAGTCACACATGGGTACATGTATTTAACTTACAGCTACAAACTGTGCAATAAACAAATCTATCAAACACCTAACTGGACATTCTAAAAGAAATGGTTGTCTTTTTTTATGAAGTTCCAAAATTTTTTGACAACAGTAAACTTTGCCACCAATCAAAGTAGACTAAAAATTGTTTGCATTTAATGCCCAACTTCATGCTTTATTGTGTTCATTGATTCATCAAATTAATGTATAAATCTCGTTGTTTTAATGCTTAATTGTGTTAATACTGACTGACCTATCTGATAAAAAAAAAGTTTTAATGCCTGTTTTTTGTGATAATTTAAATCAACTAATATTTTTTACATTGACCCGTTTTAATATCCGTGAAATAATGATGAGTTGATGACAAAGGCAAGCAAATAATTTATACCTTGGTGAGAATAGAATACAAGAGAATTACCTTATAAGGATAACAATTGAGATTTGTGATCAATCTGGCCATTTAAGATGAAAGCTCCACTCATAGGAACAAATTGTCCTGTAATAAGCTAAGCTGCACACAATTGAAACTTACATTACATTCACTTGTTTGATTTAGTAATGAGTTGTTTTTCTTAACAAAACTATTTATCTAGTTATTTAGAAGTTGATTCTTGCAATTCAAATAGTCTAATCATACATAAAAAAAAACAACACACCCGCAAAAGAGGAAGTAGAAGACATGTTGCAGGTTAGAAACCAAATAGGGGTTAGGGTTTTATTTGTGTCGTGTAAACAACGAATCAAAGAAGATAGTAACAATACAATGACAATAGGATAAAATCAATAAACATTCAAGAGTTTCGACAACAGGTATCACTTGTCACACCTCAACCTATGGCGGAAATGCCGGGCGAACTGATTGCTCACAGTTTTTCAAAGGTTACTATCGAGTAACATTATAAGTTTAAATATCTATTTAATAATTTCAAACAAACATTCATGTACATCAAAGTTATAAATATACAATTATATAAAACATCCCAAATTAAGTTCTTGTATCTTTTCTCTAACATGCATCCTAAGTTGCTTCAAACAATCTTGATAATCACGTCACACTATAACCTGCATATGTGTTGAAAATAATATAGTTTGTCAACACAAGGTTAAGTGACTATAACACCAGATTTGAGACACTATATAATAATAAGTAAAAGTGCAAACTGTTCCTATGAGATATACAGTTAAGCCATAGCACATAACAGTCAAACAATTATAAAGAAAGCAAACCATAAAGAAATCAACCATAAAGAAAGGGCTCAACCAATCCATATAAATGGACATTGGTTACCAAGTAAGGACTAAACCGTGCCATCAAATGGACATCGGTTGCCGAAATAAGCAAGTAGCATTCAAACAATGCAAGTAAGCAAATAACAAGTTAGGCAAACTAATAAACACACAAGGATAAACAGTTGCGGTTGAGTACTATATAATATAAAAATATATACGAACGCATATGTCCACAAAACGGTTAACAATAAGTAAAAGAGGGGAGTGAAATACTCACCTGATTGGATGAACGAAAAATAAGTGATTATGTGATATCGTTAAACCCCTTCGGGATATACCGTCAAGGATTCCTAGTTAAAGAATATTATTTCATGAGTTAATTACACATAATATAACATAATTTAATGGATTAAGATTTTGATGTGAGTTGAATTATATTTGGGATTGGGATATTACTGATTGAACGATTGATCTCTACGGATTATTTTGTTGTTATGAAAACAATATTATTAGTCATCATGTAAATAAGAAAATCGTTTGCTTATCATGTAATTTAATTTATGAATAATTAGTTTAAATAAACATGGGTTGCGATATCTTATAGTAATAAGCGTTTAAATAGATAATGATAATAAGATTTACATTTTAGAATCTTTAACGGGTTGGACGGGTTCGGGTTAACGGAAACCTGGGTTTGGGTTTTAGTTTGAGTATAATAATATATTATATTCTCACAGATTTAAAACTAGCCCCTTAGGTTTATGGTTGGATTCCAAATTGATTAAAACTAAGGTTTGGGGTGAAAATTGAATAAAATTGAAAGTTCTTTTAGATAATTAAAATAATACAATATTATCAACTCGGAAACGAAACGTTTTGATTATATATAAATTACCCGGAAATGAAAATGGATCGGGTATTTGATACTGATAAAGTAAACGAAAAACCCGAGTTGTTACATCACTGGATTCTTAGCTATCTTGCTGGTGATCTAGACGAGGATACGTTGATGAAGAAACGGATGACAAGAACGAAAGCTGTAATCGATTATTGGGGGAAGATGAGAAGGGAGTTGATCACAGACGATTGAAGTCAGAGAAGTTTTGGACTTGGGTCACCGAATGGAAATTGAAAAACAACCAGAGTTGAAACAACGATGATGAAGGAGAGGCGGTTGTGAGATGGTTTAGTGTTTGGAGATGGGAAAGGAGAAAGCGTTATAAAGCTATCATAACCCATGTAAGGGTATCCGAGTTTGGTGACCCACGATACCCGAGAAAATTAAAGCATAAACGGGTCAAAACCGGGTTACATCAATGAGAGCTCACCATTTTAAAATCAAGCAAATCTGGTGACTCCAAAAAAGGGCGGAGCGACCACATCGCGACACGTAGGATTTTTATGTTTTCGTTTATATATATATTATATATATATATGATTGATTTCTTTTGAGAACCACTTTGAGTTTTAAGAACTCGAAAGAACTCAACGTAACAATTTTTTTTTCAAATTTATTTTACACATATGTAATACGTAAGTGTAAATGATATTCAAAAAATTACGCTATTTTTTTACACACCGAATCGACTTTTTACACATGTGTAACTAACGTTTAAACTTGTGTAATTATCAAAAATACCTATTCTCTAACCTGTTTCATTTTTTATTAAATTTAATCTCAGCCACATATTTCATATCATTTAATTAGATGTATGGTTCAAAATTGAGTTCTTAAAACTCACCATGGTTCTCAAAATAACCCTCCCCTATATATATACACACTAGTAGAATACTCGCGCGATGCGGCGGTGCCGATAATTTACAACGCGATACAAGTTTCTTGTTAGTTTATCAATCCTCTTGTGATATATCATATAGTACGGTAGCCGTTGTTTATTTCTTTAGGATTTTCTATGTTTATTTCATCCATTTTTTGAAGTCATTCCAGTGAGATTTATACGATTGGTTATGTGTGATATGATTCTCCAACTTCGTCATTTCTCGTACATATTTCACATAATATTTGTAAGTAAACTTATAAAGATTCGTGTGATATAATAAAATAAATAAAAAAATTTATTTGTTCAGTTTAAAATAAGCCTGCCAAATATAACCCATTAAGGTATTATGCGCTAAAATAAAATGTTTAATGGTTTAGAATTAGTAAAAACTAAAAGAATAAAAAAGTTGAAATTAGTTAACATGTGTCCTAGATAGAAAAGAAATGGTGAAAATAAGTAGAAAAATGTTTAGTCGAGCGCTGGTACACACGTAACGTGTAACTAAACCAAAACGAAAAAACTCGAAAAAAATTGTCTTGCTTTTTTTGTTTCGTTTAGTCGTTTTTTTTGTTTTGGTTTTGTTTTGTATTTTTTTCTCAGTTTCATTTCAATATTTTTTTTTCGTTTTTCTCGGTTTCGTTTATGTTCGGTTTCCATTTTCTTTTTTCGTTTTCGTTGGTTTCATTACGGTTTTTTTTTCAATTGTTTTTATGTTTTCGTCGGTTTTTTCGATTTCTAATTTTTTGTTTCGATTTTATTTATTTTGATTAGGTTTCTGTTTTGTTTTGTGTTGTTTTAGTCAGTGTTCTTTATTTCGGGTTTGGTATTTTTGTTTTTTGGTTTTCGGTTCACGCACGCAAACAAAGCATCGAACGCGACATCGGGCCCGTAACCGGTGCCAGTAAGCATGTCACACAACGCTTCTGTACATATGAGGACACACGTTTACTGACCCCGGTACGTGTGAACAATGTCATCCACGTAATTGATTCCTTAACACACGTAACCCTTTGGCGGAAATCAAGAATTGAAAGCTTCGATATAAATAAATTATTTTAAAACCAATTGGTTTTGGCTTGATTCCCATTACGACCCAACACCGTTTTAAACCCAGTCATGTTCTGGCATGACCCCATTCGACTTGAACTCGTACTTACCCTACCCGAACCAAATTAACCCTTTTATGTATCGACTTTTTCCGACACTAATATGGTTTGACCCATGATCGGAGCCGTTCAACTCGTTACCGTCTTAACTGGTAATCACGTAACATGTTGATTTAAATTTTTTTAAAGTATATCAATACCATACTCAAATTAAAGAGATTAAAATGCTCGCTTTTATGATGTAATTTTTTTTTATAAAAATATTGGGTTGTTAAAAAATTATGTTCGTTAATAGATCGTGGGGGTAGTTAATTTAAAATAAGGGTTAAATGTGTAACTTTTCTTTATATTTACAAAAAGTGTGTAAACATGAGGGACCAAGGTGGTATTTATTTTTGTAAATTAAAGTTTATGTAGAATTGACGGTGATGTAAATACCATTTTACCCTTGATTTCTCAAAATGTAGATTGTGCATAAAGCAAATAGTTTTGTACTCCTTAAATTTTAAGAGGTACTTGCTATTTTCTTTATATATAGTAAGATAAGATAAGATATATATATATATATGAATTTACAGTATTTTCATCACTTTCTGTTCTTTTTTTTCATTTCGTGTTCTTTGCCATAGTCTGATTTGTACTTTAACTCACCCTATATGTGTGTGTATAGAAACAGATTATAATAAAAGGACCCAAAATCCTAAAATTTGTATGAAGAGGCATTGTGTTCATTCAGAAATAGTTGAACCTATAATAGTCCATTTACAAGAAAGTTTGCTATATTCATTCAGAAATAGTTGAACCTATTATAGTCCATTTATGTTCGTTCATTTTTATTTTTGAATGAAATGATTAAATTAATCTACTTAGTGTTTTATATTTGTTCGTTTGTGCTGTATTAAGTTCGCTCAGAGCATTCCCAGTCCATTTCTCATCTATATCCACATAATTGAAATAAAAATCACTACATTTTCTTTTTCATTTTCAATTAAATAATTCTTTTTATACCTTTATTATTACCTTTTTACTCCTCTACTTACAACTACTTTCAGATAATATTAATAAACTATATGGTGTGAACAGTGAAATCTCAAACTTAATTTTCTCATATAACATATTATACTCCTCTACTCTCAACGACTCATAGCCACACTATCTAATTTACAAAACCCACTCACATTATTATAGTGCACGGATTGAGAATGTTCTAACATCTGTTAATTTATGTTTGTTTACCTTCGTTCAATTATGTTCGTTTTATTCATGAATTGTTCATTAGATCTAAACGAACGAACCTAAACGAACGCAGCTAACTTCTAACATTAATGTTAGTTAAGCATATTTTATAAATGTTTTTGTCAATTTGTTGATAAAAAACAACAAAAAATATATATATTTTCATATACAAAATTAAGGTAATCATCAGAAACTAAACTAATGTACTTTAACAAACCCTTTTAACTATACCAGTTTTAAACAAACATATACAAATAGAAAAACCAAAATTTAAGTTTTAAACATACATGCATAAACAAATAGAAAAACCATGTAACATCCCGAAATTTTTATATTGATAAATAAAAGAAAGTTATGTTTAGTAATTTCACGTTTTAGTTATTTAATGTCGAGTAAGGAACGGGTCTTGGGCTTAGTTATTTTATGAACTCGGCCTGTCTCGACCCGTAGGAAGCCAACCCGAGCCTAACCAAACCCGTAGTATATAAACGAAAGTTCTTGACACTTCCACCATTTTCACCATCTTCCTTCACTTACACCCACCCAAACACTCTCATTTCTAGAGAGAGAAGCTAGAGAGAGAAAGTTCTCAAATCACAAATCCGAGTCCACAATCTAGTTCCTAATCGTTTTTGGTAAGTCCCTCTCGAAAATCATCCGTTTTCATAACCATTTTCGAGCTCAAATCGAGCAAAAACTCCCTATTTTCGTAACTTGAGTTTTCGGGTCAAAAACCGCCTTGTTTTGATGTCAAAATGCAAGCTTTTGTGTTTAAAAGTACAAGGAATCGATAGCCCTTTCAATCCCGAGCATTTCCATGTCAAAAACTTCGATTTTGGGTCAAAAATCTGGAAAATCTGGAAAACCCGTGGGTTTCTCCGTCGCCCAGCTTGAAGGAGTCGAATCAGACTCATTCGATCGAACCAGTCGATCGAATCAGTCCATTCGATCGAATGCGTAGATCGAACAAGTCCAGTCGACCGAATAGGGAAGCAACCGAATAGTCTCCAACTCATTCGATCGAATGAGTTTTGTATTCGATCGAATGAGTGTTGTATTCGATCGAACGTGTTCCTATTCGATCGAACGTGTTCCTGTTTGATCGAACGTGTTCCTATTCGATCGAACGTGTTCCTATTCGATCGAACGTGTTCCTATTCGATCGAACGTGTTCCTATTCGATCGAATCAAGCCAGAACCAAGCTGTTTCCGAGTTCGCCTAAGGTTTAACTTCGCCTGAAGCGAAGTTCGTTTATAAAATGAATTAAAAACCTAATGGAAAATGTGTTAAGGCAGTTATCGAAAACGAGTAGTAGTAGTTAATTGATATGTGTAAATATTATACAGTTAGCCGAGCCCAGTTAAAGAAAGGAATTTCAATCAACGGAGAACGTAACCGTATTCAGGTGAGTTTCTAGCCCCATTTCCTTGTTATGTTTTCGGGGCTGTGTGCATACTCGATGTGAAGTGTGAATCCACTTACTTTAAGTGGTAAGTGTATGCTATAGATGTTATATGAGGTATATATTTATAATGCTTGTCGGTACGTGAACGATCTTCGGATATTGCACGTATCGCCAAGGATAGCGATTGCCAAGTGGTTGATAGTGTGTATGAATGATGTGATGTGACTTGTTCACTACGTAAATACTAAACTAATATGAGTGTGACCAAGGCAGGTTGAGGTAGAGTGTGTTAGAGGTAGCAGGAGTCTAGTAAGGGTGTTAGTGGCATAGCGTGAGTGCGTGATAGGGAAAGCCTATACGTGCCTTCGTTATTAAGTGGCATAGCGTGAGTGCGTGATAGGGAAAGCCTATACGTGCCTTCGTTATTAAGTGGCATAGCGTGAGTGCGTGATAGGGAAAGCCTATACGTGCCTTCGCTATTAAGTGGCATAGCGTGAGTGCGTGATAGGGAAAGCCTATACGTGCCTTCGTTATTAAGTGGCATAGCGTGAGTGCGTGATAGGGAAAGCCTATACGTGCCGTTGTAATTAAGTGGCTAAGCTGTAGGGGTAATTAAGTGGTTAAACAGTGGCATGTTAGACAGTGGACTATGTGTCTTCGGATACGTATATATATATTGTATGAAGTGGTTGTATGATAAGTTGCTTGATTAACTAGAACTCACTCAGCGTAGCTGACTTTTAGTATGCACGCAGGTGAGCTGATTATAGAGTTAGCATGAGGATGACACACGGCATGGATTGAACGGCTGGCATCTGAAGAAAGAAGTAAAGATGTTTTAAATATAAAGTTTTGTGTTATGGTATCAAAGAAAAGATTGAATGATTTGTAACAAATGATTGATGTTTTATATTCCGCGAAAAGTTTTAATAAACTCTGATTTGAAGAACTGTGTTTATGAGTAAATCCGACGCGAAAGTAGGGCTTCCGGTAACGGGGCCTTACAAGTTGGTATCAGAGCATAAGTTCGAGAGATTTAAGCATCCTACATGCTTAGACTCGAACAGAAAATGGGATTTAAGTAAGAAAGGAAAGAAGATGCCAGTTCAAGAATGCCATGTGTCGCTCAAGCAAGATCAGTAAAGGTAAGGTGTATGATTAAATGATATATGTTAATGAGAAAAGAAAGATATGTGAACGTTAGGGATAGGAATAATTGATTGTTTGATTTGACAAACTGCTTATGTAGAACCAGCACAAATGGACTCATAAAGGGAAGTGTATAGGACACGGAAAGTAACGTGATCAGCTAATCACAACTGGCCACTGTTATTACCTGTTAGCCTTACTATCCTTGTACTAGATAGATCCTTGAGTGATGATGTTTGTGTTTTCCCTTTTAGATTACGATGGCTGGAGCTGGAGAATTTGTTGAAACTGGGGGTCGCACTGGGCGTCGTGGCAGGCCTCGTCTTGTCCGGCAACCCTCGGTGGAAGAAGCTTCCCACACCGAAGATGAAGGAAGCGCAGCTGGAGGAGACCAGAACAACAACGAAGAAGTTCAACTTAGCCCTGCAGTTCAAGCAGCCATTGTTCAAGCTGTAGTTGCTGCTGTGAAGAACCTGAATCCCGAAGGGTCTGCTGGAAGCCGTGAACGAACCGTTGAAGGGGCAGGTGGTAATAATAGAAAGAATGACGAGAGGGAAAGGGATAACTCGAGTGAGGTAAAGTCTGTGAAAGATGATGAAAGGAAGAGGGGCCGAGGCGGTTGCAACTATAAGTCCTTCAAAGGTTGTGACCCGCCTAAGTTGACTGGTTTGGGAGACGCAATCGCTACTCTTCAGTGGATAACCGCCATGGATAAGGTTATCCGCATTAGCGAGTGTCGTCCTGACCAAGCAGTGGGTTATGCCACTCAGTCATTTGAAGATGAGGCCATGTACTGGTGGGAAACGGTCGAACAAAGGAAGACCCGAGAGGAGATTAAGGCCATGAGGTGGGATGACCTTAAGGAGTTAGTGATGAAAAGGTTCTGTGCTGATGCTGAGGTTGAGAGGGCCGAGATGAAGTTTCTGAATCTAAAGGCGGACAAGATGACACATCGTGAGTACACCACTGAATTCAACCGCATGTCTAGGTTGGTACCTGACATGGTGAACACCGAGGCGAAACGGATCAAGTGCTACGTTAGAGGACTTCCCCAGAAGGTCCGCATGTTGGTCAGGGCCAACAAACCTGTTACCTTTGAGTCTGCGGTCGAGTTGGCGGAGATAGTCTATGATGATCTGGCGGCGGATGATGTGGGAGTGGAAGATGAGGGAAAAGGGAAAGGAACTAAAAGAGCTGGGGATATCGTGGAACATGCAGGGAGAAGGACACAGAAGATGGCAGGGAGTGGAGCATGTAAGGTGTGTGGAAAGATGCACTTGGGGGAATGCAAGGCTGGTCCAAACCAGTGCTACCGATGTGGGAGGGAGGGGCACCTCTCCCGTGAATGCACCGAGGACCAGAAGTGTTATAGGTGTGGTAAGTCAGGTCACATAGCTAGGGAGTGTAGAGAAGCCGTGGCAGTGAGGGAAGGAAGAGGAAACGCGTGAAGGGATGGTCTATTAGCTGCTGAGGAGGTTGCAGGAGAATAAGTGGCATGTCACAGTTGTTTTATGTTTAGTAGTTAAAGAGTGTTTTATGTTACAGTTGAACCTATGTTGTTTAGCAAGCTTGAATGATTTCCTTTTATGTTATGAAGTACTTGTGACTTCTTGTGCTTTAGTATGAACGATCTATGAATTTAACTTGAATGCATGTTGGTTATAATAAATAGTTGTGTGATGGTAAAGCGTGTAAATATAAGAAGTTTTCCGTTTATAGGGAATAAGTTAGGTTTCGGGGGCGAAACCTCTTTAAGGAGGGAAGACTTGTAACATCCCGAAATTTTTATATTGATAAATAAAAGAAAGTTATGTTTAGTAATTTCACGTTTTAGTTATTTAATGTCGAGTAAGGAACGGGTCTTGGGCTTAGTTATTTTATGAACTCGGCCTGTCTCGACCCGTAGGAAGCCAACCCGAGCCTAACCAAACCCGTAGTATATAAACGAAAGTTCTTGACACTTCCACCATTTTCACCATCTTCCTTCACTTACACCCACCCAAACACTCTCATTTCTAGAGAGAGAAGCTAGAGAGAGAAAGTTCTCAAATCACAAATCCGAGTCCACAATCTAGTTCCTAATCGTTTTTGGTAAGTCCCTCTCGAAAATCATCCGTTTTCATAACCATTTTCGAGCTCAAATCGAGCAAAAACTCCCTATTTTCGTAACTTGAGTTTTCGGGTCAAAAACCGCCTTGTTTTGATGTCAAAATGCAAGCTTTTGTGTTTAAAAGTACAAGGAATCGATAGCCCTTTCAATCCCGAGCATTTCCATGTCAAAAACTTCGATTTTGGGTCAAAAATCTGGAAAATCTGGAAAACCCGTGGGTTTCTCCGTCGCCCAGCTTGAAGGAGTCGAATCAGACTCATTCGATCGAACCAGTCGATCGAATCAGTCCATTCGATCGAATGCGTAGATCGAACAAGTCCAGTCGACCGAATAGGGAAGCAACCGAATAGTCTCCAACTCATTCGATCGAATGAGTTTTGTATTCGATCGAATGAGTGTTGTATTCGATCGAACGTGTTCCTATTCGATCGAACATGTTCCTGTTTGATCGAACGTGTTCCTATTCGATCGAACGTGTTCCTATTCGATCGAACGTGTTCCTATTCGATCGAACGTGTTCCTATTCGATCGAATCAAGCCAGAACCAAGCTGTTTCCGAGTTCGCCTAAGGTTTAACTTCGCCTGAAGCGAAGTTCGTTTATAAAATGAATTAAAAACCTAATGGAAAATGTGTTAAGGCAGTTATCGAAAACGAGTAGTAGTAGTTAATTGATATGTGTAAATATTATACAGTTAGCCGAGCCCAGTTAAAGAAAGGAATTTCAATCAACGGAGAACGTAACCGTATTCAGGTGAGTTTCTAGCCCCATTTCCTTGTTATGTTTTCGGGGCTGTGTGCATACTCGATGTGAAGTGTGAATCCACTTACTTTAAGTGGTAAGTGTATGCTATAGATGTTATATGAGGTATATATTTATAATGCTTGTCGGTACGTGAACGATCTTCGGATATTGCACGTATCGCCAAGGATAGCGATTGCCAAGTGGTTGATAGTGTGTATGAATGATGTGATGTGACTTGTTCACTACGTAAATACTAAACTAATATGAGTGTGACCAAGGCAGGTTGAGGTAGAGTGTGTTAGAGGTAGCAGGAGTCTAGTAAGGGTGTTAGTGGCATAGCGTGAGTGCGTGATAGGGAAAGCCTATACGTGCCTTCGTTATTAAGTGGCATAGCGTGAGTGCGTGATAGGGAAAGCCTATACGTGCCTTCGTTATTAAGTGGCATAGCGTGAGTGCGTGATAGGGAAAGCCTATACGTGCCTTCGCTATTAAGTGGCATAGCGTGAGTGCGTGATAGGGAAAGCCTATACGTGCCTTCGTTATTAAGTGGCATAGCGTGAGTGCGTGATAGGGAAAGCCTATACGTGCCGTTGTAATTAAGTGGCTAAGCTGTAGGGGTAATTAAGTGGTTAAACAGTGGCATGTTAGACAGTGGACTATGTGTCTTCGGATACGTATATATATATTGTATGAAGTGGTTGTATGATAAGTTGCTTGATTAACTAGAACTCACTCAGCGTAGCTGACTTTTAGTATGCACGCAGGTGAGCTGATTATAGAGTTAGCATGAGGATGACACACGGCATGGATTGAACGGCTGGCATCTGAAGAAAGAAGTAAAGATGTTTTAAATATAAAGTTTTGTGTTATGGTATCAAAGAAAAGATTGAATGATTTGTAACAAATGATTGATGTTTTATATTCCGCGAAAAGTTTTAATAAACTCTGATTTGAAGAACTGTGTTTATGAGTAAATCCGACGCGAAAGTAGGGCTTCCGGTAACGGGGCCTTACAAACCAAATTCAACATTTTAAAATGATCAACCACGAACAACAAAATAAGTAGGACATGTTCATAAGGTTTAGATGCAAAACAACCGATTCACTCTAATTTATTAGAAACTTATAAGTAATCAACTGCTTACACATGTATTTGTTGGAATTTACTTTTTTAATGGTAATTAATATTCTTAAACAACCGAAATGATAATTTATATTTAAAAAATGTCTGTTTTTTTTGGAGGTTGAATTAAATTAACATTTTTTTTGGATAAAATGGTCCGTGTTCGTGTCAACTCACGAATGCATGGGTGGGTTCATGCTCGATTTCAGAAGTGATACACGATTTAAAAGTCTATGTTGTGTTCATGTAAAACCTTTGTGTTCGTTCTAGATTGCCAACCATCGAGCCGGACCTGTTTAGCAGCTCTAGTTTAAATTGGTTCATCTAAGGTCTCTCAATATCAACATCATCAAAATCCAAGCGATGGCAAATTTGACCCTTTCACTTATAAATGAGTGATTCAAGTTATGTTCCGTCTTTAACAAGTCAAATGGGTAAAATAGGAAAAGTACCTGAAAAGAACTAACTCATAGTATAACTTTTATTGCATTAAGCCTTTAAAACCCTTTTTATTCACGTATTTAAGAAGTTGTGATAAAAGATGATTTTTGCAGTCATAATAGACACAACTAATTTATAATGCCATATATATATAAAATCATCTTTTATCACAACTTCTTAAATACGATATAGGATTTTAATAATATACTCTGAATTTGATGATAAAAGGATTTTATAAATAAATGAGATGTTATAACCCGGTGTAAAAACTATATAGGTTTGGTGATACCTATTACCCGCTTATTTTTTATACTATAAATTTGTTTTTACCGTACTATGGGGGTTGTTTTATATTATATGTTTTTAATATTTATATATTTTTTTAGTTTTAATTTTCTTTATTGTATGAAAGTTAATAATATACTTATGGGTAGATGATAAAAAGTTTCACAAAAAAATGAACTGTTATAACTCGGTTTAAAAACTAATGGGTTTGGTGAGACCCAAGGCCCTTTTATTTGTTTAACATAAAATTATTTCTTAATTATAATAATATCTTTTAAAAATAATCAGATATTAAGTTTTATTATATCCCTATTTTATAGGATTTTCTCAACAAATATTTCATAATATTAATCTTTAATTTAAGGAGATGTTATAACACGTTTAAGGGTTATCTGGGTTTGGTGAGACCCATGCCCATGAATTCGGGTCAAATGCATGAGAAGTCTCTATTTACAAATAATGCAATCTGGTGGCTTGAGAGAATGTATGGAGCAACCAGAGAGATTTTAAAGGTTTCGTTTATATATATATATAGAGAGAGAGAGAGAGAGAAAAGAGTTCAAATAAAAAACAAGTGTTTTGTGAGAAGTGTGAAAAGAGCTTTAAAATAAAACAAACCACCTAAATATGACACTATACAATGTAAATATGAAACAATACAATTATTTAGAAACTACCAATCTCAACTACTAGATCATAGATCCAATGGCCTAGATCTATTCTTATTCTTCTCACAAAAATATTGTTTTTTACATTAACCCTACCCTATATATATATATATATATATATATATATATATATATATATATATATATATATAAAAGAGTTCAAATAAAAAGAAGTAGTTTCATAGGAATGGTAAGAACCAATAAAATTTTGACATTTGACATTAAAACTTATGGTGAAAGAGTAATTCTAGGAAACTTTGTCGGTTTTTGGTAATTTTAAATCTAAAACATTGATTGATAAGATCCATTGTCTATGATTTATTCTTAGCCTTCCTAAGAAACTACTTGTTTTTATAGATTACCCATAATTGTCCTAGAATTACTCTTTCACCATTATAACCGACATAGTTTTCTAAAATTGTTCTTTCACCATAATTTGTAATGCCACATGTCAAAAATTTATTGGTTCTTATCATTCCAAGGAAACTTCTTATTTTTATTTGAACCATTTTCTATATATATATATATATATATATATATATGATTTCAATTTTATGTATTGTAAGGAAGTTAATAATTATATACTTAGGGTTTGATGATGAACATTATTTCACAAATAAATTAAATGTTATAATCTGATTTAAAAGTTATATGGGTTTGGTAAACACATGACCCGCTTCTTTTTTTAATATAAAATTGTTTCTTAATTATAAATCATATCTTTTTTTAAAAAAAAAATTAGATATTAATTTTTAGTATATTCCTATTATATAGAATATTTAATATCAAATATTTGGTAAGATTATTTTTTAATTTAATGAGATGTCATAACCCGTTAATGGTTGTCTGGGTTTGGTAAGACTCATACCCGTGAATTCGGGTCAAATGCATGAGAAGCCTCCATTTAAAAATCAAGCAATCTGGTGGCTTCCATAAAAGGGGGGAGCGACCACATCGCGACACGTAGGATTTTTGGGTCTTCGTTTATATATATATATATATATATATATATATATATAGAGAGAGAGAGAGAGAGAGAGAGATATTTCACAAGAAAAATCAAAAGAGGCATGGCTAGATGGCTCATTCCGTCAATAAACTTTCTTCCGAATAATGGCCATGTGCAATCTTAATTGTGGCGGATTAGTAACGGATTACCGGGATCACTAACAAACAACTTTATCGATAGATTTGCGACAACTTATGAAAGATCGTTCAAGGTGGTCTTTTCAGATGGTTTAGGCCGGGTCAAGAGATTCGTTAATCCGTCGATAATTATTAACGAATTATTGACCATAATAATCTATTCACGTTTTCCATCTATTTAATTCTAGAAGGGCTGGATACGATTGATCATATTACAACAGGGTGTTTGGTGGCAGCGGTGGTGTGGGATCATTTAAGTCAGTGGTGCAAGGTCCTGTCGATCTTTGGGTTCTCAGTTATGGATGTCCTGGAGATGCATAAGACTGTGGGGCTCCCGGATAAGGTTAAGGAGGTCTTCCACATGATTGTGATTATAGCGTGTTGGAGCTTTTGGAAAGCGAGGAATGAAAGAATTTTCGAAAGGAGAGAAATCAAGATAGACTCAATTATAGGCGAGATTAAATCGTTAGGATTTCTTTGGTACACTCATAGATCTAAAAAAGATCCTATAAATTGGACAAATTGGTGTAAATTTACATTTTTGTAATTGTTGGTTAGGCGTGTTCTGGCTGTTCTCTAGCTTGTTGAGGGGACCCGTTTCGGTCTTGTTATCGGTTGTTTATAAAAGTTCACGTTTCGAAAAAAAAATCTACTTAATTCTAGAGTTTACCACCATTTGCAATGGATGAAGTGGTATTCATCATATTAGTTTTCGGTTTATTCAAATTAGGTTATTCTTGAAAATAACTAACTTAATTCGATTTCGTATAGATTAATTTCAAAAGGGGTTAGGCTAAACGTACCCCTCACTTACTTGTTGTATCCCATTCCTTAAACTTTGACTTACTGCAACAATTTTATTTGACATATTAGTACATTCTAATATTTTTTTTAATTTTATGGTCTCTTTTTAAAAGTTTTGGTTTTATTTTTTTTTATTTCTATAACATTTTATTTTATTATTTTTGGTTCTTTATTTTTGTATTTATTGTCCTTCTTCATAATAATATTTATTATTATCGTTGTCGATGAAATATTATATTTATTAAACTGTATATAAATATGTGTGTGTGAAAAACTTATACCGATATTGATATTATTAACAATAAAAGAAATATTTATAATATTACAGTGATACTAATAATAACAAAATAATTTTTAATTTGATATATTTAATGGAGAATATTAAGTAAAACAAAATGTTCGAAGGACTAATATATTTATAAATAATGTTAAGGGAAAATAATAATTAATTTGATAAATTCAAAAAGGGTGTACATTTAATAAAAATCATATGAAAGAGGTACATTTAGCAACATTCTTTTAGAAAATCGACTTGAATGAGCAGATTTGTGTTATTCTGGTCGGTTTGGTTCAAGATTCCTAGATTAGATTTGTGTTATTCTGGTCGGTTTGGTTCAAGATTCCTAGATTCAAATTTTGGTTATGACAGAGACCTGATTCAAATTATTTATTCAAGAATTTTGGATTTTCCAACTTCACTTTGAAAATAAACTTCACTTTTTTTTTTCAAAGAAATAACTTTTTAAGGGTAACTTTTGTACTATGTCAATTAATTGATAATTATCCCCCATATATTCTCTGATGATAGGAGATTTGGGTTCTTCAGTGGATAATTAAGTTTAAATCTCACTTGTATCACTTTTAGGGGATATTGGCAATGAATGATTTGAGCTAGCCTTATGCAAAGGTTGTCAGTTCGAACCATGAGCCTTGAAGTGACTACTTCTCAATGCAATTAATAAGAAAGTTTAATTGATGATATTCAACTCGGATTCATTAAGCAATCAATTGTAAAAGGAAATTACAAAGAAGAAATTAAGATCCAATAGAAAGAAGATGGGAGAACAGAATCAGAGTTTGAGATGAGAAGAGATGATCAGGTTACTAACAATTTTCCGTCATGCTCTTTTACTCTTGTTTCCCGGCTTATATCACGCATCAAGGTTTGTTGAACCACTAGATTGGGTTGCTGGAATGGGCTTTATGATTGGGCTTAGATGAGTTCACAACAATACTCCCCCTATCAAATTCACATTGTCCTTTAGGTGAAAAAGAGTTCCCGACGGGTCGGGTTTAGTCCAACAGTTGAGCTCCCATAAGTTCAAGTGGTTTATGTCCGTAAAGGGCTTCAAATGGCGTTAGTGCATGAACCATATACTTGACTTTTTTGTTTAAAAGTGAGACCAATGGAAGAGGCGGATCGCTACCACATGGTGTAACCTATTAAAAAGAGTTGGTTGAAGGACTGAAGTTGTCTCACCTTTCTATAAAACTCATATTTCTCTAATAATTGGAATACAGGGGACGTTGTTTTTCAACTGGAAGGCCAAGAGCTAACTACCGAGACTTTGGACTATCCGGACACATACTTCGTGAAATGGTTCATGCATGTTTGTTGCCAGGGGCGACAAGATCGAGTTGGTAAGGATTAAAATCTATCTTTATTTCATTTCTATGATCGATGATCATAGACGGCCTCTTTACCATTCTGTATAAATAGGCTATTCTATTTGTACAGATATGGTAAAGGGGCGCATTCAATCCTTGCTTGTATATTTGTTTTCAGTTCTTCTCTTCGGCGCGGGGTAGAGCAGTTTGGTAGCTCGCAAGGCTCATAACCTTGAGGTCACGGGTTCAAATCCTGTCTCCGCAATACTTTTTGTCAAAAAAATGGTATTTTTTACTCTGGTAACACTTTCATTGCACAAAAGAATGATAAATTGTTGTGTGGAACCTTGCCTTTGAAACAATGCAAGTATGCCTTTGGAACTAAATGAATGGGCTTCACTTGGAAGTTGATGAATATCAGCAATTACATAACCCATCTTCATGGTGGAATAAAAATTTGTGGTACCAAACTAAGAGTCATTAATAGGAGGATAGAGAATATTCTTTCATGCTGCAACTCAATTAGCTCACTGTTAAACTGTAAGTCAATGTTGACAAAAATAAAAAATAAAATTAATATTGTTCATATTTTGTTTTCTGTATAAAAGTAGTAGCTTGACCAATTTGTATAACATGCGGCCTATTAAATTCTTAAAGTGTATTTTATATAAAGTTTCTTATGGAAAAGGAGAGAGTTTACAACTGCATTGTTGATGGCCGGGTATAAATCATATGTATATATATGTCATTTCATGTATTTTAGTTGTTTATGTATCGCGAACACGATTATCTTGAGTTCTTTTATGATTGTAGGTGTTCGGAGCTTAAACGAGCTAATTCAAAGCCATCCATATGAAGATTAAGTAAACCTTGATAATACGGAAGCATAGGGAAACATATATGGATGGTTAAGAAGGATTTGAGAAAGGTTTGGATGAGAAACCCGAAGTCGAAGCGAAAACTGAACAAGACGGGTTAACAGGAAAGTGTCTTTTAGTAAAATGAGCATATCTTGGGCTAGAAAATTAGTTACGGGATAATATATTAATTTTGGGTTTCTAGACAAGACAAATCTCATTATAGGGTTTTCTTACTTCATGCCACGCAAAAATATGGCTAAAAATCCTTCGCATTGCGCAAAGGATCTAAATAACGGGAAATAAAAACCTAGTTGGTGTTATAATCGGTTTTCAGCCCCCGTTCGAGATATTTTTCATTCCACCATTTGTTGAAGAACCCTAGGATGATTTTGCATCATCTTGGATCCCTCGGTTGGTCCAATTAGTCTATGCTTTCATCCTTTTATCAGATAAGCGTAATACTTGTGAGGCCGATGCCAGGCTAAACACCATTGTGATCTCTTTAGGCCTGGGTTTTGTGTAAAGTGACTTTGATTCAATTCTGTGTGCTTTAATGATTATGAGATTGATTGAATATATTGTTTAATCTTGTTTTCTTTGTCAATTGAGTGTTTAAACAGCTTATGTTTTTTTATTGAATATTGCATCAACTACTCGATTGTGTTCATCAACATTTAGGACTAGGTTCTTGTGTCATTGACCCGATAACCGTTAGTCATTCTAATAATTAATTTTCATAATATGAAACTGGTAATTGGGTAAACCGCCTTTAGTTGTGTCAACAATTCGGATAGGGTGTCTGTCACACCCTGACCAAAGGCGGAACATGCCGGGGCGTAACGTATTGATTGGACAGTAGCTCGAAAGACACTAATTAAAGTGACAATAATTATTTAATATATTAATATCAAAACAAGTACACAAATTCAATAAACAGAACAATTACATCATATTTATTGTTTGGATAAATATCCTAAGGTAAAAACTAATATCTTCAATCTTGATCAATGTAAATTACTTGTACCTGTAGCATGTATAAAAATAGAGTTTGTCAAAACGAATGTTGGTGAGAATACATAAGTTTTAGTGGAGATACATATATAGATAAAAACCACAATTCATATGTAAATGATGAGTATTACAATTCTTATGAAATTGTAAACAATTAAATAGATGTGGACCCGTTCTTATTGATACGAAATCAATGTACTTGGGTAAATGTATGATCATACTAGACGAGGATGAGATTCCAACCACCAAACATAAAATAAACAATTAAGCACATAGAGCATTATCATAGAGCATCCAATAATCACACATAAACATATATTGAATTGTGTTTTGAATAGATGTGAAAATAAAAATGAGTAATTTAAATAGGGTATAAATGCCACCCCAAAAATATAAAAGATGAAAAATGGGGATATGTAAACTCACCTTAACAAGAGGATTAACAAATTTGATATGGCGATAAAAAATTAAGATAGAGACGGTCGAGCTCCTCGGGATACGTCAATAAAAGTTCCTAGTCGTTAATGATAATATTAATTAATTATAACGAAATAATAACAAAACTTAGGACGGATTTGAGATTCGATAGGGTTTTAAGTAAAATTGTATTGAAACATTATTACTTTAATTCTTATTAAATTTTGTAAATAATAAGTAATGATGAGAGAGTATAAAGTAACAAAATACAAATGTAATGAAACCGCAAAGTCTACATCATATGAAATTTAGACCAAAAAAATGTTGATTTGCTTATAGTTTAGTAGTCATCTGGTGACGAAAATGTTTTAGTATTTTATAAAACTATAATATATTTGTAACTATGGACAAATTTTGGAAATAAATATTTTATCATTAACATTACACCAGCAAGATTGGTAACTTTATTTCCAAGACTTTTAAATGTGTAACAGTTTGCGACATCACAAGTTTATATATCCAAAATAGAACGCATGTTTCATAATACTCATTATTATTTTTAAGTTTGAAGAAAATAAATAAATAAATGAGTTATAGGTCTGATGATTAAATAAATAAAATAAAATAAACAATACTTTAAAGGAAACTTAAAAGAAAGACATAAGGCTGAGGGGTGTGGGGGGCTTTAATGGGGGCTTTAGTGGGGCTCCAACCAATAATATTATGACGTGTGGCAGAGAGAGAAACTAGATAAGGGGGTTGTTGGAGCCCCCGTTGGAGCCCTGACCCCTGGTGTGGAGGGGCTCCAGCAGGGGCTCCAGCGAAAATTTTTATTTTTATTTTTTTTATAAATATATTCAAACAACGTATTATTTAAAAAACTCATAAATTATTAAAAAAACACACATTAATAAAAAAAACACATTAATATCTAAAATTCAAATTATAAAAAAAACATACTAAAAATTAAACAAACAATAATACTTAATAATAACACTAATCTAATACAAGATCATCGGGTCGCCTCGCCCACAAATGTTCAACCAACTCATGTCGAAGATTCCCGTGTATCTCACGGCTCTTGATATTTGCTATGTTATGAAGTCTTTGTTGATCACTGATTGTGGACAGTTGTGGCGGAATGTCACCTTGGTAGTTTTGACAGATAGCTTTGCCCTCGTCTTCTAACGTCATGTTGTGTAGGATCAGACACGTGTAGACGACGTCCATTATCCTCTCCCGAGTCCAATAACGTATCGGGTTCGCCAGCACATAATATTGTTTTTTCAGAACTCCAAAAGCTCTTTCAATATCTTTTCTAGCAGACTCTTGCTTCTTCGTAAAATACTTCCGTTTATCGGCGATTGGATCTGTAAAAGCTTGAACTAACAAAGCCCATTCGTTGTAAATACCATCGACCAGATAGTACCCGTACTTGAAGAGTTCTCCATTTGCAACAAAAGATTGAGGTGGTTCAACCCCGTCGATAAGGTCGTTGATCAAATGTGACTGATCGATAACATTAAGGTCGTTATTTGACCCAGCAACACCAAAAAAAGCATGCCAAAACCAAAGATCCTGTGACACCGCCGCCTTAAGTATAAGGGTCGGCCCTTCATGATCACCACGGTGGAACTGACCTCGCCAGGCCGTTGGACACATAGCCCATCCAACATGCGTACAATCGATGCTACCTAGCATCCCAGGAAAACCATGTTTTTCTGCGTGCACCTCATATATGCGTTGGATGTCATACATTGTAGGTTTACGCAGATATCTCCGAGAGTAAATCGATATGACTCCTACGTATATAAAATAATCTATAAACATATAATATATATTACAAAATGTAATAAATATTTAATAAAAACTAAAATTAATGTTTTTTACCTTGGTAGAAAAAATGAAGGGATTCACGTGCAACCCTTTTCGACATCTGTAAATACTCATCCAAAGCGTCTGACGAGATGCCGTACGCTAATTGACGGATAGCAGCCGTGCATTTTTGAAGAGAGGTAAAACCGGGGAGACCCCTAGCATCCTCCCTTTGTTGAAAAAAGGGATACCGTGCCTCTAAATCACTTGCTATACGCATGAACAATTGTCTGCTCATTCAGAAACGAGTTCGAAAATCCGACTCCTCGTATACCGGTTGAGGGCTAAAATAATGCCTAATCAAAGTATCGTTAGCACCCGATCGATCACGATCACGAGGTGGTGCTCTAACTCTCGGGACTCGAGGTTGGTGGGCTTGATTTTGCAAGAGATCCACCACGGTTGCGGTCAAAACTCCCCCTACATGAAGAAGCAAATCATCCTCTTCGGAGGAGTCGGAATCAGACGAGTACCACGACATTTTTTTTGTGTTAGTTTTGAGAGGATTTTAGGAGGAAAGGTGTATAATTGTGAAATGAAGTATATTTTATAAAGGTATATATTTATAGTTTAAGAAAATATTTTTTTTTAATTTAATATGAGCTCAACGGCTCTTTTCCGTAAACCTATATAGAAAATATATTTTTTTTTTTGTTTTTTTCGGCTCCCAACGGTCCAAAATACCTCAAAAGGTGTGCTCCTCTCTCTCTTCTCCCGCTAACCAGCTCACGCCTGCATTGTTTTTCGCGTTAGCGCCCCGGTGGTGTGGTGTTAGCGCCTGGGGGCGCGAGCGGAGGGGCTCTAGCGCCCCCGTTGAAGCCCCACACCCCTCAGCCTAAGACAAAGAAGAAAGTGGACTCTGGTTGTCTTTGTCAAACTTCAAAATTATTATCATTCAATTTCATATCAAGAATTCGATATGGACAATAACAGTTAGTGTTCAATGCTATGGGAATTTTTCTCATAATGTAAAAAAAAGATTTGAACGATGTTCAATTACCTAGAATCGATGTGGGTACAAAGATCGGTGGAGCTCGCGGGAGTAACGGCAGCGGCAACTTAAATTCTTTAACAAGGCCGATTTTGAATGAAACAATAGGTATGAGAAGTGTGTCTAGAAAATGAGAGAACCTTTCTGTATTTATAGGATTTATAACGCCGTTTCGTATTTTTGGAATCCCGTGATTTTCGCCGGGGATTTACTACTCGGATAGGAAATGTTAGTAGCTGAATTTACGAGTCAAAACGTTATTCTCGGTTTGCATTTACGAGGCAAAGAGTGTCTTTAGTTGACGGTTTCGTGTCTTAAATAAGGTTTGAACAATCGTCGGATTTAGTACGGTGGTGGCCGAAATCTTGCACGGGAAGGTGTACGAAGAAGGTAAAATAAATAAATATTTCACAAGCCCCACTTAAGCTTTAAAAATTTTGCATATTGGTCCTTGATGTTTGAGTGTGGAGACAGAAGTGGCAAAAACCAATGTTATGGGTGATTTTAGTACTAATCAAACAATTATAAAGATTTAATTAATAAAGAGAATCAAAACCGAATCTCGGGTAATAATTAATTATCAAAATGATTAATAAAGTAATGACGAACAACGATAGTCTGGGTAATAATAATATTACATAAATAAATAAATAAATAATTTAAAACGAGTCGGGTTTTCGGGCCCGAAAATTGACGAATGTTACAGTGTCGCTTATCATCATAACCAAACAACCAAGCCTAGTAATTACAGGGCAATCAATTTAACTGAATTCGTGACTAGTTTGTTATCACATCACCTGAACCTGAAGTGAATCACTTCTGTCTCAAAATTTTTTACAACTTTAAAAGTAATCTTATTATATTGAAATCGTCTTTCTTAACTGCTTGACATCGTCTGCTCCCGCTTCGTAATTAATTTAAGTAATGAGTCAAATTTGCACTAGTCTATGGTTGCCCAAGGAGACGACCTTACTTACCCATATAGTTATAGGTATTTAAGCTTAAGAAATACTTGTGTATTATTAAAGCACGGCATCTACATCAATTGTCATTGTAGTGTGCCTCCAAAATTTGTGCGCGGACACAAGATACTTGACATGTAGTTGTGACATTTGTCATTTTCGGGTCAACTTGTATTTGTTTTTATTATGAAAACCGACCCATTTTGTATCCCGAACCTTTCAATAATATAAAAATGATGAATTTTATGTTACATATTTGTTTTATGGTTGTCAGGTCTCAAAAACATCTTTTACAACCCTTAAAATGCCCCTAAAACGCTCAAAACAAACTTTAGGGACTAAAACTGCCAAATTTGAAAAATCAGATTTTCCCTTTGTGACACTTAGTGCCGCGCTAAGTGGTAAGGGCAGAGCCCTTAGCGCCGCGCTAAAGTGCTCTGCAGCAGCAGATACGATTTTTGTTGTTTTGTGTTTGTTTGACTCCTTTTTCTCCACTCATTTGCATGCAAACACTTGAATTAAATCTCATGCATGACCCATTCAACTTACCTTATAAATACAAACCTATTCCCCTTCATTTTCCCTTATCTTTTCATCAAATCTCCCTCTCAATCTAAGATTTCTAAGGTTATTATTCAAGTTCTTGGCAGTTTGACTTTCCAAAGTTAAACTAATATTTAATCTTACATTCTAACTAACTTCTTAGTAATTAAAGCTTGTTGTTGCAACATATATAATATCACCCCTTGTTTTCCTTCGGCTTTCACTTCTCCGGTCACGGTCGGCTGAAGTGTCGTCCTACAAGGCAACGCTTCATGGAGGACTATTATAGTCCTTGAAAAACACTTTAGTTTATGCTTTAATATTGTCTAGTCCTTACTTACTTTTAGTTTCCAAATCATTTTTAATAGTTCAATGGTATTGGGTATGTGGTCACTATTTTCGGTGTCATCCCGATTCAAGAGCCGAACTTTTGTTTAACAATTTGTTGTTAACATATTATATGAAAGATTTGAGTATTATTATTCTTAAGTTTATTTTAATGAGTTCTATGGTATTGGGTATGTGTCAACGATCCTCAGTTTCATTCCGAGTCAAGGACCGAACTGAAACCAAACTCTTGCTTAAACACTTTATTTTAACATGTTGTAAGTAAACTTGAGTATTATCATTTCTAAATTATTTTAATAAAGTTCTATGGTATTGGATATGTGACAACCATCCTCGGTCTTTTCCCGAGTTAATGACCGAACCAAGACCGAACTAAATCGAGTTCACTCTCTTAAGACACACTAGTGTGTTTTGAGCAACCGAATCTCATATTTTCTCTCTATTTTATAAACTAATTTCAAATTGTTTTCTGAAAACCCTTGGTATGTTGGATCTAACTTGATCTTATAACAAGTTGGGACCGATAAAACCAAACACTCGATTCACGGACGTCGAGGTTCTTCTTAATAAAACTACACACTTGGTTAAGCTTCTTTTGATTTCATTGAGTTATCTCATAACATTTTGGAACCTCGGCTTCGAGCTTGACCAATTATCAAGACTCGAACCG
Organism: Bidens hawaiensis; assembly: GCF_021521415.1. NCBI lineage: Eukaryota > Viridiplantae > Streptophyta > Magnoliopsida > Asterales > Asteraceae > Bidens > Bidens hawaiensis. The sequence continues at coordinate 107,760 of NW_027491805.1, forward strand.
ACAAATCCGAACACTCGTAAAGTCTCGTTTTGGTATCTATTTAACTTTGCAATATTGCAATTGTACCAAAATATTTACTTAACAAAGGTTAAGTAAAAACTAATAAATAGAATACCGAGAACCGACTTCGAGTAAACTTACTTTTCAAAAATCAATACTTTAATTTCTTATGCGTTTACATTTTAGCCTTCAAACTTTAATTATTTATGTTACTTGTCAAGTTATTTTACTTTAAAGTTTTCAAAACCATCTACTAACTCAAGACCCTTTTTAATCTAGGTCTTGCCCGTTGAACTTACCATTTCGCCGTTTTATCGCAAACTATCCTTCAAGTTACTAATTTCACGTGAGTACATTTCATCCCTTGTTTTCTTTTTATACTTTGGGGGTAAATGCATAGTTATCCAAAATAAGAACGATTTATAATACTCTATCTTCAAACCACTAACTTTAGGGTGTATGATACTTAGAATACTTGCTCTATTGTGTGTTATATGTTTCATATGTTTTACTTGCACGACTGTTTATTTTATATTGTTGTGGAACGCAATAAGTATGATCATACGCACCCCTAACTACTTAGCCTTGTGCAAGTAGCATAGGGCATCATTATCCGAGTATGTAGGTTGTTACATATTAGAAAGGATCCTCATTTACATATGCTTTATATACCACAATTGATGCTTTTATTTATAGTTTCATATTCGTTTGTGGATTTTGTTTCATATTATATATACTTAAAACTATGAAATTGCTCACCAACATACGTGTTGACAAATATTATTTTATGCATTGTTACAAGTTTGATTATTACTTGATTTGGAATTTGAAGACGCCATTCTATTTGATACCGCTAGGTTATTAGAAGAAAGAACTATATTTATTTCTTATGTTTGATGCTATTTTGTATGAACAAGTTGTGTTATTTGGTTTGTTGAATGAAATGAATGAGTTTTTTTAAATATTGTCACTATAAAAATTGGCATTTAGTGGCACATATTTTTAATGGTTTTTAGCTTTTGTTGCACTATTTTAGGTTTTAGTGACACTTTGCGTATGCCACATTTGGTTGCCACCTACTTTAGTGGCATCTAGCATTTGTGTCATTAATATTTATGTTTTAATGACACTTTGCATATGCCACATTTGCTTGGCACCAATTTATAATGGCATTTAGGAATTGTGCTACTACAATTTAGGATTTAATGACACTTTATGTATGCCATATTTTTTTGTCACAAATTTTTAATGACATTTAGCTGTAATGCCATCGATTCACGATTCATTACTAAATGAGACTAATGCGACAGTTTTTAAATGTGTTGCATTTGACTCTAATGCAACTCTATTCAACATAAAGGTTGCGTATAAATATCTAATACAACTTTTTTGTCATAGTAGTTATCCGCAATGGTTTAATTATTAGTTCTAAAATATACAACTTAGTTAAGTAATCGTTGCAAAAAAAATACATTATACCTATTTTATGAAATAAAAAACTTAACTCTTTAAAATAATTTATCATCTTACTTTAGGCTAAAAAATTTCGCTTTTGCATTTGATTGTGCAACACTGCAATCAAGATTTTTAATTAGGCGAGGAATCGAGAATATATGAGTGCGATGTTTGTCGAAGTTGAGGAATTGGGTTGTTACATCTCATAATTGAAGAATATTTATGGCGTTATTTTTTTTGTAAATTAAGCTATTGTTACATCTCAAAGGAAATACGTCTGATTATGTCATCATCCTCAATACCTCATTTATCAATATATGAATCATACCCCAAAAGAATTGGGTATTGAACTCAAGAAGTAACTGTAACAACCCGGTTTTTCCAACTTATATTACCTCGACCCGCTTTTATGTTCGAGAGCATTTATAGCGTTCATCGAATAAATTAACTATTATTATTTAATTAGTTATAATATATATATATATATATATATATATATTTATAATTTTCAAAATATGACAAATCTAACCGTTAACTAAGGTATTACCTAAACATGTATCAATCTTAAACATTAAGGGGCTGAAATGAAAATATGTTATAATCCATTTTCTATAAAGGGTCACCATGACCCGTATCCTAATAAAAAACCCAGACCCTCTATCCAATTATCTTACCCGTTTATACTATCTTGTGGCTTGGACCTCAATTATTGGCCTCAAGTTGGAAATTGAATCAACTATGTGATATTCCTTCTAAAATCGGCCTAACCGACACTCTATTATGTTAATTGGATCAATATCAAATCTGCGGATCGTTTTAAGCATACCGACTCTAACACTAACTTGTTATACATGTAATCGTTTATATAAATTCAATTAAAATGGCATTTAGCATCATCATACCAGTGCAAACAATATCCCATTCGTTAATTCAATTAAACCATCTTCCAAGTACCCGTTCTTGACCCACCTTAGTGTCGGCACTGTTGGGTTCAACTAACCTCGTCTGGTCATCGTTCAAGGTAAGCTAATTACATGGTTATGTTCGCGACAATCTGTTCTTCATTAACCTTATAATTAATTTGATCAAATATACCCGATTTGATCAAATCAGATTCTACGGTTTGTTTAATCAAACTGTTAAGATCTGCTTGTGTTTATAGATATTGGAAACCAGTTTTGTTTGCATGTACTGGTTAGCCCAGTTGGTTAAGCTTTATGATTTATGGGGCGGAGGTCGCGGGTTCGACTCCCTATACACCCTGAATATTTTGATAAAATTTGTTATTTTCTTTTAAGGACTATTAATACTACTACTACTACTACTACTAATAATAATAATAAAAATCACTAATTTAAACTATTTTAATAAAAACCAACTTTGTAATACTTGTTTTTCTCGTGTTTTTGGTTCGTATATATATATATATATATGGGGTGAGTTATCCTTGTAACATCCCGAAAATTCTAGAATAACATTTAATATAATATTTGCGTCGGGTGAAGTATTTGAGTTAGTGGGTTAATGATAATAATATGATAATAAAGCTTAAGGGGTAGCGGGCTTGGTTAATAGAATTAAAGATGGACAAAAAAGGAAAGATGGGCCTTAGGTCCATGGGCTTAAGGGAGTATAAAAACCCCCTTAAACTCTAATCCTTTCCATTTTTATCATTACACCATAGCCTACACCTTGATAAACACACACAAACATTATCCTATAACCCGAGCCAAGATCCGGAGACGAGAACCCGAGCTTGTTGGTGCTAGATCGTCGTGACGAACCAAAGCAACATCAAAGACCAGCTCGTTTTCGTAGCTCGACTCGTTTACGGTACGTTTATATCGAGAACTTGTTCGTTTAGGTTCGAATTTAGTCTAGAAATCATAGATCTGTTTTAGTATGGTAAAAACGAATCCAACGAGGCTAAACTTACTGAAATTGATTATAGATTGATAGGTTAATCGTTAGTATGAAAAACCCCGCATGTATATACATAAATCACACCCTGTAACCCGATGTTTTGAACGATTGAATGGTCAGGGTTTGTAGGCGCTGCTTAGACGATTCCAATGATACCTAAATCATGATTTTTCGTTAAGAAATGAAGGTTTAATCGCAGATCTAATAAAGTTTGACTGTTGGGTGTTCTTGACGATTTTGACTTTGACCCTAAGTCAAAGTCTGGATAAGAACAGAGATGATTCGTTATGATTGGCCAATTCGTTACGCGTTCATAACGAATGGAACCTAATTCATGAGACTTGATAACGAATGAGCTCTTAGTTCGTTGTCTATCAATTCGTTAGATAAGATAACGAATCTGGTAATTCGCTATATGCTCATTCGCTATGCTAAGGTAACGAATCAGATGATGATCAGAAAACAAATTAGCATAACGAATCAAGTAACGAATCAGGTGATTCGTTACATGCCAATTCGTTATGTGAGGATAACAAACCAGACGGCGAATCAAGTTATGATGAGATAACGAACCAGAATAGCGAATTAGACCACGAATCATGCTTAATTCGTTATAAAGATTTAGTTAGCGAATTAAATAATAATTTAATTTTCTAATGGAAAATGTGTTAAGACGGTTAATGTAAATAAAATTTAATGGAAAATTTAATTTTCTAATTCGTTATAAAGATTTAGCTCAACCCCAGCCAGGGGCTCTGCCCCTTGGACCCTGCTAGGGGCTGCCGCCCCTAGAACCCCGCTGTCAGGGGCGCTGCCCCCGAACCCGCGTTCGTTGAGGGTTGTAAATAGACTAGAATCGCGATATAGATAGTAATAGTTAATTGATATGTGTAATCGTTTCAGTTAGCCGTGCCAACTAAAGAAAGGATTAACTACTATCGGTGAACGTAGCAGGAATCAGGTGAGTTTCTAGCCCCAATTCCTTGTTATGTTTTCGAGGCTGTGTGCATACTCGATGTGATTAGTTAATACACTTACTTTAAGTGGTAAGTGTATGCCATATATGATATATGTGATAGATATGAATGATTGATTGTCGGTTCGCGAACGATCTTCGGATATTGCGCGTACTGTTAGGTTGTAAATAAATATATGAATGTTATAAATGGATGATGTATGATTGTTATGAATTAATGCTTGTCGGGGCGTGAACGATCTTCGGATAGAGTGTTCTTATGCTATAATGTAATTATTGTATATGTAAAGTATGTGTATACAGGTACACGAATGGCATGTGAGTTCTACGTTCGACATAGTAAGTTAGGATGACAAATCCCTCTAGCTTCTGTTGGACATATACTTGGTAGGTGATGGCGTAGTTAGGGACTGCGGGCCTTATACGTGATATAGGTGATAGATGTAAACGTAGATAGGGACGGTGGGCCTTATACGTGTTACAGATAATAGACGACAACATAGTTAAGGACTGCGGACTTTATACGTATTATAGACAGGCATCAGCATAGGAAAGGACTGCGGACCTTATACGTGCTGTAATTGTATTATGGTAGCATAGGGGAGGACTGTGGACCTCGTACGTGCTATGAATTAGGTTGCAACATAGGGAAGGACTGTGGACCTTGTACGTGTTGTTAATATAGGATGGTATAGGGAATGACTGCGGACCTTGCATGTACCATAAATGGTGAACGTAGGTAAGGACTGCGGACCTTGTACGTGTTCACGACCTTGAGTACAGGTATAGACGGCGGACTATGAACGTACTCTCTGTAGACTGATTGTAGATATGTATGTATGTATGGTAGTAGGGTAACGGATTAAGTATGGATATGTATCTTCGGATATGTATGTATGTATGATATACGTATGTAATGTATGTCTCCTGATTTACTAGAACTCACTCAGAGTAGCTGACTTTTATTATGCACGCAGGTGATCTGACCAAAGAGCTAGCATGAGGATGGTACATGGCATGGATTGAATGGCTGACATCTGAAGATAGAAGAAAAGATGTTTTAAATATAATGTTTTGTGTTATGGTATCAAGCAAAAGATTTAATGTTTTGTAACGAATGATTGATGTTTTATATTCCACGAAAAGTTTTAATGAACTCTGATTTGTAAGAACTGTGTTTATGAGTAAATCCGACATTAAAGTAGGGCTACCGGGTTCGGGGCCTTACAATCCTAAAACAAGTAGTTTCCTAGGAAGACTAAAAATAAATCATAGCCATTGGATCATAATCAATGGTTGAGATTTAAAATTATCAAAAACCATCATAGTTTTCTAGAATTACTCTTTTACTATTATAACCGACATAGTTTCATAGATTTGTTCTTTCACCATATGTTGTAATGCCACATGTCAAAAATCTATTGGTTCTTACCATTCCTAGGAAACTCTTTCTTTTTATTTGAACCCTTTTATATATATATATACATATTTATAAGTATATTATAACTAATGTTTTTATAAATATTAATCAAGTAAACTATATATATATATATATATATATATATATATATATATATATATATACTTATAAAGATAAAAGTAATATTTTCCAAGTATGTTTTCATGAATCAAAATAATAATTTTATATAATAAATCCTTAAATAAATATTAATTTGTTACTGTTTAACTAGTGTCGTAATTAAATCTTTATTTAAGCATATCATATACTCTCTTAGTGTAACAACTCGGGTTTTTTCAAATCTATACTACACGATCCGTTTTCATTTTTGAGAAATATTAATAAACGTCACCTTATCGAGTTAGTATTATTTTATTCTTATTATTTATTATATGTATTTAGTTTACCTATAATAACTTTCAAGTATATACAAAAATGACCCTAAACAATAGTTTTAACCCTATATGTTTCCAACATCATACTACAGTGACTTAATCTGCAATTTACTTAATACTATTATTAATCCAACCCATTTACTCTTGATTTAGAATCGTAACCCGTATCCTTAATTCAGAAACCCAACCCGCGACCCGTTTAGCTTGCTTGGACCTCAATTTACGGCTTAAACTTGGTAATTGAATCAACCATTTTGTTAAACATTCTATAATCGGTCTCACCGACGTGATTAATTAGGTAATAGCAATCGTTCATGTTATGAATTGATATTATGTATAACCGACCCTAGCCCTAAATCGTTATGCCTATAAACGTTTGTAATCTTTCAATTAAACTTGCCCTCACATCCATAACCAGGTCGCGAATGAAACCCCTGAACGAATTATATTAACTTTGCCAGTTGCTTCGTCCTTTTGATTATACTCTAGCCGTCACTGTCTTCCTCAATTAACCATCGTCTGAACATCAAATACGGTAATTTATTATATGGTTACGTTCGTCACTCATCATATTGTATTAGCCCTAACATCAATTGGATAAACATTAACGGTTTGAACGAGATTTGATTGTTAGGGTTCATAAGAATTGGGGGTTCTTAGGAACTGTTATACTTATTATATATTTCTGAAGTTATAACCAACTGACTACTTGGTTCAGCTGGTTTTTTGTGGTTGTTTTGGTTCGAGCCCCCCTGGACGCGGTTGTTCTTCTATTTTTTATTTTAATTGTTTTTAAAATGTTTTATGACAAAGTATAATTAATATTAAATATAAAATATAAATTATTTTATTAAACCGACATCTTTAAGTTACGTTTTATCATTTAATCTAGTTAATTTTTCTTATATATATAGGATCCGGATCATGAGAGAACTTTTTTGTATTTGAGAACTATGAGAACCATTTTGGACCGCAAAAAACCCAAAAATAGAAAAAAACATAAAATAAAAAAAACACAAAAATGAAAAAAAGTAAAAAAACCAAAATTCTTATTTTAACATCCCAGTTTCATTAAAAAAAACCCGGTTTAGCAAATTATATACACATATGTATAATATATACATATATCTACATTTACATGATTTTTTTATACACATGTGTATAATTTAAGATAAATGATACTGTACATATATGTATATTACGTAAATAAAGATTAAATAAAATTATACATATATGTATAATACAACGTTTTTTTTATTTTTTTAATAAACCGGAAAGAAATATAAGAATTTTGTTTTTTTACTTTTTAAAATTTTTTCTATTTTTTGTTTTATGATTTTTTTAAATATTTTTTTTAAAAGTGTTTTTAATGGTCCAAAATGGTTCTTAAAGTTCTCAATTTGCAAACGGTTCTCTTAGGATCCTTACCTTATATATATATATATATATATATATATATATGTGGGCGGTTACGCTACGCTAATGCTTAACGTACATTAACGTACGCGAGACGTTCAAAGGCAAAAAACAAAGGCAAAAACCTAAAACGCCCAGAAACCTTAAACGCTCAGCAAACGCTTAGCCAAATGGTCTTCGTGAAAAAAGTAAAAAATTGATCGATTAACCATCCAAACCTGTTTTTTTCGGAGAACAAATGATTGATTGGATATGTATTGACGATTCCGAGATGTTTGGATGTGATTTCATGGATCGATTAGTGAAAAAATGGATTCGTGTACGTTAAGGATTAGTGTATTGGATCTTTTCACTATATATATATATATGTAAATGTTGGAAATATAAATATAATAATAACTAAATAAATTATTTTTATTAAAAACCGACAATGATACTTGTGTTTCTCATATCTCTCGTCTGTGTATGCACGTATATGTGTATTTAGTTATGTATATATGTACATATGCGTATATATAATAAGACGAAAACAAATGTTTTAATAAATATATATAAAGTAAACTTTACTTATTAATATACAAACTAATAATATTTTTAAAGATGTATTTTACTTTTATATTATAATTTAGAGACTAATGTTTTTAATAAATATATAAATCGAGTAAACCAATTTTATAAAACTACGAATAATATTTAAGTTATGTTTTCATAAATCAAAATAATCATTTTATATAATAAATCCTTATATAATATTATATTATTATAATATTTTTTAACTAGTGATCATAATAAATCTTTACTTAGCGTATTCGTTACTCTCGTTTCTCATTAGGCTTTAACATTTGCGTGTGACTTTTCCCGTCTTCTCATTTTCTCTTATCACTTTTGTTCGTCTATTGAGGTGAGTACCACATTCCCCCATTTTACTTCTTTTTCCACGTTTTGGGGACATATGCGTAAATTATATTTCTTATATATACTTATACTCAAAACTGCAACTATTGTCTTATGTGTTAAAAACTTATACTTTACTTGTTTACGTGCTTACTTACTTTATATGCTTCCGCATTTGAAGAGGTCCAACATAATCTCTATGATCATACGCCAGTCGTTATAGCCTTTGTGCTTCTCGACATCTCAGTTATACTTGCTCATTTGGTTAATTTGTTATTCTCATATGACTTGTTGCAAATTACTTATTTTTATATATAATATATGTACATTTAAACTGGTGCGTTGCTCACTCAACGTTGTTGAGAAAATTCTATTTTATACGCATATGCAGGTTATCGTAAAAATTTAATGCAGGTTGGTGAAGACTTAGTGAAGAATTTAAGTTAGAAAATAATTAATCAAGATCATTTGTGATATAAGTTGTATTGTTGTATGTGTATGGATTTTGTATTTGTTTGTGTTTGATTTATTTGAAATTTATTTAATAAATATTGAAACTTATAATATTACATAATAATACCTTGAGAGCTGTGGGCAATCAGTTCACGCCCCGACATTTTCGCGGTAGGTTGGGGTGCTCTAACGTTCGTGTGTGACTTTCCCCGTCTTCTCATTATCGTAATCGTCTTTTGTTCGTCTTTGAGGTGAGTACCACATTCCCCTATTTTACTTCTTTTTCCATAAATCATCATCAGGTTCCAAGTTTGAAGTGTCCAGCAGGCGGATGAAAGAAGTTGCCTGTCCCACTTGCACTGTACATTTACAGGTTCAAAACCATGTCCCTAATTTCTCTTAATATTCTCTAGTTTAAGAAAACAAGCAAGGGCTGATATTTGAGAAAACGTGCATGGACCCGATTTCTCTTAATATGCAGTTAATGAGGTAAAATATCGAATATCGGTAAGGACAGATATTTGATATATCGGTTATTACGGTGGGATGTGTGTGAACCAGGCATCATGCGGTGGCGTTGATAGCCGAAAGTGAAATTTGCCCTGCTTGCGGTGCGCGCATATAATGTATATGTGCGAACCCTCGGGTGGACAAAAGTGAAATTGCACTAATTTTGACGTTATTTTATTAATCTCGTGAAAATAACGTTAAAAGTGGCGGAAGGTTAATCAGGCATTATGTGGTGGCGTTGATAGCCGAAAGGCAAGGGTACATGCACTAATCAGCCGGAGTCCCGATGATTGAGTGCTATGTGCCTTATGTCCAAGGCTTGATGCAAAACTACTATCGAGCCGGGGGTCTCACCGGAAGCAGCATCTCTATCCCTGTGGGGTAGAGGTAAGGCTGTCTACATTATACCCTCCTCAGACCCTACCATAGCTTTGCTATTGGTGGGATATACTGAGTACGATGACGATGACGATATTTCTCATATATACTTATACACAAAACTGCAACTATTGTCTTATGTGTTAACAATTTATACCTTACTTGTTTATGTGCTTATTTGCTTTATATGCTTCCGCATTCGGAGAGGTCCAGCATAATCGCAGAATAGTATGATCATACATCAGTCGTTATAGCCATTGTGCTTCTCGACATCTCAGTTATACTTGTTCATTTGGTGAATTTGTTATTTTCATATGACTTGTTGCAATTACTTATTTTTATATATACTATATGTACATTTAAACTGGTGTGTTGCTCACTCAACCTTGTGTTGACAAAACTACTTTATTTTCAACGCATATGTAGGCATTCGTGTGATGTGAAGTAATCAGAAGATCACTTAAGAATGTATGCTAGAAGAAAATATTAACGAGACAATATTATTTATGATTTATATTTGTTTGATACATTATGGTTTTGTTTGAATATTGTATGGATTTTGTTTTATATGTAATTTAATTAATAGATATTGAAACTTATAATATTGTTTGATAGTAACATTTGAAAAGCTGTGAGCAATCAGCTCACGCCCCGACATTTTCGCCGTAGGTTGGGGTGTGACAGTTTTTGCAGCTTTAAAACCCAACACTAAACTTTGAATAACCCAAAAATCTATAAGGATGATCAGTTTCTCATCGAAGAGTATGATCGGCTATATGTATACGATGTCATCTACCATAACTTCCATTCTAACTATTTAAATAGAAGGCATTATTTGCACCATTAATAGTTGAGCAGGGATGTTACACCTGTTAAATCAACAATTAATAAGTAAAGAAACTGAACACGACTTTTAAAGCCGTCTTAAACATTTCAGGGCCTTTCGTGAAAAAAAAAAAGAATTTAATTTTGCATTTTTTTACAATCCTAACTGATCGAAATATAATGAAATTAATAATATAAAATATGCCTATGAAAGTAACACTCTTTATCTTTTTCTAACTCTTAGTTAGAAGCTATTTATAAAGATGAATGCAATAAACTAACTAATAAAACCAATATGCAGACATTAATTAACCATGGAGAGCTTTGAAGTATGCAAAAGGAATAAATAACAGTTTTCAAAATTTTGTACATATTCCATAACAAACAAATTTAGGTAAAAATCAAACTGCTAAACGAAATCATAATACAGTCATTGAATCAAAATAGAACCAGTACATATAAATTTATTTGAAACTCAAAACAATACATAGAATTGGTTCACTTACTCTATTTTGGATCAAATTATCACAAGTTTAATCATACACAGAAGAAATGACAATCGGTTAAGGGGGGAAGATAAATTTGCGTGAGTTGTTAAGTTTTTATAATTGGGATTTAGGGGAAGATGGCATAGTTTTGTTTTGCTTTGGACTTTGGAGGGAGGCTAGAGATTTGAGGGTTTGATTTGGGGGGAAGTGTGTTTGGATGGCGGGAATCCAAAATAAAAGGTATTCTCTAATTCTAATAATTATTTAATATATTACTTTATCAACTTATTTAATTATTAGAACTAAAAAATAACTTTTAGTTTGGTGGTTCGAATGAGGTTGTCAGTTCGAATCCTGAGTCTACTTGAGTTTTCGTCATACCGTGCGTTAAGTCAAAGAGTTATGCTTTTGTGGCGGCACAACGACTGTCAAGTGACACTCAATGGTATGGTTCTCCGGGGAAGCGTCCAAGCCATACTCTGAAGCCTCGAGAGCACAATATAGGAAGTTACATGACCACATTTTGCGTGATTGTGGTGTTGATGGGTTAGAATATGATTTTGGGTGTGCGTTGAATTGTTTGCACAACTTTATTCCCGATCTTGATCTTGGCGGGTTCACTAATAAGGACACGGCCTCCTAAATCCCAAAATTCTTTTTGGCAAGTGTCGTCTATAGTAAAACCGTCCAAAGTTTGGGAGAAAAGTTTAGCATGTCCCCTCTTCAAAGAGCGGTGTTGTAATGTCTTCAAGCTCTTCAGGCTCAAGACTTTTTGACTGTCATCCCCATTGATGGGTTAGGCCAGCACATGTCAGTAGTGGAGTATCAGACCATTCTTAAATATCGTTTAATGATCCCCTGTTCCCAACAAATGAACCATGCCCGGTTTGCTGTAAATCTTGTTTAGATATTTTTGGTGAACATGAGGTTTATTGCAAAGAACTGCTGGGGTTTATATATATATATGATTTGGTTAGGGATGTCCTTTGTGTTGTGTTAACACGGGTGGGTGTCTCGGCAAAAAAAGAGGCTCCTGTAAATTTCTTTTCAGATCCGCGTGAAGGAAGATCTACTCTCTGACCAACGGACATTCTTGTGTTTGGATGGGCGGGGCGGGGCATGCTTGTGTGGACCTTACTGGGGTGTCCCCTTTTGTCGGGCTTAGGGACACCGGTTTTGTTGCTAGGCAAGTCGTGTTAAGGGAAGAATTAGGAAAAATTGCTAAGCAAGAGAATGCGTGTATTGAGAATTAGCACGCCTTCATTCCTTTTTTTTTCAATATATTTGGGTCTCTTGTCCCCGATACGGCTACATTTCTCAAAAGAGTCGGGTCGTGCACAGTAACTCAATGACACCGAAGAACGATAAATTTGTTTTTAGTAGGATCGGTTTTGACATTCAAAAGGGTTGGTGGCGCGGCTTGTTGCCCGCTTATGGCCAAATTGAGTCACAATTGTCATAAACCATCTATGGCCAATATTTACACTAATTGCCCATAACTAAATCCATTTGCCAATGGTTTTTTTTTTATTTTTTTTTACTGTTTTAACTTTTAACATTTACTTTATTTTTTATTATATTTTTATTGTCCAAAACTAGTTTTTTATGTTTTACATTTTAAATTACGAAACTTGAGGCCATTTCCGTGACCTATTAATATATATATATATATATATATATATATATATATATATATATATATATATAGGGTTGGTATAATTTAAAAACTCTAAAAAAGGCAAGAACTCTAAACAACCAAACATTTTATTTATTTTTTTATATATTAACATTATTCAAGAGTAGTTTTATCATATGTTTATATAAAAAAATATTAAGTATATTAATCAAAAGTTTACATATGTGTAAAACTTATGTACTAACAAATTTACATATGTGTAAAACAAAACATATATATGTATAAAATCTAATTTACAAAATTGTAAACATAAATATAGATATAAAAAAATGATAAAACTACACTTAAATAACGTTAACAATCAATTTTTTTTTTATAAAAAATGTTAGTTTTCAATGGTTCCTTCAAGTTCTTAAATAATTAAAAAGTAATTTTTAGGCTATTAGCACTAGATTGAGGACATGAATGGAGGCCCAAATTTCCCCGAGAAAGCTCTTAGATTTTTTAAGAAGCATTATTACTTTGGTTTTGAATAATATAAAAAGTGATATGATGTAGATAAAATATGGGATTTTCTTTTTATGAGCTTACTAATACTCTCCCTGCATTAGTTTATATGCAACAAGAAGAAAAGTTGAAGCATTCTTTACACAATCCACATATGTAGAGGAAATAAACAAAAGGTTTCATTTTGCCGTATTATCTAATTTAGATGTTTGGATGCTAATGTTTATTATTTCTTGTTGTAGTATAGAAGAATTTTGGCTGGGATGAACACATGTTGTCTGTAACTGGGTTAAGGTATGTACTTGATTTGATTTAACTGATCATTAAAGAAGATTTCTTCTTGGCTGTTTGACAAAAAAGAAAGATTCATTCATTTTGTTGTGGTTAGAAAACAGGTTTGGTGCTTATACACAAGAAGATGGTCAATAATAACAACAAAAGAGTGAGAGACTCAATTCTTGAACGTAAAAAGAATTTGAAGAGGGCCATCGAAGGAAAAAAGGTGAGCTAGAAGCCATGGCGAAAGATTTTGACATTGCAATTAAGGTAGTATGTTGGTCTTTTATCTAACTGTTAAGTGTTTGAGCCAATTATAAATGGCATTTTATGTTGTTTTTCTGTTTAATTTGTTAGGTGGGACATTTTCTTATACATGTTTTTCTTTTGAATCAAGAAGTCAAGAACTACTTTTATAAATATAAGAACTTTTAGTTTTTTTTTAATCAATACTAATGGTTGTTTATTTGTTGATTGATGGCAGGGTAGATATCATGAAGCTTTGGAGCTAAGTTAATGAAAGCGAGTCTCATCCAAATGAGCGTTTAGACTCATCGTGTAAACATTGGGAATTTGGAATGTTACTTATTACACAAATTGTTTCAAACATTCTGAATATGTTTTGAATTGTACTTATTATCGAAGTTATAATATTATGATTTCTACATTTACAGTGTTATTGAGCTTTTATTTTATATTTTATAGCATAAATCATGTGATTTGTGGGATTAAAAATTTGTCACATATTTTTATAAATTGTGGCAAAAGATATGTGCCACTAAAACTAGTTACAGATGTAACTAGAATTACTTTTTAAAAGCACAAAATTTGTGCCAAAAAAGTTTTTTTTTATATTGTGGCAAAATAACAAGTGACACTAAAAGCGTAAATACTTTGTGCGGCAGATTAAAAATGTGCCACTAAAAGGATTTAGCGTCACCGCTTCTAGTCACTTTTTTTGTGTGCCGCACATTGCTACATGGGTTTTTAGTGGCACTCTTTTGTTTTTTAGTAGCATTTTTTGTATGTCACTACATGGAATTTTTTTGTAGTATGTCACTACATGGAATTTTTTTGTAGTATGTCTTGTGTTCATGGGCAATCCGTTGCACCCCGGCATATTCCGTCGCCTTTGGTCGGGTTGTGACAGATTGGTATTAGAGCCAAGACTTAGGATAGGCGGTTAGACGTAACAACCTAGTATGGTTTTGCTTTAGGGTCCTTATACGTGATGCTTATACGTGTTACCCTACTTGATTTTTCATTATACTTATATATTTATTTGCTTATTTATTTTATTTAATCTCCAAAATATACATATACACACACACTCATAGTATACCAAGGTATCCTTACGTTACCGCAAAAAGTAGATTGTTATGTTGTTTTTATGGATCACAAACTTAATTTGGATCCCGTTATTTAAGATCCCTTAAAGGTTGAATTTATATCGGGTTTGTAGCCATCATAGAGGGCGAAACACTATGAAACGATCATTTGACAAAAAGATTCCAAGAATCGAAGGTGATTTACTTACCTGGGATGGTCAAATTGTAGTGTTCGTAATCTAGGCCAACGAACCGTGTTATACATGTCAATACTTCAAGTTGTCGAATGCAAGCGTACCAGTGGCCTCCTTATATTTATTTGTTGGAAGCATAAGAGCTACGGTGATACGTGGACTAATGTTTTCAACAACCCGATTACCTCATCGTTTACTTTTTATTGTTATTATTACCATATTTGGGACAAAACGTGTGAAACACGGTGATTTGATGCACATGTTCAACTCCCCACTTTACAACGATTTTTAAGATTTAATGTTGGAACAACTAGTCATGGTGGTTCATACAAGTTTTTCCCGCTTTTAAACCCTGACACACTATTTCAAACTTCAAAGATTTTAACTATTTAACATTCTATTTATTTTACTTGATTTACTAACAAAAGAATTTTTTTTTAAAAATTCTCATCATCATAACTCTAGGACTCACAATCATTTAAATCCCATATTTACTCATTTCATTCATACTTATATCAATTACCCCAAACTTATATCATTAATCTTTTATTATTTTACAATGCCTCCACTTTGTCGCCAAACTCGCAAGCCGAGCTCCGGTCGTCGGATGGCCGCTATGGTTGCTAAAGAAATCGCCACTGTGATTCCCGGATTAATAACTCAAATTCAAGCCACCAACCCACGTTAATCAAACCACACCTAACCCCGCACCCTTCGCCTTGAAAAATTTCACCGGTGCCAACCCATCTGAATTTCATGGCAAGAACTGTGCCGCTACCTTATTACAATGGTTCGAAAAGATGGAAAGCGTTTCTTTTTGTGAATGCCCCGAACCCAAGAAAACCGCATACGCCTCAAGCATGTTCGAGGGAACCTCCCACACTTGGTGGAATGGCTAAATTTTCACCAATGGGGCGGAAGTAGCTATGGCCTACTCAGGACCAAGCTCAAGGGAGTCATGATGAAGAAATTTTTCCCAAAACATGAACACCAAAAACTCGATTCCGAATTTTGGGAACTTAAGCAAGAGAGTGGTGACAAGTCCGCCTACTCCGAGCGCTTTCATGAGTTTAGTCTCTTGGTTCCCCACTTGGTCACTATCCTCGAATGAGCGATCGACAAGTATGTTGGTGGTTTGCTTATGCAAATCCGCGACTCGGTGATGAGTAGTAAACCGCAAACCCTTCATGATGCAATTACCTTAGCCGGTGCTCTTTCCGAAAACCATGTCAAAGCCGGTACCCTCACCATCAAAAGTTCCAAGAAACCCAATGAGAAAAGTAAACCCGAACCATTAACCCTCACCAAAGTTGACCCGCAACCCCAATCCATAAACTACTCCAACTTATCCCACCACACCAAAAAGAAAAGAAAACCTAATTATCGAAACTATTTAGTCACCCACCCATCACAAACTTAAACACAATCCTAAGCACCCCAAAACCGAAACCGTATTATGGCTCTCACCCTTTGTGTAACACTTGCCAACACCATCATCCCGCTTACTCCGCTTGTCGTCCATGCACTAAGTGTAACCGCTATGGTCACACTAGCAACGTGTGCCGGGGAGCTTCTCGTGGACAACCCGCTCCACCAAGATTCACTCCAACTAACCAAAACCGACCCGCACCGTTTGTTCAAAACCCTCATCCTCAACCTAGAGCTTGTTTCAATTGTGGAGACCCGAATCATTTCCGCAATGCTTGTCCTCGACTTGCCTTTGTTAACCAAGCCCAAGTCATGCCCACACCCTACTACCAAACCCAAGGCTACCATGTTCAAACCAATAAACCTCAAATCCCGCAACTCTTGGCTCCTCCGGCTCAACCAATCCTAGCCATGCAAGCCCTTCCTCCTCCACCACACCCGCATGAAATGCAAGCTCTCCCTCTCCCCCCAGCTCAAAAAGAAAACCACGGCAACCAAGGGCGTGCCTTTATGATGAACGCCAACCAAGCTCAAGTTGCCAACGATATGGTGAATGGTACGTTTTTAGTAAATGAGCTTATAGCTTCAATTTTATTTGATACCGGAGCTGATAGGAGTTTTGTTTCTTTTAAGTTTGAATCTATTCTTGCCGTAACCCGCACTAAACTTTCTCGCCCGTTTTCTGTCGAAGTCGCCAATGGTAGTTCCATCACCATCGATTCGGCCTTTTGAAATTGTATTCTTACTCTTTGTGAACGAGAGTTCTCCATCGATCTCATCCCGATGGAAATGGGAAGCTTTGACATCATAGTAGGTGTGGATTGGTTAGCTTTGCACCATGCCGTAGTTGTTTGTTATGACAAATTCATTCGAATTCCTCTCGTCAATGGCAAAACCCTCAAAGTCTTTGGCAAAACGATTCCCAAGAAACTCAACCTCATGTCATGCTCTCGATCTCGTAATTACTTGCGCCAAAAGTACGTTCCATTCCTAGCCCAAGCGGTGGTGAAAGATCCCAAAGGAAAGAAAATTCAAGGCATTCCCGTTGTTTGTGAATATCCCGGCGTTTTTCCCGTAAACGTCTTTGGTCTCCCACCCATTCGTCCTGTTGAATTCTCGACCTCCTAAGAAAAGAACAACTTTATGCCAAGTTCTCAAAGGTAAATTTGGTTAAAAGAAGTTCAATTTTTGGGTCACGTCGTCAACGATAAAGGTATTCATGTTGATCCCGCCAAAATCGAGGCCGTAAAAGATTGGAAAACTCCATCCACACCCACGGAAATCCGATCTTTCTTTGGTTTGGCCGGGTATTTTCGGCGATTCATTCTAAACTTCTCTAAAATCGCGTTACCCCTCACCGCACTAACTCATAAAGGAAAACCTTATGAGTGGGGAGCGAAACAAGAAGAAGCTTTCCAAACTCTAAAGCATATGCTTTGAAATGCTCCCCGTTTTAACCCTCCCTGATGGAAATGACGTCTTCGTGGTATTTTGCGATGCATCCAACCAAGGTCTCTATTGCGTTCTCATGTAACGAGGTCAAGTTATCGCATATGCCTTGATGTGTGACAGATGATGCTCCTTTTAGATAACTCACAACTAATCTTTAAATTTGTAAACGAAAATCCTAACGAATCCACACACAATCGGCAAGTGTACCGATCACTAATAGTATAGATGTCACACCCTCAAAATCCACTAACGGAGTTTTACCGTCAGAGGGTGTGAACTAACAGGATCGGAATCATTAGTTATAATCAAACCATAAAAACGTTTAAATGTAAATAAGTGCGGAAGCGTAAAAACCAAAAGACAAAAGTTGCGTCACGCAGGACGACTTAAAACCCAATGACAACAGTTTAAAATAGTTTGCATAAACAAAAGCGTTTCAAACAATGCATGATCCTATACCGCGCGCCCGCCTCGGCTACCTGAGAATAACATACTAAAAGTGTCAACACGAGGTTGGTGAGTTCACAAGTTTATATCAATAAAGCGTTTAGCGTTTTGCGTTCAGCGTTTTGCGTTACCAGATAGTGTTAAATCAATTATATATCGATAGGTAGCTAGCCTATACAACAAGTATTACTAAGTGTTCGACACCGAAGCTGACTGTTTATCAAGTGCCTTGCCACCAGGTCATCCAGACCATGGTATGTGTTAGCCAAAATTACACCCGCTCGACCTCCAGTCGAGTTTAGCGTTGGGTGGGGTTTGTCAAACCCAGTAGTACTACTCAACAGTGACTCACTATTATCCAAATATTAACCGGTTCGATGTGTAGGACTTCAATTGTTTCGTTTGCCACTTAGCCTTTACAAGTGATATATAATTTACTAACAAAATCTTAAATGCGTTTTCGGAGTATGTTATCTCCCCCAAGTGAAAAGCGTTTAAAACAGTTTAAATGGGTAAGTGAAACTCACTGTTTGCGAAGAATTCCCAAAAATAAATCACCAAGTGATGCGGGTCACAGAAAACTCTCTCTAGCGTTCTAAAACAACAAAGAGATTTTCTAAGTGTCGAAACTATTATCGAGTCTCTAGACTCGGCACATAACACCTATGCGCAAATTACGTTTCGTGTTTCGTTTGTGAATCGTGTGTGACTTAACAATTACATTTGTGATACGATACACGTGTGAACAATTACTTACGTGTCATGTATTAATAACGTACATCACTAGCAACTATTCCCCGTAGGGGCAATTTGGTCAAAACATAACCATTAACTAGCAACTAGCACTTTTCATGTATTTTCACAAAGTTCGGCAGTTAACCTTACCGAGACAGAATTTCTACTTGAAAGATTATACTATTCCACCGATCATAGCATCTCAATTAATTCATTAAAAATCATCACAAAAGCATACATGTATTAGGTTTCCAGAACATATTTTATTTTATTTTTATTCTACATACGTTTCTCACAATGATCAAAACATTACAGTAAACTCATAACAGTCAAATTCATGCGCAACAGAATGTTATTTGAAATTCCTGTTAAATGAAAAATCCAACAAATGCAAGACCACTTGGGTTAGGTTCCTAACTCAACAAGTCAACTTCCAGAAGTGGAACCAACCCAATTGGTCTCGTAGTTCATGAGATATAATATTTACAAAACAACCTAACAGCAGGTCTCACAACTCAGATTTGCACAACGTTTTTGTAAAATCATAAAAGTTAACTTTTACACGTCCAAAAATTGCAAATTTATATTCTTTAGAAACTAGACTCAACCTAGTACACAGTAGTATCAATAATCTCAACAAAGTTTTAAATTTACACCCTGTTACATTCAATTGAACATCAACAACACAATCTGTCCAGAAACTGTTTGCAACAAAACTCAACATATTAACCATCTATACACCACAATTCATTCATATGACATTCTAGACACCATAATCACTATCCATGCACATCAATTACACATTACATCCATGATTAGGGTTTTACTTGAACTCAAAATCAAGAAACAAACGATTAACATGCAATAACACCAATACTAGCTATCAATTCAACAATCGATACATCTTTCAATCAAAACAAGACACATGAACACAATCACATATAAAAATCGGACCTAGGGTTTGTAATTAACCCAATAAAAATCGAAATTAAGCATAGAGGATGCATAGGATAGTTGTTTATACCTTCCTAGCACCTTAATCTTCAATCAAACTTGAACAATCTTGATTGTATGTGTGTGTGTGGTTGACGGCAGCCAAGAACAAGGGGGAGGGGGGGGGGGGGGGGGGGCGATCGGTGTAGAGGGAGGGATAGAGTGTTAGGGTTTTAGGTTTTGTTATTATTAATAATAATAACATGTTACACTTAGTCCCTCAACTTCTAGTTTGTACTTTTCTAGCTTATTTTAACTAGTTCTTGTTTCTTGTCTAGCATCACACATAATATGATCAAGTAACACATATGTTAACACATAATTATCACATAATTATTGTTTTGACGTTTTTCGTTTATTCACCAATTGTTAGCGTCAACTCGTTTGCGTTTCGGTGCAATTCCCGAAAGACTACACATGTAGTAAGTGTCAAGCATCATTTAAACCCTAGTTTAAATGTAATGAGGTGTGCGTTATAGATTCAGTGATCTTCAAGTTTGAATTGACGGAGTTGAGTTAACGGAGTTAACCTGAAATTGACGATTGTCACATCATTCCCATGTTAAAGAATTTTCGTCCCGAAAATTTGAGTCAAGTCGTGATGAGTGTCTGAAAAAGTAAGAAAAATTTTTAGTTTGTCATATCATCCCCTAGTAGAAAGAAATTTCGTCCCAAAATTTAATTCATGCCTCCGGTGATTTCTGACGGTTTGCCGGGTTTCGCGGTTTTCGGTGTTTGGTCAACCCTTCAAAAATGTGAGGATACTTTTTCATCATTTGATCCTCGCGTTCCCACGTGAACTCCGGTCCACGTCTCGAGTTCCAACGAACCTTAACGATTGGAATCTTGCTGTGCTTGAGTGTTTTGGTTTCCCAATCCAAAACTTCGACTGGTTCTTCAATGAAGCGTAACTGTTCATCAACTTGCAGTTCATCCAAAGGGACTACTTGGGTTTCATCAGATAGACATTTCTTCAAATTGGATACGTGGAAAACATTGTGTACGCTGTTGAGTTCCGTTGGTAGGTCCAGTCGGTACGCCACCGGACCAATGCGCTCAGTTATTCGATAAGGGCCAACGTATCGTGGGTTGAGTTTGTTTCGCTTCCCAAAGCGAACCACACCTTTCCAAGGTGAGACTTTGAGTAACACTTGGTCATTCACTTGAAATTCGAGAGGTTTTCGGCGCTTGTCTGCGTAACTCTTTTGGCGATCTCGTGCTGCTGCCATGCGGTTTCGGATTTGAACAATCTTTTCCGAAGTTTCGAGTACCAGTTCTGGACCAGTGATTTGGCTGTCACCCACCTCTTCCCAGCAGAGAGGTGATCGACACTTCCGTCCGTACAGTGTTTCAAACGGCGCTGCTTTAATACTTGCGTGGTAGCTGTTATTATACGAAAACTCTACCAAAGGTAAGTGAGGTTCCCAACTTTTTCCGAAATCCAACACACATGCACGCAACATGTCCTCTAAGGTTTGAATAGTTCGTTCACTTTGCCCATCCGTCTGAGGATGGTATGCTGTGCTCATATCAAGACGGGTGCCTAGTGCGCTCTGTAGTGACTTCCAAAAGTGCGAAGTGAAATGAGAATCTCGATCAGAAATGATTGAGACAGGCACTCCGTGTCTAGACACCACTCCTTTCATGTAGACACGAGTCAGTCTTTCCATTTTGTCCGATTTCTTAATCGCTAAAAAGTGTGCAGACTTAGTCAATCGGTCAACGATCACCCAGATGGTATCGCATCCCGTCGGTGTTTTAGGTAATCCCGTGATGAAGTCTATTGAAATGTGTTCCCATTTCCACATTGGAAGTTCCGGTTGCTGTAACAGGCCAGATGGCTTCTGATATTCTATTTTGACTTTTGCACAAGTCAAGCATTTGCTCACGTAGGTGGCAATGTCGGCTTTCATGTTCGGCCACTAGTAAAGTGCCTTTAAGTCATGGTACATTTTATCTGAGCCAGGGTGGATAGAATATCGGGACTTGTGTGCTTCGTCCATCACTAGAGTTCTCAACTCTCCGTATCGTGGAACCCAAATCCGGTTCTCAAAATATCGGACCCCGTCCGATTTGGTTTCAAGTTGTTTGTTCATGCCCCGCATGAGTTCCGATGGAAGATTATCATCTTTCAAAGCTTCGAGTTGGGCATCGCGAATCTGATCGGGTAAGTTGGTATGAATCGTGATTTGCAATGCTCACACTCATCTGGGTTTATCTGTTTCTTTTCTGCTGAGAGCGTCGGCCACTACATTGGCCTTGCCAGGGTGGTACTTGATGGCACAATCATAATCCTTAAGCAGCTCGACCCAACGATGCTGTCACATGTTCAGCTCCTTCTGATCGTAGATATGTAGGAGACTCTTGTGATCGGTGTAAATGGTAAACTTGGTACCGTACAAGTAATGCCTCCATATCTTAAGGGCAAACACCACAGCTCCGAGTTCCAAGTCATGGGTCGTGTAGTTCTTCTCGTGAATCCGTAGTTGTCGAGAGGCATAGGCTATAACCTTCTCGAGTTGCATCAGCATACAACCGAGACCTTGTATCGATGCGTCACAATGTACCTCAAAATTCTCTGTTCCCTCGGGTAGGGCTAGAATAGGGGCGCTACAGAGTTTGGTTTTCAACAGTTGAAAAGCGGATTCTTGCGCCTTACCCCAATTGTACTTAGTGCCTTTGTGAGTCAAAGCGGTGAGGGGTTGAGCAATCTTTGAAAATCCCTCGATGAAACGCCGGTAGTAGCCGGCCAGCCCTAGGAATTGCTGCACCTCAGTCGGAGTCTTAGGTGCTTCCCAGTTTTTGATGGCTTTTACCTTGCCGGGATCGACATGGATACCATTCTCATTAATCACATGTCCTAAAAAGTGAACCTCGCGAAGCCAAAATTCGCATTTCGAGAGTTTTGCGTACAGTTGTTCATTCTTCAATAATTCCAGAATTACCCTTAAGTGTTCCTCGTGGTCAGCCTTGTCCTTGGAGTAGACGAGAATATCATCAATAAACACATTCACAAACTTGTCGAGGTACGCCTTGCATACTTGATTCATGAGATCCATAAATACGGCTGGTGCGTTGGTTAAGCCGAAAGGCATAACCGAAAACTTGAAGTGTCCGTACCGCGTCCTGAATGCCGTGTTTGAAATATCTTCTTCGCGCACTCTTAATTGATGGTAACCAGATCGCAAATCGATCTTCGAGTAGTAACTCGATCCTTGGAGCTGGTCAAACAGATCATCAATTCGGGGTAAAGGATAACGGTTCTTAATCGTCACCTTGTTCAACTCCCGGTAGTCGATACACATGCGGAAAGTCCCGTCCTTCTTTCGGACAAATAAGACGGGGGCTCCCCATAGCGATGAGCTAGGTCGGATAAAACCCTTATCCAACAAATCTTGCAACTGAGTGGACAGTTCCTGAAGCTCCGCCGGTGCGAGCCGATACGGGGCTCGTGCTATGGGTGCTGCACCGGGTGTCAACTCGATTTGGAATTCGACTTGTCGTATAGGAGGGAGTCCAGGCAAATCCTCCGGGAAAACTTCCGGAAAATCTCGCACAATCGGTATATCTTCAATTCGCTTCTCCTCCGCGGGTTTCTCAACAATCTGCGCCAAAATTTCCGGATGACCCTTTCGTAGATACTTCTGCGCCTTCATGAGGGTGATGTGGTGGTCATGCCGCTTCTCTCACCCCAGATCGAAATGATCTCGCCGGAAGGGGTGGTGATGTGGACTATCTTGTCGTGACATATAATCTCCGCTCGGTTCTCGGATAACCAGTCCATGCCGACAACGACATCGAAACTACCAAGTGTAAAAGGGATAAGGTCGATATCAAACACATGACCTGACAGTTTTAACTTACATCCCGCAAGTACATGAGTCGTTTCTACAGACTTTCCGTCAGCTAATTCTACAGGAAACTTAGCATCTTACGGGGTTGGAGTTAAGTCTGAGAGTTGACTAAAGGCTTTCGATACAAAACTCCTATCAGCTCCAGTGTCAAACAAAACAGAAGCAAAACAGTCATTCACAGGAAACTTACCAGTCACCACGTACGGATCATTGCAGGCTTGGCCCGACCCAATGACAAAAGCTCTTCCTTTACCATTGCTTCCGCCACTACTACCACTTCCATTACTTCCATTGTTCTCGTTCTGTTTCAGCTTGGGGCAATCTTTCCTGAAATGACCCTCCTGACCACATTCGAAACATCCCTTAGTCGTCATAGGTGGTTTAGGAGCACCCTTTGCCGCCAGGTCTCCTCTACATTCCTTTGCCTGGTGACCCATCTTTCCGCATCTCAGACACTTGAGACGGTCACATGGCCCAGCATGATGATAGTTGCACCGGTTGCACTTCGGATATTTCCCAGCATATCCGCTCGAACCCTGCCCGCCACCGTTGTTATTGTTGTTGTGACCCTGATGGTTGAAACTCCGGGTGAATTCGGGCTTACGGTAGTGTTGTTGCTGTGGGGGGTTCGAGGATGAGGAACTGGTGTTGTCAAACTTTCTCTTTCCATTGCTCGGGTTGTTGTTGCTGATGTTGTCAGTACTCGGGTTGTCACGGGTTTTAGTGGTTGAACCCCTAGGTGGTAACGCGCCTTGGGTCACTGCTTGATCCGTCAGTTTGTGGGCAAACCGGATCGCTTGTTGAATCGTGGCTGGTCTGGAAGACGTCACCATGCCCTGAATTTGCGGTGCTAACCCATCAATATACATTTCAATCCTCTTACTCGGCGGGTCTACCATCCGTGGACACATCACAGCTAACTCGTGAGAACGGGTAGTGTAGGCTTCGATTTCTGAACCCACCATTTTCAATGACCAAAACTCAGATTCCAACTTTGCAATCTCCTCCCTAGGACAGTACTCTTCTCGCATCATGTTCTTGAACTCCTCCCAGTTCATCGCGTTAGCCAGTTCCAATCCAAGAATCTGTACGTTCGAATTCCACCAAGTGAGGGCAGAATCTTCAAGTGTTCCAGCAGCAAATTTGACCCTACTGGCAGGGGGACAACTACACATCTCAAACGCCGATTCGGCCTTCTCAGCCCAACGCAGGAAGCCTATAGCTCCCTCAGTGCCCTTAAATGTACTGGGCTTGCAATCAAGATAGTTCTTGAAGGTGCACGTTCCGATTGGACCTCCAGCTTGGTTCTGGACATTTGCGGCTAGAGCGGCCGCCGCGTGGTCGTTCAGCAGAGTTTGGAGTTCTGCTGCAGTCAAGTTGATGTTACCACGTCCGTGTCCAGCGTTTCTTCCAGCCATTTCCTAGAATCACAGCATAAAATGTTAAACATGAATTTTTCTTTCATATGCAACACGTCATACATGTAATAAAAAGATAGGTAAGAAAGAAATAAGAAACAAATATCACATCACAACCATCTATTAATCCAAATAATAATTCATGATTAAAACCATTGTATTCGCTACAAAGTATTTAAAATCAATCCTTAAAATCATAGAAAATAGTAGTTTGGATGGAGACAACCCCTCCATCTAGGTGTTATCATCATTAGATGTCATCATCTGAGGACACCTCTGAGTGTGCCTCCTCCTCAGCCGGTTCTTCCTCCGGTTCTTCTTCAAGTTCCTCCTCGGGATCTTCCTCGGGATCCTCCTCAGGTTCCTCCTCAGGATCTTCCTCGGGTTCCGCTTCAGGCTCTGCCTCAGGTTCGGCCGCGTTCTGAGCAATTTGCGTTTGTAAGAGATCGCAACGTGCTAGAGCTATTTCTGTTCGGGTCCTTGCTACTTGGAGTTTCTCTTGCAAGTCTATCATCTCGGCTTGCATCTTTCTCATAATCTTCATCTGTTGATCACTAGCCTCTTGCATTTCCTTCATGGCCGCTGTCAGGCGGGAAATTTCCTTTTTAGTTTCGGTTCCATCCTTTAATAGTCCGGATACGTTAGCTCTCGTATAGCGCATGTAACCCACGTCACGCTCCAAACAAGAAACGACAGCTGCGAGAACTCGCTCTACAGGTTCGGTTATGGGTGGTAGGGTGTTGGGGTAAGCAGGATGGTTCGGGTGGGGTAGCGGGGGAACTTGTTCACGATAGACCATACGCCTGATCATATTAGAGTACCAATCCCAGCTAACTTTGTTTTCGTACATGCCTCCGGATAAGCGATACCTCTTCGGTGCAGGAGCTTCGAGTTCCGGGACTACACGAGGTGGCGATGAGTTAGGTAACCGCGGTTCCTTCCCATGAGCATGAGTCATCTGATCGGACGATGATGATGGTAGAGTCGACATCCCTACAGGTAAGCCGTGTATGCGCGCGTATGAGTGAATGAGGTAAGGAGATAAGAAAAACAAAGACTACACAAACATATGCAGTGCGTATACTTATAACTAATAGGTCGCTGCGGTTATAGTCTAGTATGCATGCAATTTCTAGTTCGCTATAACCAATGGCTTTGATACCAATCTGTCACCCCCTCAAAATCCACTAACGGAGTTTTACCGTCAGAGGGTGTGAACTAACAGGATCGGAATCATTAGTTATAATCAAACCATAAAAACGTTTAAATGTAATTAAGTGCGGAAGCGTAAAAACCAAAAGACAAAAGTTGCGTCACGCAGGACGACTTAAAACCCAATGACAACAGTTTAAAATAGTTTGCATAAACAAAAGCGTTTCAAACAATGCATGATCCTATACTGCGCGCCCGCCTCGGCTACCTGAGAATAACATACTAAAAGTGTCAACACGAGGTTGGTGAGTTCACAAGTTTATATCAATAAAGCGTTTAGCGTTTTGCGTTCAGCGTTTTGCGTTCAGCGTTTTGCGTTACCAGATAGTGTTAAATCAATTATATATCGATATGTAGCTAGCCTATACAACAAGTATTACTAAGTGTTCGACACCGAAGCTGACTGTTTATCAAGTGCCTTGCCACCAGGTCATCCAGACCATGGTATGTGTTAGCCAAAATTACACCCGCTCGACCTCCAGTCGAGTTTAGCGTTGGGTGGGGTTTGTCAAACCCAGTAGTACTACTCAACAGTGACTCGCTATTATCCAAATATTAACCGGTTCGATGTGTAGGACTTCAATTGTTTCGTTTGCCACTTAGCCTTTACAAGTGATATATAATTTACTAACAAAATCTTAAATGCGTTTTCGGAGTATGTTATCTCCCCCAAGTGAAAAGCGTTTAAAACAGTTTAAAGGGGTAAGTGAAACTCACGTTTGCGAAGAATTCCCAAAAATAAATCACCAAGTGATGCGCGCCACAGAAAACTCTCTCTAGCGTTCTAAAACAACAAAGAGATTTTCTAAGTGTCGAAACTATTATCGAGTCTCTAGACTCGGCACATAACACCTATGCGCAAATTACGTTTCGTGTTTCGTTTGTGAATCGTGTGTGACTTAACAATTACATTTGTGATACGATACACGTGTGAACAATTATTTACGTGTCATGTATTAATAATGTACATCACTAGCAACTATTCCCCGTAGGGGCAATTTGGTCAAAACATAACCATTAACTAGCAACTAGCACTTTTCATGTATTTTCACAAAGTTCGGCAGTTAACCTTACCGAGACAGAATTTCTACTTGAAAGATTATACTATTCCACCGATCATAGCATCTCAATTAATTCATCAAAAATCATCACAAAAGCATACATGTATTAGGTTTCCAGAACATATTTTATTTTATTTTTATTCCACATACGTTTCTCACAATGATCAAAACATTACAGCAAACTCATAAAAGTCAAATTCATGCGCAACAGAATGTTATTTGAAATTCCCGTTAAATGAAAAATCCAACAAATGCAAGACCACTTGAGTTAGGTTCCTAACTCAACAAGTCAACTTCCAGAAGTGGAACCAACCCAATTGGTCTCGTAGTTCATGAGATATAATATTTACAAAACAACCTAACAGCAGGTCTCACAACTCAGATTTGCACAACTTTTTTGTAAAATCATAAAAGTTAACTTTTACATGTCCAAAAATTGCAAATTTATATTCTTTAGAAACTAGACTCAACCTAGTACACTGTAGTATCAATAATCTCAACCAATGTTTAAATTTACACCCCGTTACATTCAATTGAACATCAACAACACAATCTGTCCAGAAACTGTTTGCAACAAAACTCAACATATTAACCATCTATACACCACAATTCATTCATATGACATTCTAGACACCATAATCACTATCCATGCACATCAATTACACATTACATCCATGATTAGGGTTTTACTTGAACTCAAAATCAAGAAACAAACGATTAACATGCAATAACACCAATACTAGCTATCAATTCAACAATCGATACATCTTTCAATCAAAACAAGACACATGAACACAATCACATATAAAAATCGGACCTAGGGTTTGTAATTAACCCAATAAAAATCGAAATTAAGCATAGAGGATGCATAGGATAGTTGTTTAATCCTTCCTAGCACCTTAATCTTCAATCAAACTTGAACAATCTTGATTGTATGTGTGTGTGTGGTTGACGGCAGCCAAGAACAAGGGGGAGGGGGGGGGGGGGCGATCGGTGTAGAGGGAGGGAGAGAGTGTTAGGGTTTTAGGTTTTGTTATTATTAATAATAATAACATGTTACACTTAGTCCCTCAACTTCTAGTTTGTACTTTTCTAGCTTATTTTAACTAGTTCTTGTTTCTTGTCTAGCATCACACATAATATGATCAAGTAACACATATGTTAAGACATAATTATCACATAATTATTGTTTTGACGTTTTTCGTTTATTCACCAATTGTTAGCGTCAACTCGTTTGCGTTTCGGTGCAATTCCCGAAAGACTACACATGTAGTAAGTGTCAAGCATCATTTAAACCCTAGTTTAAATGTAATGAGGTGTGCGTTATAGATTCAGTGATCTTTAAGTTTGAATTGACGGAGTTGAGTTAACGGAGTTAACCTGAAATTGACGATTGTCACATCATTCCCATGTTAAAGAATTTTCGTCCCGAAAATTTGAGTCAAGTCGTGATGAGTGTCTGAAAAAGTAAGAAAAATTTTTAGTTTGTCATATCATCCCCTAGTAGAAAGAAATTTCGTCCCAAAATTTAATTCATGCCTCCGGTGATTTCTGACGGTTTGCCGGGTTTCGCGGTTTTCGGTGTTTGGTCAACCCTTCAAAAAGGTGAGGATACTTTTTCATCATTTGATCCTCGCGTTCCCACGTGAACTCCGGTCCACGTCTCGAGTTCCAACGAACCTTAACGATTGGAATCTTGCTGTGCTTGAGTGTTTTGGTTTCCCAATCCAAAACTTCGACTGGTTCTTCAATGAAGCGTAACTGTTCATCAACTTGCAGTTCATCCAAAGGGACTACTTGGGTTTCATCAGATAGACATTTCTTCAAATTGGATACGTGGAAAACATTGTGTACGCTGTTGAGTTCCGTTGGTAGGTCCAGTCGGTACGCCACCGGACCAATGCGCTCAGTTATTCGATAAGGGCCAACGTATCGTGGGTTGAGTTTGTTTCGCTTCCCAAAGCGAACCACACCTTTCCAAGGTGAGACTTTGAGTAACACTTGGTCATTCACTTGAAATTCGAGAGGTTTTCGGCGCTTGTCTGCGTAACTCTTTTGGCGATCTCGTGCTGCTGCCATGCGGTTTCGGATTTGAACAATCTTTTCCGAAGTTTCGAGTACCAGTTCTGGACCAGTGATTTGGCTGTCACCCACCTCTTCCCAGCAGAGAGGTGATCGACACTTCCGTCCGTACAGTGTTTCAAACGGCGCTGCTTTAATACTTGCGTGGTAGCTGTTATTATACGAAAACTCTACCAAAGGTAAGTGAGGTTCCCAACTTTTTCCGAAATCCAACACACAGGCACGCAACTTTTCCCGAAAGACTACACATGTAGTAAGTGTCAAGCGTCATTTAAACCCTAGTTTAAATGTAATGAGGTGTGCGTTATAGATTCAGTGATCTTTAAGTTTGAATTGACGGAGTTGAGTTAACGGAGTTAACCTGAAATTGACGATTGTCACAATAGACCTAAGGAAGTCCGAGTATCAGACACAAGGACATGAGAAAACGTACTTAATACTTAACCCTAACCAAGACACACTTAAGAATAATATATTTTAAATGATTTTTAATTATTAACTACTTAACCTAACTTAAATTAACTTAAAAGACTTAAATTAAGAAACCTAGACGAAACTTTGAAAATAAGATTTATCAATGGGAAAAACGTCTACCTAGGTAAGAATCCTATTGAAGGTATGATAAGCTAATGGATTGTATAATCTCACGACAACGGTATCTAAGGATGACACAACTAAGGTTCACTCAAGAAAGCTAGATCACCTCTCGGTCTCACTAACAAACCCTAAACTACACTTAGTTGATTTTAAGAACTAACCGGGTAACGAATTGCTAAAGTGCTCTAATTCCGACTCTCCTCTCGGTCTCACCGACACACTACCCTAATGGAGACGAATACTACGCAACCAAGGATAGAGGAACAATTTAGTTTAACTTAAACTAGGTCAACTTATCGCTCACAAACCCAAACCCGACAAGAACCGAACCCGCTCTCGCGCGATCCTAATACTAACAACTAAAAACTATGAGACGACCCTACTTCCTATCACCTCTCGGTCTCTAAGAAGGTGTCTACCCGCTGATTTTAACTAATTAATATACCCAACTTAACCATACGGTTGTACACCCCACAAACAATCTCTAAACACAAAGTAAAGAGTTCAAACAAGCTAAAATTAACCAATACTGATTCAATCAATCAAAGCAAGAGGTAATTGAGTATTATTAATCAAAACACAGCCACTAAACACAACATAATTCAATATTAAACCAAACTTTACATTAACAATTCAAGTCATGATCATCAACAATCCAATTTACTCATTAAAACCTAACAATATTCATCTAACCTAGGTAGAACTAACTAGTTTAGCCTAACATTAGTTTTGGACAGCAACTAATAATTGATTTAAACATCATAAACATCAACATAAACATAAGTAAACTCATTTAAGATTCAAGAACAATCAAACACAAGTCAATCTCTAAGTTACTTGCAAAACAATTCAACATAAAAGATCAAATCAACTAGTTAGGGTTCTTGAACAAAAACACAAAGTTTATGGATGTATTACTTAAGTTATATGGCTGAGATTATGATGATTATAACCCGTAGCTGCTGTAAATAACCTTCCTTGGTGTTCTTCTTCCTTTTCGAGCCGTCAAGCAGCCACCAAAACAGCCGCCACTAGTTCTTTTTTCTTCCTCCCCTTGGCTGCTGATTTGCGATCGGAAATATGGCCAGGAGTTCTTGGAATTAAATTTGTTTGAGCTGCTTTATATGTGAAAAATTCCCAGCCACACAATAATTAACTTTTCCTACAAACCCACAACCTAGCCGACCACAACACAAAACTCCACAAATTGATTTTTTCCGATCGGCCTGGTAGGTTATGTTAGGGTTTTTTATTTTTTTTAGTGTTATAATATATAATAACATATGTAAGGCTTTCTTTTAGCGGGCTTGGGTCAGGCCTTGAGTTGTAGCATTGAATCTTGATCAAAAACCCTCTTTTATAATTTAAAAACCCGAACATTTTCTCCATCAAAACTCATAACCTACAATTAAATTCAATCTTTGTAAAATCAAGCAAAATACCATCCATAACTCTTATTAATTAAACTATTAAGCACTTAAAACATGGTAAAAAGATACGGAAAGTAAGTGTGTTTTACAACACATCAAACATCCCCACACTTAAGAGTTTTTCGTCCCTGAAAAAGAAATCTACACAGGATCATAACCAAGTGAAAAACAACAAACTCTCATATTATTATCATTTTCAAGGCACAAGAAACAGCCTAACATATTGACCGCGATTGTCGATATTGTTGTCCACTTAAACCCAGCCACCGGCCAATCAAGCCCCCCTTTTGCATTAAACATTTTAAGTCCAAAAATTAAGGCTACACCTACCCCATCTCAGACAAAGAGAGCTAGAAAAACTAGAGTCGAAGCAAACTGGTTCGACAAATCACCATAAGCTAAGGACTCGTTGATGGTACTAATTAGATGCACTCGGTGAAATTTGGATGGATGAACGGTCATGTAGAGGCCATACGAGCTATCCCTAAATATTATTGGACTTTGTTCTGTAAATTCCTAATTTCATATTTATTGACTAAGAACCTTCGAGCCCCAATAGTGTATCCTCAGAGTCACTATCCCCAAGGTAACACGTAAACTCTAAGTCCCGTCTAGTATGTGCATCTTTGGCCTCTTTTTCTAACTTTAAACAATGCTTCTTTGGCATTTTACAATACATAACTTTCTTCACAAGCATTTTGATTTTCTTGAACAACTTCGAATAATACAATACATAACAAACTTTCAAAACATACTTTTCTTCTTCTCTTTTTTTTTGTCCTTTTCTTTTTTTCTCTCTTTTTTTTTCAATCTTTTTTATCACCCTAAAATATATAACTATTTCTAAGCTCGTAGAAAGATGGACATGTGGTGTGTGCTGGTTTGAGTGCATATAAGTATAACCATCTCAAAGTTTTCAGATTATGGTAATCCTCCCTAAGCATCGAAATTCGGTTTCACCATTTTTCAATTATTATATATATAAAAACATGCTAAAGAGGACTATCAAAGCTAGTTGGGCCTACCGACACATCCCGATTCAGATATGCAAACCATCCCTTCTTTTATTATTATGTTACATATTTTAAAAGTTCCGAGAGTTCGTTAGCACATTGGTAATAATATCATTTCGTGCTTAACGTAGGAAAAAAACATTTTTCAAGGGACATTTAAAAAAAAAAAAAACTTCTTTATTATTTTTTTTATTTTTAAAAAATTGTTTTTTTTTTAATTTTTTCCTACAACTAAGTAAAATAAATTCCCATCCCCACACTTAGAACGAAATCGTCCTCGATGAGAACAAGGAAAAGAAATAAAATAAAATTAAAACTTAAAAAATAAAATTAAAACTTAAAATAGCAAAAAAGTAAAATAGAGAACGGGTTACTCCCCTAGTTTATATGCAGATTCTTTATCAGCTGTGTATCAAACGAACGACCGTATAGCATTTCATTCGCGGCCGCAACCTCGGGAGAACCAGTTCCACAACGCCATCAGAGCTACCATGCGCATAATAATACCTGTAATAACTCAAACTCGCTCGCATGTAGCGGCGTACAAAACAGAAAACAAAATGTAAGAAATAAACATATTTTTGTGTTTTTGTATTTTTTTAATTTTTTTGATTTTTATAATATTTTATTTTTTTGTATTTTTTTATTTTTACAAATAACAAAAATAAAACAACTAAAAATAGATAATAAAGGGAATCATAATACAAACACCACAACTCGGGCTGTCTCCCGAGTGATGCTTCCAACACGTCTACGTCTCGGTGAATGAGTCAAGGTAGAACACCTCGACTGTCTGATCAGTTATCGGCTCGCCTATGTAGTGCTTCAATCTATGACCGTTCACCTTAAACTTCCCGCTTGAATCTTGTAACTCAATGGTGCCATACGGGAATACCTCAGTGACCGTGAACGGTCATAGATTGAAGCACTACATAGACGAGCCGATAACTGACATTTATAGGGTATTAGCCCTTTATATATATGTTCAAACACCTCATTCCTAATATAAAATATGTTAAAACAAGCCCACAAGGCCAACTAGAAGACAAAATAGATAGGGTAGCTGATTCCTGAACATTCTTGGCAGCCTTTGGGACATGTGGGATGTCGCATAGCGCGGGCATGGATGCCTCACCTGGTCGCGTAGCGCGACCAGGTCCTGGGTGCTCGTTTCTTCGTTTTCTGGCTCGTTTATCTTCATATGCGCATACCGGCTTCATCCGAATCCCGTTTGAGCTGATTCTTTCTTCATTAAACTCGTTTTTTCGCTCTCTTCAACATGGGACCTATCATATACACAAACATTTAATTTCATGCAAGAAAAAGTTATAATCGTTAACGGTTTACGCAAAAAAACAACACAAAAACAGTATAAAACGCTATGTGTTTTGCATACATCAAGCCTCAATACAACTTAAGGTTCACGAAACGAATTACACGACTCATGATCTCAAACTTGGTGCTGTCGTTTTTGCTCTCAAAATATGGAGACATTATCTTTATGACAAAATGTGTTGTATTCACTGATC
Organism: Bidens hawaiensis; assembly: GCF_021521415.1. Taxonomy (NCBI): domain Eukaryota; kingdom Viridiplantae; phylum Streptophyta; class Magnoliopsida; order Asterales; family Asteraceae; genus Bidens; species Bidens hawaiensis. The sequence continues at coordinate 142,124 of NW_027491805.1, forward strand.
ATAAAAGTCTTCAACACATATTTGACCAAAAATATCTCAACATGAGACAGCGTCGATGGGCCGAATACTTAGTGATTACGATTGTAAAATTCGCTACCACACCGGTAAAGCAAATGTTGTAGTCGATGCCCTTAGTCATAAGGTTAATGTCAAATCCGTTATGCTTCTTAGCATCATCATCCAAACCGATCTCCATGACCCGCATCTTTCGAGCCCAATGCACCACCATTGATGAAGGCAATATGTACGGCGAAATGTCATGTAGAGCCGAACTTCAACTCGAAACCAAAACCCGATAGCTTGCTTTATTTTCTCAATCGTATGTGGGTTCCCGATCGTGATGAACTTCGTGCTTTCATTCTCGACGAAGCTCATATGTCGCGATATCCCATACATCCCGGTGCGGATAAGATGTACTTCGATCTTCGATCTACTTATTGGTGGCCGGGTATGAAAAAGGACGTAGCACTTTATGTCTCAAAATGTCTTACATGCTCAAAGGTTAAAGCCGAACATCAAAAACCTTTTGGCTTACTCGAAAAACCTCCTATTCCCGTTTGGAAATGGGAAGACATCACTATGGACTTTATCACCAAATTGCCCCCTCTCAAAAGCAAAATGATAGCATTTGGGTCATCATTGATCGATTAACCAAATTGGCTCACTTCATCCCGGTCCGCGGGAAGTACGCTGTCGAACAACTCGCTCAAATCTATGTTCATGAAATTGTATGCCGCCATGGTGTTCCGTTGACTATTATTTCCGATCGTGATGCTCGTTTCACCTCCTGTTTTTGGAAATATCTTCAAGAAGCTTTGGGCACTCGCCTTGATCTTAGCACTGCTTAGCATCCCCAAACCGACGACCAATCCGAGCGTACAATTCAAACCCTTGAGGATATGCTTCGATCTTGTGTTCTTGATTTTGGTGGGAATTGGGATTCTCATCTCCCGCTTATCGAATTCTCATACAATAATAGCTATCATTCTAGAATTGATATGGCTCCTTTCCAAGCTCTTCATGGTCGTAAGTTCTTTCTCTGATTTGTTGGAACGAGATTGGTGAAGCCCAAATTACCGGTTCCGAGATGGTCTAAGACATTACGAATCGTATCGATCAAATCTGCAAAAAATCTCATCGCGTTTAGAAGTCGCCAAAAGAGCTATGCCGAGAAACGGCGAAAGCCTTTCGAATTCAATGTTAGCGACTTTGTCCTTCTCAAAGTATCCCCTTGGAAGGGGTAGTCCGTTTTGGAAAGAAAGGAAAACTAGCTTCTCGTTTCGTAAGCCCATTCAAAATCCTCGAAAGGATTGGAAAAGTGGCTTATAAACTCGAGTTACCACAAGAACTTACCGGTGTTCTACCAACATTTTATGTCTCAAACCTCAAAAAGTGCTTAGCCGAAGGTAATCTTCATATACTTCTCGACGCAGTACGTATCAATGAAACCTTTCAAATGATCGAAAATCCCGTTGAAATCATGGACCGCAATGAGAAACGAACTAAACGTAGCCGCATCCGTTTAGTTAAAGTCCGTTGGGAATCACGGTGTGGCGCAGAATTTACTTGGAAACGAGAAGACACAATGAAAGAGAAGTACCCGCATTTATTAGCCCCAACATCATCTTAATTTCGGGACGAAATTTCCTAAAGTAGAGAAGACTGTGACATTTGTCATTTTCGGGTCAACTTGTATTGGTTTTTATTATGAAAACCAACCTGTTTTGTATCCCGAACCTTTAAATAATATAAAAAATGATGAATTTTATGTTAAAAATGATGAATTGTATGTTACATATTTGTTTTATGGTTGTCGGATCTCAAAAACATCTTTTACAACCCTTAAAATGCCCCTAAAATGCTCAAAATGAACTTCAGGGACTAAAACTTCCAAAGTTGAAAAATCATATTTTCATTTTGTGATACTGCGCCTCGCTAAGTGGAAAGGGCATAGCCCTTAGTGCCGCGCTAAAGTGCTCTGCAACAGAAGATACAGTTTTTGTTGCATTGTGTTTGTTTGACTCCTTTTCTCCACCCATTTGCATGATAAAGTGCTCTACAACAGCAGATACGATTTATGCTTTTATATTGTTTAGTCCTTACTTACTTTTAGTTTCCAAATCATTTTTAATATTCAATGGTATTGGGTATGTGGCCACCATTTTCAATTTAATCCCGAGTCAAGAGCTGAACCAAAACCGAACTTTTGTTTAATACTTTATTGTTAACATATTATATGAAACATTTGAGTATTATTATTCTTAAGTTTATTTTAATGAGTTGCATGGTATTGGTTATGTGGCAACCATCCTCGGTTTCATTTCAAGTCAAGGACCGAACCGAAACGAACTCTTGCTTAAACACTTTATTTTAACATGTTGTAAGTAAACTTGTGACACCCGGTAAATTTCTCAATCCTACAAACTAAGTAATCAACCTAATAATTAGGTGATTGTAAATATCGAGCGCGCCATGTTAGTCAGCGCGTGCATTTGTTATGTGCGCCCTGCGCGAGCGCGCCATGATAGTCAGCGCGTGCATTTGTTATGTGCGCCCTGCGCGAGCGCGCCATGTTAAGAACCAGCGTGAGCATATGTTATATGCGCCATGCGCGAATGTTTTGGCTTTATGTTTTCATGTACCTTAACGTTATGATGTCTAATGGGTTGACCGTCACGCATGATGCTAAGGCGGGTGCACCCTAAATCGTTTATGCGCGTGCGGAAGGGAACTAACCTCCCCGCATGGCGGGAACATTGAGAACTAGTTTGTCTGAAGCTCCAAGATGGAATTGACTTCAACATAACTGATCACTATGTTGAAATACCAAGACCACCTGGAGAATCTACAAATGAAACTCAATGTCCCTGACTGCGAGAAGGTCACGCACCTACCCGCAGCAAAGAAATGTCCTTCACGCAGAAAGCTATGCGCACAAAGTAATACGCGCAGAACACTTAGTCTATTCTCCAGTTGTAAGGAGATTACTCCCGCCCAAAAAGAAACGGTAGCGTGTTTCAGAGATTTTCCACTTTTTACTGTACACTGACAAAGTACCTGAAAAAGCACACTGTAACATGAAAAGTCAACTGTCAGCCACCCTACTCCCACCAACCACAGACCTGCATGTCCTGACCAAATCAAAATCAAAATCTTTTATCCACTACTCCACTTTTAAATAAATAATAATAATTTCCATACTTTATCATCATTACCCCTAGATATGAAAAGATTACAATCCCCTAGAGCAAGGGATTGTGTTCCCTTGAGTTTGCCTATAAATATGTAACCTAAATTATCATCACCAAAACACACTTCAAACTTCTCTCTTAAGAACTGCAACTTGCACTAATCATCTCCCAAGCATCCGTTGTTTTCGTTTCCGATCCTGTTACCAGGTAAGCCTAGAATATAACCTTGAGATCTGCTTTCCAACCCTTATATTCTCCTAATTCTTGATCTTAATATATATACTTGTTATTTAATCGTATTCTAGACCTTCGATTCCGAGGCCAACACCAAGAAAACCCGAATCTCGATTAATCCCTTAACAAGAACCACAGGTGAGTCTCACAGCCCCTATTCTCGCTGTTTTCACTGTTTTTAAACTGTTTTCGGGGCGAGGGACACGTACTTAAATAATGTTTTATCATGGTATACTTACAAGGTATGCAAGCGATTATGTGTTTAAATTATATTTCATGATGAGCAATGCGAACGGTTATCTAAGGTTTTCGATGTGTGTGCGCTAGAACTCGAGTAAGTGATCACTTTACCATTGGAACTCTAAGGGTAGGGACTGCTGGTTTGATCCACCCACTCGTAGGGGTCGCACCTCTTTGCATGGACGAGTGCCTAGTATGGTCATGGGGCAGTACTATGGGTTTGAGCCCGCTCGTAGGGGTCGCGCCTCTTTGCATGGACGAGCGCCTTGTTTTCCGGCACAACGTCCGCGCGTAACCCGCGGGACGGAATTATTGATTAGCTCGTAGTGGCAGCGCCACTTTGCATGGACGAGCACATTTTCCTGAAACGTTCGCGCGTAACCCGCGGGACGGTATTACTTATTTTAGCTCGTAGTGGCAGCGCCACTTTGCATAGACGAGCACAGTTCCCAGAAATGTTCGCGCGTAACCCGCGGAACGATTTTATCAGAATATGTTGATAGAACCATGTTTTACCAAGCATGTGTTTTAATGATGCTATCAGAGTTATGTTTCAGAATGATTTGTATCAAGATTATGATGCAATACGATTTATCAAGTTACTAAAACTTGTGAACTCACTCAGTTTATACTGATTCAAATGTTTTTACGTGTCTTTCAGGAGATAATTAGGTAGCGCATGGAGTCACACTTAGAGCACCTCACGCTGAACATCTAAAACTAGCTTTTTGGAAGATTTTAGTTCTATCCCTTCGATGCGCGTGGTTGTTCCCGCCGCGCAAGGGGATATGGCATGGAAATCTTCAACAGTTTTTATACTTGGATGTTTTTATGTAATTTTTAAACAATGTAATGTATTTGTATTAAACATTTCATGCGCAATGAAAATCTTTGAATGTTTGCAATGGCCCGTGCTTAATTATCAATCCCCACTCGCGCGCGCCCGGCTGTTTCCGCCGCTCAGGGCCGGGTGTGACAGATTGGTATCAGAGCACGGGCCATTGAAACAGCGTTTCAAATGTTGAAACAGAAGTTATGTAGTGCGCCAATTTTGTCTCTGCCCGAGGGGACGGACGACATCGTCGTTTACTGTGACGCTTCACATCAGGGACTCGGATGTGTCCTTATGCAGCGAGACAAAGTCATAGCGTATGCCTCGCGCCAACTCAAGACTAATGAAAAGAACTACACAACGCATGATCTGGAACTTGGAGCGGTTGTCTTCGCGCTAAAGATTTGGCGCCATTACCTCTATGGTACAAAGTGTGTAATCTTTACGGATCACAAGAGCCTTCAACATATATTTGATCAAAAGGATTTAAACATGAGGCAACGAAGATGGGTTGAATTGTTGAACGATTATGATTGTGAAATAAAGTATCACCCTGGAAAGGCGAATGTGGTAGCAGACGCGCTAAGTAGGAAGGAGCGAATAAAAACACTACGAGTCAAGGCTCTAAGGCTGACCATTCGCGAAGATCTCTTTACCAGCATCCGAGACGCTCAGCAAGAAGCTTTGAAACCAGAGTTTGCTAAAAACGAATCCCTTGGGGGTATGATTAAGAATTTGGAACTTAAGAACGGCAATCTATATTTCGCTAACCGCATATGGGTCCCTCTCAAGGGAGGATTGCGTGAGCGAGTATTAAACGAGGCTCACAAGACGCGGTATTCCGTACATCCTGGCGCAGACAAGATGTACCAAGATGTTAAAGCGCTGTATTGGTGGCCCAATCTTAAAGGCGCCATCGCGACGTATGTCAGTAAGTGCCTGACGTGTTCAAAAGTAAAGGCTGAATATCAGAAGCCGTCGGGGTTACTTCAGCAGCCAGAAATTCCCATGTGGAAGTGGGAACAAATCTCTATGGACTTCATCACCAAACTGCCAAGGACACCTGAGGGTTATGACACGATCTGGGTTATTGTAGATCGGCTAACTAAGTCAGCGCACTTCCTGCCGATCAAGGAAACCGATAAGATGGAAAAGTTAGCCCGATTGTATATTCGAGAAGTAGTTTCAAAACATGGAGTCCCAGTGTCCATCATTTCTGATAGAGATAGTCGGTTCACCTCAAGATTTTGGAGATCGTTACAAGGAGCTCTAGGTACTCGCCTTGATATGAGTACAGCTTATCATCCTCAAACGGATGGGCAAAGCGAGCGAACAATCCAGACATTGGAAGATATGCTGCGCGCGTGCGCAATCGATTTCGGTGGTAGCTGGGATACTCATCTCCCATTGGTTGAATTTTCTTACAACAACAGTTATCACACAAGTATCAAGGCTGCGCCGTTCGAAGCTTTGTACGGGCGCAAGTGTAGATCCCCACTGTGCTGGGCTGAAGTGGGTGACAAGCAAATGACTGGTCCAGAATTGATCCAAGAAACAACAGACAAGATTTTTCAGATAAGGGATCGCCTTAAGACAGCGCGCGATAGACAGAAGAGCTACGCAGATGTGCGAAGGAAACCACTGGAATTTCGAGTAGGGGATAAAGTACTTTTGAAAGTCTCTCCATGGAAAGGAGTCCCCCGTTTCGGCATGCGAGGAAAGTTGAATCCGCGCTACATTGGACCATTTGAGATCCTGGAAAGGATCGGTCCGGTTGCTTATAAACTCCGTTTACCCGCCGAACTCAGTGGAGTTCATGATACGTTTCATGTGTCCAACCTCAAAAAGTGTTTATCTGATGAAACGTTGATTTTACCGTTGGAAGAGATTCACATCGACAAACAACTGCACTTCGTAGAAGAGCCTATAGCCGTAACCGATTGGAAAGAACAAAAGTTGCGCAGAAGTCGAATCAAGTTAGTAAAGGTTCAATGGAACTCAAAGCGTGGGCCTGAATTCACTTGGGAAAGAGAAGATCAAATGCACCAGAAATACCCACACCTCTTTCAGAACATGGCTTCTGCCAGCAGCGTCTCCTAAATTTCGGGACGAAATTCGCTTAACAGGGGGAGAATGTGACACCCGGTAAATTTCTCAATCCTATAAACTAAGTAATCAACCTAATAATTAGGTGATTGTAAATATCGAGCGCGCCATGTTAGTCAGCGCGTGCATTTGTTATGTGCGCCCTGCGCGAGCGCGCCATGATAGTCAGCGCGTGCATTTGTTATGTGCGCCCTGCGCGAGCGCGCCATGTTAAGAACCAGCGTGAGCATATGTTATATGCGCCATGCGCGAATGTTTTGGCTTTATGTTTTCATGTACCTTAACGTTATGATGTCTAATGGTTTGACCGTCACGCATGATGCTAAGGCGGGTGCACCCTAAATCGTTTATGCGCGTGCGGAAGGGAACTAACCTCCCCGCATGGCGGGAACATTGAGAACTAGTTTGTCTGAAGCTCCAAGATGGAATTGACTTCAACATAACTGATCACTATGTTGAAATACCAAGACCACCTGGAGAATCTACAAATGAAACTCAATGTCCCTGACTGCGAGAAGGTCACGCACCTACCCGCAGCAAAGAAATGTCCTTCACGCAGAAAGCTATGCGCACAAAGTAATACGCGCAGAACACTTAGTCTATTCTCCAGTTGTAAGGAGATTACTCCCGCCCAAAAAGAAACGGTAGCGTGTTTCAGAGATTTTCCACTTTTTACTGTACACTGACAAAGTACCTGAAAAAGCACACTGTAACATGAAAAGTCAACTGTCAGCCACCCTACTCCCACCAACCACAGACCTGCATGTCCTGACCAAATCAAAATCAAAATCTTTTATCCACTACTCCACTTTTAAATAAATAATAATAATTTCCATACTTTATCATCATTACCCCTAGATATGAAAAGATTACAATCCCCTAGAGCAAGGGATTGTGTTCCCTTGAGTTTGCCTATAAATATGTAACCTAAATTATCATCACCAAAACACACTTCAAACTTCTCTTTTAAGAACTGCAACTTGCACTAATCATCTCCCAAGCATCCGTTGTTTTCGTTTCCGATCCTGTTACCAGGTAAGCCTAGAATATAACCTTGAGATCTGCTTTCCAACCCTTATATTCTCCTAATTCTTGATCTTAATATATATACTTGTTATTTAATCGTATTCTAGACCTTCGATTCCGAGGCCAACACCAAGAAAACCCGAATCTCGATTAATCCCTTAACAAGAACCACAGGTGAGTCTCACAGCCCCTATTCTCGCTGTTTTCACTGTTTTTAAACTGTTTTCGGGGCGAGGGACACGTACTTAAATAATGTTTTATCATGGTATACTTACAAGGTATGCAAGCGATTATGTGTTTAAATTATATTTCATGATGAGCAATGCGAACGGTTATCTAAGGTTTTCGATGTGTGTGCGCTAGAACTCGAGTAAGTGATCACTTTACCATTGGAACTCTAAGGGTAGGGACTGCTGGTTTGATCCACCCACTCGTAGGGGTCGCACCTCTTTGCATGGACGAGTGCCTAGTATGGTCATGGGGCAGTACTATGGGTTTGAGCCCGCTCGTAGGGGTCGCGCCTCTTTGCATGGACGAGCGCCTTGTTTTCCGGCACAACGTCCGCGCGTAACCCGCGGGACGGAATTATTGATTAGCTCGTAGTGGCAGCGCCACTTTGCATGGACGAGCACATTTTCCTGAAACGTTCGCGCGTAACCCGCGGGACGGTATTACTTATTTTAGCTCGTAGTGGCAGCGCCACTTTGCATAGACGAGCACAGTTCCCAGAAATGTTCGCGCGTAACCCGCGGAACGATTTTATCAGAATATGTTGATAGAACCATGTTTTACCAAGCATGTGTTTTAATGATGCTATCAGAGTTATGTTTCAGAATGATTTGTATCAAGATTATGATGCAATACGATTTATCAAGTTACTAAAACTTGTGAACTCACTCAGTTTATACTGATTCAAATGTTTTTACGTGTCTTTCAGGAGATAATTAGGTAGCGCATGGAGTCACACTTAGAGCACCTCACGCTGAACATCTAAAACTAGCTTTTTGGAAGATTTTAGTTCTATCCCTTCGATGCGCGTGGTTGTTCCCGCCGCGCAAGGGGATATGGCATGGAAATCTTCAACAGTTTTTATACTTGGATGTTTTTATGTAATTTTTAAACAATGTAATGTATTTGTATTAAACATTTCATGCGCAATGAAAATCTTTGAATGTTTGCAATGGCCCGTGCTTAATTATCAATCCCCACTCGCGCGCGCCCGGCTGTTTCCGCCGCTCAGGGCCAGGTGTGACAAAACTTGAGAATTATCATTTCTAAATTATTTTAATAAAGTTCTATGGTATTGGATATGTGGCAACCATCCCTGGTCTTATCCCGAGTCAAGGACCGAACCAAGACCAAACTAAACCGAGTTCACTCTCTTAAGACACACTAGTGTGTTTTGAGCCACCGAATCTCATATTTTCTGAAAAACTATTTTATAAACTAATTTCAAATTGTTTTCTCAAAACCCTTGGTATGTTGAATCTAACTTGATCTTATAACAAGTTTGGACCGACAAAACCGAACACTCGCTTAACGATGTTGAGGTTCTTCTTAATAGAACTACACACTTGGTTAAGCTTATTTTGATTTCATTATCTCATAACATTTTGGAACCTCGGCTTCGAGCTTGGCCAATTATTAAGACTTGAACCGACAGATCCGAACACTCGTAAAGTCTCATTTTTGTATCTATTTAACTTTGCAATATTACAATTGTACCCAAATATTTACTTAACAAATGTAAAGTAAAAACTAATAAATCGAATAAAGAGACCCGACTTCGAGTAACTTACTTTTCAAAAATTAGTACTTTAATTCCTTATGTGTTTACATTTTAGCCTTCAAACTTTAGATATTTATGTTACTTGTCAAGTTATTTTACTTTAAAGCTTTCAAAACCATCTACTAACTCAAGAACCTTTTTAATCTTGGTCTTGCCCGTTGAACATACCCTTCCCCCGTTTTATCGCAAACTATCCTTCAAGTTACTTATTTCAAACCGTTTTCTTTTTATACTTTGGGGGTAACATGCATAGTTATCCAAAACAAGAACGATTTATAATACTCTACCTCAAAACGCAAACTTTAGGGTGCATGGCACTTAGAATACTTGCTCTATTGTGTGTTATATGTTTCATATGCTTTACGTGCACGAGTGTTTATTTTATGTTGTTGTGGAACGCAAAGTATGATAATACACACCCCTAACTACTTAGCCTTGTGCAAGTAGCATAGGGCATCATTATCCGAGTATGCCGGTTGTTACTGATTAGAAAGGATCCTCATTTACATATGCTTTATATACCACAATTGATGCTTTTATTTATAGTCTCATATTCGTTTGTGGATTTTTCCTCATATTATATATACTCAAAACTATGAAATTGCTCACCAACATATGTGTTGACAAATATTATTTTATGCATTGTTACAGGTTTGATTATTACTTGATTTGGAGTTTGAAAACGCCATTCTATTTGATACCACTTGGTTACTAGAAGAAAGAACAATATATATTTCTTATGTTTGATGTTATTTTGTTTAAAAAGTTGTGTTATTTGGTTGATTGAATGAAATGAATGATTTGTTTAAATATTGTCACTTTAATAGTGTCTTGTGTTCATGGGAAATTTGTTGCACCCCGGCATGTTCCGCTACCTTTGGTCGGGGTGTGACAGTAGTGGTCATATAATAATCAAAAACTTTGGATAGTTTCTCTACGGTCCACGTGACACGTATACATTGCAACCCCCAAGAAATTGATACCATATTAACCATTAACTTGTGGGCAACAAAACTAATAATAGAAATTTGAAAACCTGAATTGGCATGTAGTTACATACTAACATAAATGATAGAAGCCCAAAAATTGTTGAGCATAAATAGTTGATTTTGGACCGTAGCAACAACACTAAGAAATGAGATCATCCAAATAACATAACTATCATAGTGAAATACATCATTCAGTGCACTTTGTGTGATGAAACCAGGAGCCAGATTTGACGTGTTAGTTCCCAACATCAGTTCATCAATTAGTTGACTTTTATAAAAATTGTCCCACGTAACCATAACCTTTGTGAAAGCACAAGGGCTGCTTTATCTTCAAAATAAACTTTCAACACAGCTATGTGCAAGGAGTTTGCAACTGGTCTTTGTATTACCCCCGGCTATAGGCCCATTCTAAGAACACCGGAGTCGTTGTTTTATGTCTAGCAACCAATAAGGGTCATCTCACATAATGATGAACCCGCTGATGTAAAGCAAATAGAAACAACACAATGGGGGTGTTGAGTCAAGAAATTGACCTAAGGGGGAGATTGTTGAGTCAAAGATTTGACCTAAATGAAGTACATGGAAGATTGGAATCTTCTCAACCTCCTCTGATTTCGCTAAGTAATGGATCCGAGCACACCTTAGACATCCGAGCAAGCTTTTACTTATCCGGGTATGATATTTTTCCTACCGGGCAAGGTTTACTTCAAGTAGTCTTATTTAGTGGATATCCGAGCAGGGTTTGCAAATTAGTGCATTGCCGGGTAAGGTACACTAGTTTATGTAAATCCGGGCAAGGTTCACTTTATCAAGCAAGTCTGTTCTTCAGAGCGAAGTATATTACTCTTCCGAGTAAGGTTTGGTTAACCAAGTCCAAGAAGCCAAGTGATTGGAAGACCGGGCAAGGTATTCATTAATAAGTATGGTCCAAGTATGCTTGATGATCTAAAGGAATATCTCTAAGTAATATCGGGCAAGGTTCAGCTCAAGCAAGGAACAGTACTCCCGAGTACACTTTGCTAATAAGTTATTTTATAGCAAAGAGCTGAAATGGATCATTGATGAACAAGGTTGCTCGTAAGGAGTTGTAGGGCAAAGTCTGGCAAAGTCAAGAAGACTGAAGTCTACTCGGTGAGTATTTTACTTGGTGAAATACTCTTCAAGCAAAGTCTACCCGGAAACTGATCCCGAGCACACTTCTATGTTACCAAGTCATGAAGGATGGCAGAGTACCCAACGTATTAGGAAAATGAAGATTTATGAGAAGCCTACCCAGAAGACTTGTTTTACACTTAGTTTATTTTGAATATGTAATTTGAATATGTATGATTGTATTTAGGGTTTCTAGAAGGAATGACAGCTGTCCTAGGTTGGCAGGCCTATAAATAGAATGTTTAGGGCACGCCGCCAAGAAAGAGAGAGAGGACACGGACTTTGAGCTTTTACACTTTTCGGATAAGAAATAATATTTCTTGAAAGTGACGGCTGTCCTAGGATTCCTAGAACCCTAAATCGATTATCCACTTTGTATGATGAAAATTATATAGATGGAAATCTTTTGAGTGAATCCTGTGTGTGCTTTCTACCTTTGATTATTCTTTGCAACCGTATGTTTGTTATTGATTTCGCCTTTAACAAACAGATATCTTTCTAAATATAGCAAACCGTCATTAACTCTCTTGTCAACACATTAATCTGTGTGAGTTATGACATGATTAATTAAGATCCAGCTGAAATCGAGGGGCCTGACAAGTGGTATTAGAGCTTGTTACTGCTATTTTAGAAAGATTGTTGTTGATTGAAGATTTGAAGAAGAATGACGTAAGAAGACCACTGTTCGATTGATTTGTGACGTCAGCAGCCCTGTTTTTCATTTTTCTTCCAGATCTACAATCTACCGGTGTTTTCTCTTCCTTATTTCAATTAAAGTTCTAATCTTTATATCTAAATCTTGTTCTAATCACATCAGACACATCAGATCTGAGCATTCTGTTTTCAGATCTGATTATTTTGAAACTTAGTGTTTACAAAGAAACTGATTTTTGATTTCTCAAAATGTCTGGGTATGAGGAACAAGAGGTGTCTACTAACAAGATACCAAGGTTGTATGGACATGAAAACTTTATCAAATGGAAAGTACTCTTTGAAGCAGCCATATGCTACAATGATATTGATATGTGGAACTCCATCAAGAATGGTCCACAAACAGCTGTTGAAGAAGGTGCAAATGCAGCTGCAACTGCTGCTGTAAGAGAAAGAATGAGAAAGGTGGATGACAAAGCCTTAGCTATGATTAAGCTAGGTTTGTCTTGGGAGATTCTGACCAAGGTGGCACATCACACAACTGCCAAGCAAATGTATGATGCCATCCTTGAAATGTATGAAGAGAATACTGAACTAAAGAACATAAAGAAGCAAAGACTGAAGCAACAGTTGGAAAGGTTCAAGTATAAGGAAGGAGAGAGGTTGAAATCAATACTAGAACGTTTTCTAAGTATTGTGAATGAGTTGAGGACAACTGATTATGTAATGACTGACTTTGATTTAAATACAAAGTAACTCAACTCAATGCCAAAAGAATGGTATACTGCTTGCAAGTTCATCCTTCAGAAGCATAATTTCAATGAATTGAAATTGGATGATGTTGTATGCTTTCTTCAAGATGCAGAACTTGAAATGATAGAGAATTAGATGATTAAGGAAGATAGACCCTGCTTCAATGTTTCAAATGCATTGATTGCACCCATGGGAAATCTGTCTACCAAGAATCAACAGTAAATTCCTATTATTGAAGAACCAGCTGAACATAATGTTGTTACTCCAAAATCTTTCATTGGAGGTAGCACAAGTAATCAAGGAAATCAGTAGAGGTTCAATATGCAACTGATTGATGACACTGATCCTGCCTCTATACCAAGTGGAAATGTTCCTCATACTGGCACAGGACATGGTCAAAGCAATGAAACACAGGCTTTGCTGTCTATGTTTACTGAGTCATATAATGCATTTGTTGCAAAGAAACTAATTCACACAAATGTGGTACAAGATGATTTAGAGAAAATTGATGCAGATGACTTGGAAGACATGGATTTGAAGTGGCAATCTGCCATGTTGGGTTTGAGAAGTAAAAGGCTGTATAACAGAACTGGTAGGTGTCACACCCCGGTCGTAATTGGCGGAAAAACCGAGGCGTGGCGACGGGGTCGTGATTGATTGAGCACAATAGATTAAAAAGTCTAAATGCATAAACTTAAAACATGTCAACATTACAACAATTCAACAGGTAGCAAATTCGTTCCATTACAACGGATAAAGCTAACATCAATCCTAAATGTCTTCCATCTAAGGCCTCTATCAGCTATTTGCTACTTCCTGCTTCATTTCCTGAAAACATGTAACGAAAATGTCAACTACATAAAGTAGATGAGTGAATTCATAGGTTTAAGGAAAAAGGGATTATACACAAGCATACTAGACTAAGTTGTAGGGGTTTATGTATAGGGTGTACCATCGGCTAACCCACCACTCCTACAACTTATCCTACCATGCTCGGGTATAAAGCCCGGTTTTGAAAAGGTTTGTAAGACAAGACAAGCGTACCAGACTAGGTTGTAGGGGTTTTTACATAGGGTGTACCATCGGCTAACCCTCCATTCCTACAACCTACTCTACTAAGCTTGTTTATATTTGTAAATCCAAGGTATAAAGATAGGTCAACTAATAATGTAGTGATAAGCCTTACACAAGACTGCAAGAGTTATGTATAATGATCCCATGTATTGTTCCCATGCATAGAGGTGTAATGATATCAAGGTTATATGTATAAAGATACCAAAGAATCATATGTAACCATGTCTTGATGATAATGATGAATATGCATAATGATCACACGAGACCTGACAACAACCCACACAAGACCACCCGATGCTACTTGATTTCCATGATGGTAACCCAAATCGATCACTTTGGATACCATAAGAGAATTCTAAAGCGTCCACTTTAGTATCTCTTGGATTCCTAATCGATCACTTAGGAAATCCTTCGGATTCTTAATCGAACACTTTAAGAACCCCATAGGTCACGTGTATTCTAAATCGAACACTTTAGGATCCCACATCTAGTGACGGCCTGTCTACCAATCGACCACTTGGAGACCAAACATATGCACTAGTGTGACCTATACTGCCTATGTTCACACGACCACTAGACTGTCCAATGAATGATGTGTTTTCATGATAATGTATAACGGGCATATGACTTTGTTTTCCAAAGTCCAATGTTCCCTAAGCGATCAATGATTCCCATGTTTACTCCTGAATAATTGATTAGACATACACAACTTCCGAGAAAGTTAAGGTATGAGTAACCTGCCATGATTACTTGTTTTCCCCAATATTCATTGTTTGCAAAAGATTTGCCAAGAATGTCTATGATAAAGAATGTTTAAATAAATGAGTTTTGTCAAAACGTGTGCAGTTACCATGTTTCCATCCCAATGATTTGAAAAGCTTAAAAGAAAAAGGGGGCTATGAACTCACCTTGTTGGCTAAGAATGGTTGCTAGGGTGGTCGAGTGCTGCCAAACGTCGATCCTCTAAGTCTAGACAAGGACATAATAGGTTAACAACACGCTTTAAGTCTAAGAGTATAAGCCTACGCGACCTCGAGCAAAAACCAAGTTTTAAAGTTGAAAACAAGCTGATTCTGGCACATTCGGTCGAATAAGGGCAGGTTCGATCGAATCTGCTACCTGTTCGATCGAATATGGTACTGGTTCGGTCAAAAGGGCTGGGAAGAACACGTTCAGTCGATTGAGGACTCGTTCGGTCGAGTAGGATGTACATTCGGTCGAATACAATCGCATTCGATCGAATGTATATTCTGATCCAATTAGTCTGTTCGTTTGCCCACTGGTTCGACCGAATGGTCTCTTATTCGACCGAATAGGAGATGGTTCGACCGAATGGTCAGGTTCGATTGGTCTATTCGACCGAATAGACCTATTCGACTCCTTCAAGCCGGATGACGGAGAAACCTACGGGATTTTGACGATTTTCATGATTTTTCGCCCAAAATCAATGTTTTATACTTGGAAATGCTCGGAATCCATAGTGCTATTGATTCCTAACGTTTATAACAACAAAAGTATGCTTTTTGACACCAAAAATGACGATTTTTGACCAAGAACACACTTGAAACAAAAGTTGGGGTTTTTGCTCGATTCGGGGCCGGATTTGATGATAAAAACGTATGATTTTCAAGAAGATCTTACCAAAAACAACAATAAACAGATTGGTGGACTCGGATTTTGGATTGAATAACTTTCTCTCACTACTCTCTCTCTAGAATTGGGGTGCTTGGGTGTGGGTGTGGAAGAGATGAAAGGAAAATGGTGGAGTTTGTTCTTGCACTACGCTTATATACTTGGTTCTATCGGGTTTCGGTTACCTACGGGTCAAGGCTAGCTGAGTTCATAAGTTTTAACGAGCTAGAACTTTCCAGTAAAAATTTTATAAAAATCATTTTTCAAGTAATCGCTTGGAATCTTTTTAAATAAAAACCTTTTATTTTTCGAAAACACAAAATTAATATTTTTCAAACGTAAAAGTTCTTTTTATGAAATAACATTTTTTAGCTGAAATAAACAGATTTTCCAATGATATGGATTCCGAACTTATCGTCCAGAACCCAAAGTGTATAGTTTCCGATGATTTCTTGATTTTAGTTTACCAGTCAAATTCCAGGGCGTTACATCCTCCCCAACTTAGAAGAATTTCGTCCCGAAATTTAGATTTTTAGTATACTTGATGCAACGATGATTTAGATTTCATGATCTCATGATGACCACTATGCGCCACTACTTCTAATATTCGTCTCAGATACCACCCAAATCAAGCTGAAGGGGCTTATATATAGGGTGTACCAGCGGCTAACCCACCACTCCTTCAACCTTACTTGAGTGTTTCCTTCGACTCCTATTAGGTCAATGACACACAGGACGACACACTATTTTCCACTACAAGGCATCACCCTCAAGCTTTACATCAGACATATTCATTTCGGATTGAAGGGGTTTATATATAGGGTGTACCAGCGGCTAACCCACCACTCCTTCAATCTTCTATGAATAATTCCCTCAATAATTCTTGAATTTAATGTCTCACAGCTGCCACGCTAACTATAAGTCCCTAATTCCAAGTTTCGCTTCAGACATATTCAACTCGTGCTGAAGGGGCTTATATATAGGGTGTACCAGCGGCTAACCCACCACTCCTTCAACCTTTGTCGAATACTTCCCTACACGAACCTTGAGTTCACGACTCCTAGTTGCACAATAGCATATTGCTTATACACGTATACACCTGTGACCTTGATACAATTATATTCCGGACTATAATTGCAAGCTCACCTTGTATCAATGTATAAACTCTATTGCGTGCGGCTAGAAAATTTGACACGACACCACACACATACACACAACCATGCTCCATGAATGCTAGAATGATAACAAATTTTTAGCTTAAATGATGTATAAATTCCCCAAGGTTTATATGATTGAGTAGATATGACTTGTGCTTTCCAGCATGAGCCCTGAGTAGCCAAAGTTTGTGGATGCAAATAAAAGAATACTTATAAGCATAACAAGGCAACATGATATTCATTGAATAACACAGTTATTTGATACATGCTGCAAATTTATATTGACTTCTAGACAATTAGATTACAAGAATATAGATTAAGAGAACAGATGAGGGTATTTCTCCTTCATCTGATCCTCGCGTTCCCAAGTAAACTCGGGTCCGCGTTTGTTATTCCATCGAACTTTCACAAGCGGTATGCGGCTACGCTTGGTCTTCTTGACCTCGCGATCCATGATCTCGACGGGTTCTTCAACGAAAAGCAGATTGTCGCTAAATCGAACCTCGTCGACGGGAATGTGAAGGGCCTCGTCAACAAGACACTTCTTTAATTGCGAAACATGAAAAACGTTGTGAACTCTACTGAGTTCCGGTGGCAGCTCAAGACGATAGGCAACTAGTCCGATCCTTTCAAGGATTTTGAATGGTCCAACAAACCTAGGAGCGAACTTTCCCTTCTTCCCGAAGCGGACTACGCCCTTCCAGGGGGAAACTTTCAGCATGACACGGTCACCAACTCGAAACTCGAGTGGCTTGCGTCGTTTGTCGGCGTAGTACTTATGTCGGCATCGAGCGTCTTTGAGTCGCTGCTGAATGAAAGCAATTTGATCGGATGTCTCCTGTATTAGTTCGGGGCCGATGATCTGTGAATCCCCGGTCTCGGACCAACATAAGGGAGAGCGACATTTGCGGCCGTAAAGAGCTTCAAACGGCGCGCATTTAATGGTAGCGTGGTAACTATTGTTGTAAGAAAATTCTGCCAGTGGCAGATGAGCTTCCCAACTACTGCCGAAATCGAGGATACAAGCTCTCAACAAGTCTTCTAGGGTTTGTATGGTCTTCTCGCTCTGCCCATCCGTTTCTGGATGATAGGAAGAGCTAAGCTTCACACTTGTCCCAAAGGCCTTTTGCAAAGATTTCCAGAACCTGGAAGAAAAACTGCTGTCACGATCAGATGTGATGCCCTTAGGCACACCGTGACGGGAAACGATCTCACAAATGTATACCCGCGCCAACTTCTCCGTAGTGTAGTCTTCACGAACCGGGATAAAGTGGGCGGATTTTGTTAGAATGTCCACAATAACCCAAATTGAGTCATGACCGCTAGGCGTCCGTGGTAGCTTGGTGATGAAATCCATAGCTAACTCTTCCCACTTCTACTGAGGGATAATAGGTTGTTGAAGTAGCCCAGACGGCCTTTGATGCTCTGTCTTGACTCGCGAACAAGTCAAACATCTCATCACATACGAAGCGATATCTTTCTTCATCCCGGGCCACCAATAATGGGGTTTAAGATCTTGATACATCTTGTTGCTGCCTGGATGAATCGAGTATCTGGACTTGTGGGCTTCATTTAGAATAAGCGTCCGAAGAGGCTCGGAGTTCGGGATCCACGCTCGGTCAAGAAAATAGAGGATGCCGTCTGACTTGGTTTCGAATTTCTGCTCGGCTCCACAAGACAAAACGCCCTTGAGATCACCATTCACAAGCGCTTGATTCTGAGCTTCACGAATTAAGGAAGGAAGGTTGGATTGAATCCGAATAGAGTGCAACTGGGTCCTTTCTTTACGACTCAATGCGTCAGCCACCACATTAGCCTTTCCCGGGTGGTAGCGAATTTCACAATCGTAATCGCTGAGAAGTTCGACCCAGCGTCGCTGCCTCATGTTCAACTCTTTCTGATTGAGGATGTGTTGTAAGCTCTTGTGATCGGTAAAAATGACACACTTCGTACCGTACAGGTAATGTCTCCAGATTTTTAGGGCAAACACCACTGCACCCAACTCCAGGTCATGTGTGGCGTAGTTCTTCTCGTGCACCTTGAGTTGTCGAGAAGCGTAAGCGATGACCTTCCCTTGTTGCATTAAAACGCAACCGAGGCCCTGATTCGAAGCATCGCAATAAACGGTAAAGTCATCGTCACCTTCCGGAAGTGATAGGATCGGTGCTTGGCAAAGCTTATTCTTCAGAGTTTGGAAAGCTTCCTCTTGATCTTGTCCCCACACGAAAGGTTCCCCTTTCTGGGTCAAAGTGGTTAAAGGCAAGGCAATCCTGGAGAAGTTCGAGATAAATCGGCGGTAGTAACCGGCCAGACCAAGAAATGAACGGATTTCGGTAGGTGTTTTAGGCGCTACCCAATTTCTGATGGCTTCTATCTTGGAAGGGTCGACGTGAATGCCGTCGACATTGATGACATGTCCCAAGAATTGAACTTCCCTTAGCCAAAATTCACACTTGGAGAACTTGGCATATAGTTGCTCTTTTCTGAGAAGCTCCAAAATAAGCCTGAGATGAAGCTCATGATCGGTCCTCGAACGAGAATAAATGAGAATATCGTCTATGAAAACAATGACAAACTGATCAAGATATGGACGGCAGACGCGATTCATCAGATCCATGAAGATGGCGGGAGCATTGGTCATTCCAAAAGGCATAACCATGAACTCGTAATGACCATAACGAGTTCGGAACGCAGTTTTCGGGATATCCTCTTCCAGAACACGCAACTGATGGTAACCAGAACGCAGATCGATCTTAGAGAAAAACGTAGCACCTTGGAGCTGATCAAATAGATCATCAATTCTCGGTAATGGGTACCGATTTTTGATAGTGAGCTTATTAAGCTCCCGGTAGTCAATGCACATACGGAAAGTCCCGTCCTTCTTTTTGACGAAGAGTACTGGGGCTCCCCATGGAGACGAGCTAGGGCGAATGAATCCCTTGCTAAGAAGTTCTTGAAGCTGATTTGATAATTCTAGAAGTTCCGACGGAGCTAGACGATACGGTGCCTTAGCAATAGGGAGAGCACCAGGAATAAGATCGATACGAAATTCCACCTGCCTGCTAGGAGGAAGTCTAGGCAGATCTTCGGGAAAAACATCAGAAAATTCACGCACAACAGGAAAGTCCTGCAGTCTCTTGTCTTCGGATTCCCTGAGAGTAACATGAGCTAGAAATGCGGGATACTTCTTTCGAAGGTACCGACTGGCCTTTAAGCAAGAGACGATCCTTAGGCATCCACCCGATTTTTTGCCTTGAATAGTTAGAATTTCGCCAGAAGGTAAAGGGATACGAATAAGTTTCTCGGCGCAGATTACCTCCGCGAGATTGCTGGACAGCCAGTCCATTCCCACAACTAGATCGAAGCTTCCAAGACGAAAAGGTATAAGGTCAATACTGAACGATGTGGTGACAAGAGTAAGAGTGCAATTTCGGATGACAGACTTCACTTGTTTGGACTCCCCACTAGCAAGTTCAACAGAAAAGGCAGGGTCCAACTCGGAAATTTTTAATTTCAGCAAAGGAACCAATTTGCAAGAAACAAAGCTCCTATCAGCTCCTGTATCAAAAAGGACAGACACCCAGTTGTTGTTAAGAATAAACGTACCAGTAATAACATCGGGGTTTTGGCGTGCATCGGCAGCTCCAATGGTAAAAGCCCTTCCGCGAGCCGGAGGGATGCTGGTGACGCGGGGGCATCGATTTCTGTAATGGTCCATAGCGCCACACTCGAAGCAGCCTCGAGCAGGGTTAGGCTGAGGGTTAGCATTCCCCACAGCCAGTTGGTTGCCAGGACTCCTGCATCGCTCCACCAGGTGCCCGAATCGTCCACAATTCGTGCACTTGCGTCACGACTCCCTAGTTGGGTGATGATAAGAACAAAAGTTGCACTTGGGATGAAGCCCAGTATATTCCTTTCTTGGTCTTCCCTGAGCTGTTGTGGCTGGAGCGGGGGCTATGGAGTTGATAGGCGTAGCATCAGTGATTGCAGCTAAGTTGGTCGCCTTCCGCTTCCTATTGCTCCCCTTTTTCGCCCTCCAGTCGGAGGATTTGCCCTTATCCTGATGCAGAACACCAGACTTGAGCTGTTCCCTGGTCAGACGGGCAGTGAGATCGATCGCTGCCTTAAGTGTAGTGGGGTCAACTCCAACCGCAATGCCCCTCATGGAGTCCGGAAGACCGCTGATGTATTGCTCGACAGCACGGGAAGCTGGGGTAACCATATGGGGCACCAATAAGGAGAGTTCATGAAATCTCTCCGTGTACTTCATGTGATCCGCGCCCTTCATCGTGTGCGCCCTAAACTCAGCCTCCAGTTTCTGGATCTCGGTTCTCGGAACGAACTCCTGCGTGACTAGCTCAACAAACTCAGCCCAGGGCAGGGCTAGAGCCGCGTCTCGTCCCCCGGTTCTTATCTCGTTATTCCACCACGTGAGAGCCTGTTTGTGGAACATACTCGCTGCGAATTTTACCCTGAGTTCATCCGGGCAGGAGCACATGTTGAATGAAGCTTCGACTTTCTCGAACCACTGGAGAAGACCAGCGGCTCCCTCGGTTCCGCTAAAACTTGTAGGCCTAGTGTTGGTAAAAGCCTTATAGAGCTTATCGGCCTGAAGCGTGGGATTCGGTTCTGGGGCTTGGGGTGCACCCGAGGTTCCTTCTTGCCTCATGTTGTTTACCAGACCCGGGAGAACTGCTGCAATTTGCTGCGCTATGAGGGCAGCGAGGTCAGCGGGGTCAACATTGACGGATGAGCGACGAGGAGACATTCTATTAAAAGAATAAGAATGCGCATTAGTTAAAATTGAGAATAAAGAATAACTGGATAAGGAATTGCCAAAGAGTACATCGCTACTAGATTTATAGTTAATGATGCAACACATAAGCACATAGCAAGCATATAAGTGTGGGCATGTGATAGTGATGCATGAATTATCTAGAGTCAAGGGTCCTAGGTTATAGTCTAGGTCGGTTTCCTAATTCCCTATAACCATTGGCTCTGATACCAATCTGTCACACCCCGGTCGTAATTGGCGGAAAAACCGAGGCGTGGCGACGGGGTCGTGATTGATTGAGCACAATAGATTAAAAAGTCTAAATGCATAAACTTAAAACATGTCAACATTACAACAATTCAACAGGTAGCAAATTCGTTCCATTACAACGGATAAAGCTAACATCAATCCTAAATGTCTTCCATCTAAGGCCTCTATCAGCTATTTGCTACTTCCTGCTTCATTTCCTGAAAACATGTAACGAAAATGTCAACTACATAAAGTAGATGAGTGAATTCATAGGTTTAAGGAAAAAGGGATTATACACAAGCATACTAGACTAAGTTGTAGGTGTTTATGTATAGGGTGTACCATCGGCTAACCCACCACTCCTACAACTTATCCTACCATGCTCGGGTATAAAGCCCGGTTTTGAAAAGGTTTGTAAGACAAGACAAGCGTACCAGACTAGGTTGTAGGGGTTTTTACATAGGGTGTACCATCGGCTAACCCTCCATTCCTACAACCTACTCTGCTAAGCTTGTTTATATTTGTAAATCCAAGGTATAAAGATAGGTCAACTAATAATGTAGTGATAAGCCTTACACAAGACTGCAAGAGTTATGTATAATGATCCCATGTATTGTTCCCATGCATAGAGGTGTAATGATATCAAGGTTATATGTATAAAGATACCAAAGAATCATATGTAACCATGTCTTGATGATAATGATGAATATGCATAATGATCACACGAGACCTGACAACAACCCACACAAGACCACCCGATGCTACTTGATTTCCATGATGGTAACCCAAATCGATCACTTTGGATACCATAAGAGAATTCTAAAGCGTCCACTTTAGTATCTCTTGGATTCCTAATCAATCACTTAGGAAATCCTTCGGATTCTTAATCGAACACTTTAAGAACCCCATAGGTCACGTGTATTCTAAATCGAACACTTTAGGATCCCACATCTAGTGACGGCCTGTCTACCAATCGACCACTTGGAGACCAAACATATGCACTAGTGTGACCTATACTGCCTATGTTCACACGACCACTAGACTGTCCAATGAATGATGTGTTTTCATGATAATGTATAACGGGCATATGACTTTGTTTTCCAAAGTCCAATGTTCCCTAAGCGATCAATGATTCCCATGTTTACTCCTGAATAATTGATTAGACATACACAACTTCCGAGAAAGTTAAGGTATGAGTAACCTGCCATGATTACTTGTTTTCCCCAATATTCATTGTTTGCAAAAGATTTGCCAAGAATGTCTATGATAAAGAATGTTTAAATAAATGAGTTTTGTCAAAACGTGTGCAGTTACCATGTTTCCATCCCAATGATTTGAAAAGCTTAAAAGAAAAAGGGGGCTATGAACTCACCTTGTTGGCTAAGAATGGTTGCTAGGGTGGTCGAGTGCTGCCAAACGTCGATCCTCTAAGTCTAGACAAGGACATAATAGGTTAACAACACGCTTTAAGTCTAAGAGTATAAGCCTACGCGACCTCGAGCAAAAACCAAGTTTTAAAGTTGAAAACAAGCTGATTCTGGCACATTCGGTCGAATAAGGGCAGGTTCGATCGAATCTGCTACCTGTTCGATCGAATATGGTACTGGTTCGGTCAAAAGGGCTGGGAAGAACACGTTCAGTCGATTGAGGACTCGTTCGGTCGAGTAGGATGTACATTCGGTCGAATACAATCGCATTCGATCGAATGTATATTCTGATCCGGTTAGTCTGTTCGTTTGCCCACTGGTTCGACCGAATGGTCTCTTGTTCGACCGAATAGGAGATGGTTCGACCGAATGGTCAGGTTCGATTGGTCTATTCGACCGAATAGACCTATTCGACTCCTTCAAGCCGGATGACGGAGAAACCTACGGGATTTTGACGATTTTCATGATTTTTCGCCCAAAATCAATGTTTTATACTTGGAAATGCTCGGAATCCATAGGGCTATTGATTCCTAACGTTTATAACAACAAAAGTATGCTTTTTGACACTAAAAATGACGATTTTTGACCAAGAACACACTTGAAACAAAAGTTGGGGTTTTTGCTCGATTCGGGGCCGGATTTGATGATAAAAACGTATGATTTTCAAGAAGATCTTACCAAAAACAACAATAAACAGATTGGTGGACTCGGATTTTGGATTGAATAACTTTCTCTCACTACTCTCTCTCTAGAATTGGGGTGCTTGGGTGTGGGTGTGGAAGAGATGAAAGGAAAATGGTGGAGTTTGTTCTTGCACTACGCTTATATACTTGGTTCTATCGGGTTTCGGGTTTCGGTTACCTACGGGTCAAGGCTAGCTGAGTTCATAAGTTTTAACGAGCTAGAACTTTCCAGTAAAAATTTTATAAAAATCATTTTTCAAGTAATCGCTTGGAATCTTTTTAAATAAAAACCTTTTATTTTTCGAAAACACAAAATTAATATTTTTCAAACGTAAAAGTTCTTTTTATGAAATAACATTTTTTAGCTGAAATAAACAGATTTTCCAATGATATGGATTCCGAACTTATCGTCCAGAACCCAAAGTGTATAGTTTCCGATGATTTCTTGATTTTAGTTTACCAGTCAAATTCCAGGGCGTTACAGTAGGTCTCTGGTTTATGGTCCTAATGACAGGATTGGATTTGACAAGTCAAAAGCAATCTGCTACAATTGTCAGCAACCTGGTCATTTTGCAAGAGAATGAAATCTACCAAGAAACTTTCAAATGAATCAATTCCATAATCAATAACCAGGAGGTCAGCAGCAAAATCAACAAAATCAACCAAGAGGTCAGTAGCATTACCAACAAAATCAGCTAAGATTCAACAACAACAACAATCAAATGAACAACTTCAACAATAACAACTTCAATCCCAACAACAATTACAACCCCAACTTCAACAACTTTCAGCCTCAAATGAATAATCAACAACAAAGTATGCAACATACTCAAGGTTTTCAAATGAATAACAAACAAAACCTTCAAGCAGCTCAAACTGTTCCAAACAACACTGTTCCAGCAAATCAAAATCAGATCAGAAATCAAGGAAATGTGGTAGTGACTACACAGCATGAAGGAAATTTTGATTGGAGCAATCATGAAGAGGACATCGCAGATGATATCAGGAAAGCAAATGTGGCATTCATGGCCATAAATGAGAAAGAAAAAGGATCATTATCTCAGGTACACTCTGCTCCTACTGTTGATTTAAATGAACTTATCATTGAATTGAGAACAAAAGTAGGCAAGCTGGAAAGTGAGTGTTTTAGAAAACAAAGTGTCATCAATGAGTATGAGGCAAGTGAGATGATCAGTGAAGAAAAGATTAAAAGCCTTGAAGATGATTGCATGATCAATTACATAACTCAAACCAGATACATCACTGAGATTGATGGATTAAAGAAGATGTTGGTTGAAGAAAATGTGCAAAACACAAGACTGAAGGTTGAAACTGAATTTCTGAAGAATTTGGTCTCAACAGGCAACATATGTGGTATGCTGAACCAGGTGAAGGACAAAACAAATACAAAGCAGTTCCACCTCCATTCAACAACAACTTCATGCCAAAAGTTGACAAAGAGAAAAGAGATGCATACTTGCAACAATTCAGAGATGTCTTTCAAGACAAGGAAGAATTTGTTGATTTGTACAAAAAGGCAGAAGTGAATGAAGAAGGAGAGTTTGTGATTAAGAAAGTGGTAAAAGAGGATAAGTCAATTGGAGTTCAAGACTCTGAGGATGACTTTGATTCAGTTGAATTGGATCAAAATGACTTGAGTGATTTGAGTGATCAAATTACTGAAAAGGAAATCAAAGCTGCTGAAAGAGGAAGAAAATATAAGAAACCGGAATATGTTGATAAACTTCCAAAGTATCCTCCAGTCCCACCAAGATTGAAGAAACAGAATGATAAAATGAAAAGAGAACATGTTTCTTTTGATATTTTTGAAAGGAGGAATATAAACTACAATGTAGTCAGACCACCAAGCAAGGCTGTATTGGGTAGGATAAAGCAGAACAACAAAAAAAGGATGGTGACTGAAAAAATTGATACAGAAAATTTTATCCCAGTTTATCCAATCTTTTCTAGTCATGAGGTGTTGGATGTTGGAGAAGTGGAAACTATGGAAGAGTATGAGAAAAGACAGTCAAGGGGCAGAGAAAGCAGTGATGAAGAACCTGTTACTATTGAAAAAATTGTCTTTGTCAAAAGCAAACTTGAAATACAAGACATTAAGATTGAGGAGTTTGTGCCATTCTCAATTAACTTTGATAGCTTAAAGAATCAGAAGACTCTAGGAGTCAAGTCACCTAAGCCAAGTGAAAGATTCAAGAAACCAAAAGAACATGAAATATTCAAAGGCAAGGTTTGGTGCAAAAGATGTGATGAATATGGTCACCACACAGATTCATGTAATGAAAGATTCAAATTCAAACCATTTCATGTACCAGATGGAACAAAGTATGGCCAAGACTTTGTCCTGTACAAACAGAAGTATGATGTATATCTGGGAAAAAGAAAGGTGTGTGGAAATGAAACCATGAACAGAGAAGAAAAGAAATCTGCAAAGGAGACAAGGATTGAGAAGAAAGCTGAAGTAACAACAAAAAAGCAAGTGGCTGAATTAACAAAAAGAAGTAAATCTCCTAAGAAGCATGAGAAATTGACAAAAAAGAACTATCAGTCTTTGAGAATCAAACAAGATACTCAATCAGTCAAATCTAATGGTTCTCAAGGATCATCAAGCAGTGAGAAGACAAGAAGAAAAGATGCACTTTCTAGAAATAAACCAACAGAACTCACCGGTGATGAGAAGTTTCTATTAAAACATGGATATGAACCACATGGTTTCCTTTGGAAACCTAAGACTGAGAGTAAGGTTGAGCAAGTTGCTGATGTGAGAGACTACTCTAAGAAGAAGGACTATGTGATAAAGGAGTATGCCACTGACTCAGCTGAATACCAGTATCCAACCTCACTTGTTAAAACTCCA
The DNA here is from genome assembly GCF_021521415.1 of Bidens hawaiensis. Taxonomy (NCBI): domain Eukaryota; kingdom Viridiplantae; phylum Streptophyta; class Magnoliopsida; order Asterales; family Asteraceae; genus Bidens; species Bidens hawaiensis. Next base: position 168,958 of record NW_027491805.1, read on the forward strand.
AGAGAGTGTGGTTATGAAACTGATAATTCAGACAACTTAGAATTGACTCATGAAGATCCTAAACCAACAACACTCACTTCCCAAGCTGTGTCTGAAACTGAATCTGATGAGCTGCAAGTTGATAAGGCTTGCACTTCATCACTCAACTAATCAAACTTTCTGTGTATGTGCAGGAACAGTCCACTCCTCTAAATGACATATGGTATATGGATAGTGGTTGTTCTAGGCACATGACTTGTGACAAGAGATCTCTTGTCAATTATGAAGAAAAGTATGAAGGTCCAGTAGCTTTTGGGAGTGATGAGAATGGTGGAAAGATTGTTGGAAAAGGAATCTTAACAAATGGGAAAGTCTCATTTGATAATGTATTTCATGTTGAAGGTCTTCAGTACAATCTACTGAGTATATCACAAATGTGTGATAAGGGTTACAACGTCAGTTTTGATGATTCACACTGTTTCATTTTAAAACCTGAGTTTGTAATTCCACCTGAAATGATCATGATGATGGCACCAAGAAATGGTAACTTGTATGAATTGAATATGAAAGAAGCTATTTCAAGAGGAGGTGCATGTTTTGTTTCCAAATCCACTGAAAATGAGTCAAAATTGTGGCATAGGAAACTGTGTCATGTGAACTTGAAGAACATGAATAGACTTGTCAAAGGTGAGCATGTCATAGGCTTACCTACAAGAGAATTCAAGTTGGAAGATCATCGTGATTCATGTCAAAAGGGAAAACAACACAAATCTACTCATAAGTCAAAACTCATCAATTCAATTGATCAAGTACTTGAATTACTTCACATGGATCTCTTTGGTCCTGTGAGTGTACCAAGTATTGGGAAGAAAAGATATTGTCGGGTGATCATGATGACTATTCAAGATACACTTGGGTTTATTTCCTAAGTACCAAGGATGAGACTGCAGAGTTGATTAAAGGTTGTATAACAATGATTGAGAACAAGTTGAATAAGACAGTCAAGATGATGAGAAGTGACAATGAAACTGAGTTCAAGAATGGAGTTATGCAAGAATTCTGTGAAGAAAAAGAAATACAACAACAATTCTCAGCTCCTAGAACTCCTGAACAAAATGGTGTTGCAGAAAGAAGAAATAGAACTTTGATTGAAGCTGCAAAAACCATATTAGCAGATGCTAATCTGCCTGTCACCTTTTGGGCTGAAGCTATAAATACAACTTGCTATGTTCAGAACAGGGTACTTGTGAACAAAAGGCATAACAAAACTCCTTATGAAATATTTCACAACAGAAAGCCTTACATCAAGTTTTTCAAGCCCTTTGGATGCAAATGTTTTCTTTTAAATACAAGGGACTATTTGAACAAGTTTCAAACAAAATCCCTGGATTGCTTCTTTGTGGGATATTCTACATACTCAAAAGCCTACAGAGTTTATGTGAAAGATCACTTGAGTGTTATAGAATAATCTGACATCATTTTTAATAATAATCAATTCAATACAGTTAATGGTGCAGTATGGCTGTTTGATCATGAGAAGTTAATAAGGGCTTTCAAGATTTATCCTGAAGACTTTGATGAATCTTTCTACAAGACCAGTGAAATTGAAGAGCAAAAGAAGAAATCATTGGACTTGGAAGAATTATAGAAGAAAGTTGCTAGAAAAGAAAAGGAGTATACTTTTGTGAAGAATCCCTCATATGACAATGGTCAACATGATCGAGAAAATAATCACAATTCTGAACATACTAAGAACAATCAAGACAATCAAGATGTACAGGATGATCAAATTCAGAATGAGGGTGACACAAGCAACCAAGCAAGTGAAGAAGAAGCTGCATCTATAGCAAGATTTCAAGATCTATTTCAAAGATTGAACTTAGAAAACAATGGTGCATCTACTTCAGGACAACATAATGATGAAGCACCAGAATTTCATGATGCAGAAGCTGATTTAATCATTGAAGAACCAGAGTTCAATGAAACAAATCTTGACACAAATTTGTCTACAGATATGATTGTACAAACTCCTTATGTGGAAAAGAATCATCCTTCTGAAAACATCATTGGTGATTTGCATGAAAGAGTTACAAGAAGTCATTCCGAAATTGCAAACATTTGTCTTTACTCTTGTTTTCTATCCCAAATAGAACCAAAGAACATAGCACAAGCTTTAAAAGATAATAGTTGGGTGGAAGCAATGCAAGAGAAATTGGCACAATTTAGAGACCTGCATGTGTGGGATCTTGTTGATAAGCCATTTGACAGATATGCAATTGGAACCAAATGTGTTTTTAGAAACAAAAGGGATGAAAGGGGTTTGGTGGTTAAGAATAAAGCTAGACTTGTAGCACTGGGATGTCTTCAAGAAGAAGGAATAGACTTTGAAGAAGTCTTTGCACCAGTTGCAAGACTTGAAGCTATCAGGATTTTTCTTGCATATGCTGCCTCAAAGAACATTAGAGTGTTCCAGCTTGATGTTAAGTCTGCATTTCTAAATGGAAAGATTGATGAAGAGGTGTATGTTGCTCAACCTCCAGGTTTTGAGGATCCAATGTATCCAAACAGGGTGTATAAGTTAAACAAAGCCCTTTATGGATTGCATCAGGCTCCTAGAGCATGGAATGATGAGCTGTCAAATCATCTTCTTGAAAATGGTTTCAAAAGAGGAGCCATTGACAAGACACTCTTCTACAAAAGAAAGGGATCAGACTTGCTTTTGTTACAAGTATATGTGGATGACATCATCTTTGGTTCTACAAATGAACAAATGTATATGGAGTTTGAAGGGGTAATGAAGTCCAAATACAGCATGAGTTCTATGGGAGAAATGAACTTCTTTCTAGGACTGCAAGTTCAACAGAAGGCTGAGGGGATTTACATTCATCAAAACAAATATGTGCAGGACATCTTGACCAAGTTCAACTGTCAAGAGTACAAAACTGCCTCAACTCCAATGGATACCAAAGAAAAGATGATTGCAGATGAAAAGGGGGAGCCTATAGATGAACATGAATATAGAGCCAAAATTGGATCTGTGATGTATCTGACTGCAACAAAACCAGATATCATGTTTGCTGTATGTGTGTGTGCAAGATTCCAATCAAGTCCAAAAGCCTCCCACATGAATGCTGTTAAAAGAATATTTAGATATTTGAAGGGAAGACCAGACTTAGGGATTTGGTATCCAAAGAACCAAGCTTTTGATCTGATTGCATATACAGACAGTGATTATGATGGCTGCTACATGAGCAGAAAGTCAACCTAAGGAGGATGTCAATTTTTGGGTGAAAGGCTAGTGTCATGGCAATGTAAAAAGCAGACTACAGTCTCAATCTCTACTGCAGAAGCTGAATATGTTGCTGCATCCGCCTGCTGTGCACAAGTTCTATGGATTCAAAATTAGATGCTGGACTATGGTTTGAATTTCTTGAAAACCCCTATTCTTATTGACAATACTGCTGCATATTTTACTGTTAAAAATTCAGTTCAACATTCCAAAACTAAGCACATTGAAATTAGACATCATTTCATCAGAGACTGCAGTAAAAAAGGTTTGATTGAAATGCAAAGGGTTGATACAAGTGACAATTTGGCTGACCTATTCACCAAACCAGTTGATAGAACCAGGTTCAACTTTCTTCTGAAAGCCCTGGGAATGATCAACTCTGATGAAATCTGATTAAGGATGTGTGCCTGGTTGTGTGTCTCTCTGTGATAACTGATTATTTTGTTAGAGATAACACGTATTGAATGTTTAGTGAATATGCTTGATTATGTTACTTAAGTATGATATTTGAATATGCTACTGAATATGTTAACTGTTATGTGCTTTAACTGTGTATGTATGCAAACATTGACATGTTTGATCTGATTGATAGGTTTGCATGATTATCAGTTGATGTGCATTTGTGATGTCAGTGTGACACTCGTCAATTTCAGGTTAACTCCGTTAACTCAAACTCCGTCAATTCAAACTTAAGATCACTGGATCTATAACGCACATCTCATTTCATTTAAAATAGAGTTTTAAATGACGCTTGACAATTACTACATGTGTAGCCTTTCGGGAATTGCACCGAAACGCAAACGAGTTGACGCAAACCATTGGTGAATAAACGAAAAACATCAAAACAATAATTATGTGATAATTATGTGTTAGACTTATGTGTTATGTGATAACATTATATAAAAACACTAACTTAAGATGCAAACAAGTTATTTTTGCTAGAAAAGTAATAATAAAGTTGAGGGACCAAGGTGTAACATATTATTATTTGTAATATCAATAAAACCCTAACTCTTTCCCCTCCCTCTCTCTCTAAACCCGACGGCCAGCCTCCCCCTCTCTCTTGCGATCGGTAGCCAACACACACACACATATCACCTTCGTTTGATCGTATCTTTCATAATCGGAGCATCCTACACTCATTTCTAAGCATCTCTCATGTTTCTCTTGGTTGTTTCTGCGTTTTTAAGGTATAAACATGAAACCCTAACTGTTGAATATCATGTATTAAGTGTTTTATAATTGATTATTGCTAGAGGATGATTGATTATGTGTTAGTGATTGATATTGATGATCATATGTGGTTTTAAACGGTGAAAGATCTTTGAATCATTGATTGTTTGAAAACCCTAGAGGGTTACTACTGATTTCTATGATTAATTATGTGTATTACATGTTTTGAGTTATGTCGTATGCTTAGGATGCATGTTAGATGATTGTTTATGCTTGCTGAGTTTTGACAGCAGTGATTGTTAAACTTGAACGATGTGTAACTTATTGAATATAAAATCAAACTGAGCTAATTATGAGTCTACAAGGTAGTACTCTGAGTCTAGTTTTCAGAAAGTCCAACCACGCCTAATTTGGAGATGTTTTGGTTAGTCAAATGATTTAAATGTGATTAAAGGTCAAAACTGGTACTGGACAGATTGTAAGTTATGTTTAGACAACTGTAACGAATTGTTAATGTGGAAATTGGTTGAGGTTGTTAACACTACAGGGTGCTATGTTGAGTCTAGTTTCTACAAAGTCCAAGTTTGTAATTTTTGGACGAGTAAAAGTTAATCTTTATGATTTTACAAAACTGAAGTGCAAATCTGAGTTGTGAGACCTGCTGTTAAGTTGTTTTATAAATATCATATCTCATGAACTACGAGACCAAATGGGTTGGTTCCACTTCTGAAAGTTAACTTGTTGAGTTAAGAACCTAACCCAATTGGTCTTGCATTAATTGGATTTTTCATGTGACAGAAATAACAAATAACATTCTGTTGCGAATGATTTTGATTTCTGTGAGTTTGCTGTAATGTTTTGATCATTGTGAGAAATATATGTAGAATAAAAATACAATAAAATATGTTCTGGAAACCTAATTCATGTATGCTTTTGTGATGATTTTTGGTGAATTAATTGAGATGCTATGATCTGTTGAATAGAGTAATCTTTCAAGTAGAATTCTGTCTTGATGAAACTAGCTGCTGAACTTTGTGAAAATACATGAAACGTGCTAAGTACTAGATAATTGCTATGTTTTGACCAAATTGCCCTTGCGGGGAATAATTGCTAGTAATGTACAATATTAATACATGATATGTAAGTAGTTGTTCACACATGTAACGTATCATCAATGTGCTTGTTGAGACACACACAATTCACAAACGAAACACGAACCGTATTTTATGCATAGGAATTATGTGCCGAGTCTAGAGACTCGATAATAGCTCCAACACTTAGAAAATCTCCTTGTTGTTTTAGAACGCTAGTGAGGGTTTTCTGTGACGCGCATCACTTGGGTGACTTGTTTTTGGAATTCTTCGCAAACAGTGAGTTTCACGTTTCCCCTTTTAACTCTTTTAAACGTTTTTCACTTGAGGGAGAATACATACTCTGAAACGCTTTTAGATTTTGTTATTAGATTATATATCACTTGTAAAGGCTAAGTGGCAAACGAAACAACTGAAGTCCTACACATCAAACCGTTTAGTATTGGATAATAGCGAGTCAATGTTGAGTAGTACTACTGGGTTTGACAAACCCCACCCAACGCTAAGCTCGACTGGAGGTCGAGTCGGTGTAATTTTGGCTAACACATTACCATGGTCGGGATAGACCTAGTGGCAAGGCACATGATAAACAGTCAGCTTCGGTGTCGAACACTTAGTAATACTTGTTGTATAGGCTAGCTACCTATCGATATATAATTGATTTAACACTATCTGGTAACGCAAAACGCTGAACGCAAAACGCTAAACGCTTTATTTTATATAAACTTGTGAACTCACCAACCTCGTGTTGACACTTTTAGTATGTTATTCTCAGGTAGCCGAGGCGGGCGCGCGGTATAGGATCATGCATTGTTTTGAACGTTATTGATCATGCAAACTTGTCTTAAACTGTTATCAACTGAGTTTTAAGTCGTCCTGCGTGACGCAACTTTTGTCTTATGGTTTTTACGCTTCCGCACTTATTTACACTTAACTGTTTTCGTGGTTTGAAAGCTTTATTTACGGTTTGATTATAACTAATGATTCCGATCCTGTTAGTTCACACCCTATGACGGTAAAACTCCGTTTGTGGATTTTGAGGGTGTGACAGTCAGGATAAGAGGTCTTGTTATGAATTACTTGTTGATGTAAACTTATCTGATATCATTGCTTAATTGCTTGAATAAGTGCTTTATCTGATCTTCTGATGTTATTAAGATAAGTTAGAATTTGATTGTTAGTACTGTCTACTTGTCTTGATGATTTCATGTTTGATTAAGATTTGAATATGTTACAACTGTTTGTGTCAAAATGTGTTTTATGTCAAAATTAAGTGATGAAATGAAGATTTTCCAATGCATTTTACATAAATACTCTAGTTTGATCAAAACATGAGCATGTTGTTAATGGTGCAGAGATATGATAAGATTATTCAGTTCAAGCTTTAAAAGAAGCTTAAAAGAAGAATTTTTTTTAGGAAAAGTCTCAAGTAGTTGTTTTTGCTGAAAATTATGTCATTTGCCCAGTTGGAAGGACATGCACCCGTGTATGTTTGGTCCTTAAATCTCTACAGATTCAAAGGATAGCCATTGACCTGAAAACTGAATGCATTTGGGGAAATAATAACTTGTTTCTTACTCCTTCACTTAAAACTATGTCAATAGCTCTGACTTTGAAATGACATATATTCACATGTATGTTTGGTCCTGTTGACCACTTTTGGTCAAACTGGATAGCCATTAACCTGACAATGAAGAGATATTGGGGTGATTGAATATTAAACTGTGTTTAATGGGAAATGATAGTACATTGACTGCTTAGCCAATCATATAGATTTAATAGGCTAAAAAGACCATAGTATAGTCATTAACATGTATGGTTGCTTTACCATGATGATGTAAAATCTAAGGTGATATAAACATAATGAATATGCTAATCTTTATGTGGAGATACATAGTTGTCTTTGCATGTCTCAAGATAAATCTCTCCAAATGATAGGCAAAAAAGTGATTACCCAGTCATACACGAGCCTGTTGTTATTTGGTCAACCAAAAATGAAACATCTTTAAATGTGACAAGGAACATGCTTTAAGAAAATTTGAGAAAATATCAAAAACAAGGGGAAGAATGAATAAATCAACCAAAAGTTGATAAGTGTTTTAAATATGTTATCAAACAAGAGGGTTACAACAAGAACTACAAAGATGTTGACAAAATCTGTCTCATCTTGAATGAAAGGCATGTTACTAACTGTAAGTCCAATGTTCAACCTCTATATATGTTTGAATCTAAAAAATACAAAAGTACAATAAGTTCTGTCATACAAAAACAATTTTTGACCAAATACAGGAGGTTGGAGTCAAATTGGGGTGATATGGGGAAAGCCAAATAAGCTTTGAGAAGATATATGAGGCATCATAGCACAGTGTTGACCATTAATGCATTATGCTTAAATTGAACCTTAATCATATCACCAAAGAAATGAAATTCATGCTAAGTTTATACCTGCTGTTAACCTATCTATGTTGTCATAATAATGCTGAGAGTGAAGTATTGAAATAGCTACTTAGTCAATATGATCCCATTCTTGAGATCTTTTCAGAAAATGGAAGAAACTGTTTTGAAAAGAAATATAACTGAAATTTGATCTCTAAATGCACCATTTGCTCTTAAACTATGATCTGAAAAGAAAAATATATTTTAACAAAGTGGTTTAAGTCAAAAAGTGTTGCATTTTGCCTAAAATAGGTTGAATATGTAAGTTCGGGTAAGGTTTGATGCCTTATAACCTTCCCGGGCACAAACTGTTTGAATATGTATTTTTGGGTAAGGTTTAATGATTTACAACCTTTCCGGGTACAAAACAGTTGATTATGTGTGAATATGTTGTTTCGGGTAAGGTTTGATATTTTTCAACCTTTCCAAGTAAGCTTAGTCATTTTTGACTAACTTTATGATTTTGGGGCATGCTTTGAAGTGTTTACACTTTCCGGGTAGAGTACACTGTTGTACTCATTTCCCGAGCATGCTTGAAGTCTTGAGATGATTATGTGTTGTTATAGCTAACTTTTAACAAGAAATTCTTGTTTCGGGCAAGCTATGCATGTTATATGCTGATTGTGATTCCAAGAGAACTTTATGAACTTAGTCAAGTACATCAAGTAAGCTTTGTGATTTGTGTGAATATGTTTTTAGAAAGGTTTGTTAATCTTTCCGGGCATGCTTAGATATCACTACTTAAGGTTGTCATTTTTTTTTCGGTATGGTTTGGCATGCTGAAATCCCTCGGGTAAGGGCATACCTGATGATTGAATGTGTTTACCCTAGCAAGCTTAGTGCTAACATAGGATTTTCGGGCAAGCTCTTTGAAATTTTAGACTATAGCACACTTAAATGTTTATGTGTTTTAATTTCATTCCGAGCATGCTCTGTGATATGTGTGTGTATGATTTCTTTGAAATTACAAGTGTTTTCGGGCAAACTTTGTTTTCCGGGCACACTTTATATTTCGGGTACACTTTTGTTCCCTCAATATACCTGGTAATTTCAAAACTTAACTTTCCGAGTACACTGTCTGCTAGAATTCCTTTTCCGGGCACACTTTTTACTATATGAAGGTTATTCGGGTATACTTTGCATTAGAAGTTGTTCGGGCACACTATTCTCTTGAATGGTTGCTTGGGCACACTATGTTTTCAAGTATGCTTGATTGAATATGTTAGTTAGTATGATAAAATTGATTATGATTCTTATTAGGGTTTATGCTAGATAAGTTTTAATTTGAAATTGAGAAATCTATATGGGTGTCTTGACTGATTCCTAGTAAGGATGTTTATTTGATGATTATACTTGATTATTTGCGTTGTGATTAATTTCTCAAGAAATCTAGTATTTCGGGTAAGCTTTCTTCAATATGTCTTAACTTTAAATTAATTTGCTTGATCGAGCAAGGTTTAAAAATAGAAGAATTCGGGCAAACTTTGTATATTCAAAAATGAAAATTTTCCAAGCAAAGTTTGACCGGGTAAGCTTTGTAAGTGGATGTATACCGAGTAGACTTTGAAAAGAATAATTCCGAGTAAGGTTTTATTAACTTAAAAGATAAATATTGTTTTTAATATCAAGTGGATAATGTTACTGTATGAAAACTAATAATTCACAAAAGGACAAAGAGCATTTAAAACCCACTTTCAAAAGGTATATAAGAGGGAGTTAGGCAAAATTTTCAACATTATTTTTCCATCTCTCTCCTTCCACTGCAAACTGCTTACTCTCAAAGAAACCCAAACCGACTTATCACATTCTATTATTCCTAACCCTAACTTGAATTAGCCCTCTAATTCCGACTCGGTAAGCAACATTAATGTGTTTTCCGACGACAATTAGACTATAATGAGCTTTGATTATGTATCTAATTACTAATACTCTGTTTATATGTGTAGGTTATAAATTTGTCGAAGAACAGATATGGCAGACGATGAACCCAAGTATGTCTTCGAACCAAAACATAATGTGTGCACTTCTACAAGTGACACCTGACAATAAGCCGATGGCCAGGATGATAACTTGGATGGCTTGGTCCAACGTCAGTTTTGCGTTCACCGAAAGCCCTGTCATATACAGAAATTGTTAGGACATGAAATGTCACATGTATGTCCCCAGTTCTATCAGGTTGGTTCAACATGAAACCAACGATCGTGAAACCAAGTTAACGTACTGAAAATGTCAAACGAAGCTGATTCGATCGAATCAGTGACTGATTCGATCGAACCAGATCTCATTCGATCGAACCAGATCTCATTCGATCGAATGAGTATCTCATTCGATCGAATGAGTCTTCGGTATATAAACGTTACTTGGGAAATTTCACAGGAAGCGAGAACAGAATACATACTCACGAACCAGCAGCCTACAGAAACTCTCTCGATTGTTCTTCGTGTTCTTGGTCGTTTCCTCCAATCCTAGGCGTCAAACCCCTTTAGGAATCGTACCTACGTGCCCGTTGATCACCACCGAATCGCCGTGTTAGAGGATTCCGCACTCTAACACGTTGCCCCGTGAATCGTTGGGAAACCGAGTCCCGAATCGGTCCTACAAGTGGCATCAGAGCTTAAGGTTCTTGATTCACGAAAGATTCGTAGTGATATTCGTGTTTTTCTCATGAAAATCATATATTTTGCTTGAAAAATTTTCGAAAACTAGTGTTTTTGTTCTTGGTGTTCTTATCACTGATTCGTAAGTATCGACCTGGACAGCGCTCTTCCATGCTGTGATATCTAAAGTTATTATCTCCCTCTGTGATACGTAAGTATCGACCTGGACAGCGCTGATAACTTGGATATCTGTATTAAATATCTTATGCTCCACCGGTTTTGGATTGATCTCCCTCTGTGATACGTAAGTATCGACCTGGACAACGCTCTTCCATACTGGTATATCTAAAGTTATTATCTCCCTCTGTGATACGTAAGTATCGACCTGGACAGCGCTGATAACTTGGATATCTCCTGAAAAAAAAAAAAAATAAATGATTTTGGGACAAGTAGATGAATACCGAATACGTATGTGAAAACATGATAAAATCATCAAGTTGCTAATTAAATACGCAAGAATGTGAAAAGCAACAATATTTGATGAAAAGCGAACAAAGGGGATCCTATAAGCTTATGGTAGTTTGTCAAAAAGAAGATGCGCCGATTTGACTGTTCAATATGTTGTGAGGTCCTACATGAGTCAATCAAAATATGGTGGGATACATAGCTGTGATCACAAACAATTATCAAATGGTCATTGACAGACGAGAGGATGTTTGTTTAAGTTTAAAAGGACAAATATACCCATAATCGCATCGGTAATATGCATCGACCAAAGAAATTATATTGAACTTACTAAGTGCTACAATGTCAGTACTGATCCCATGTTCGGATCTTTCTCACAAAAAGAATGTTCATTATGTCTAGTTTAATATTATATACTCTCTTATTAAGAAAAATCAAAAACATGTGAAAAATCTCGAAAAGTCTCAGTGGATAGTCAAATAAGTCTGTATGATTTCTTATTATAGATCCTTCTCAACCATAAATATTGTACTTTAAATTTTGTACAGTTGCTTATTTCAGTTTGAATATTATAAAAAAAAATTCAAAAAGATTTTTATTCTGAGTTATTTTTATTTTTATTCTGCTTTAATGTTGATGAGAAATCATCCAGTGACAGGTAGTCTGATCCCTGTCCCTCCCTGTAAATACTTTAAAAAAAAAAAAAAAAAAATCAAAAAGATTTTATTTCTATTTATTTTTCATTTTATTTAGTTCTGTTTGTTTGAAAATCGATGAGAAATCATCGTGACTGGTAGTCTGATCCCTGTCTATTCCTACTAAATGTTTATCCAGTGTGTAGGAATGAAAGAAAACTTCATGCAGGTTGCTAAATGCTTATCTGCGCAACCGACTGTGCAAGAAAGAAAGAAGAAGTGACAAGAAAACCCAAAGATGGTTGTGCCTGATATTTTTCCGTGTGTTTACTAATGTCTTATGATCTATATGTTCTGTAGGAACTAAGCTCTCATTATCGGAAAATGTCTAAGAAAACTAACCAAGTATCAAAAGTTTATGTTTTCTTGCAGGTTCAAAGGCACCACGATCGATGGCAGGGAATAAAAAGTTTAAAAGTTTATTTTTTCAATGTTTTTCCCTCATTCGATCGAATATGTGGCTATTCGATCGAGTAAGTCGATCGAATGAGCCGATTCGATCGAGTCAGTTGTTGTGAGAATGAGAGGTGTTGCGAGCGACTTATTCGATCGAATAGACTCTCATTCGATCGATTGGTCCAATCGAACAAGTCCATTCGATCGAATGAGTCCAGAAATAGTATAAATACTCAGACTCATTCGATCGGTCAGAATTATTCGAAAAATTATCCAGGAAATTTCTCTCAAATTTGTTTACGCGAAACCCTCGTTTTGATCCATTCATCTTATTCAATTTTTCTCGTACATCACTAAAATGTAAGATTTTTTGGATTTTAACCGTGTTTTGATCATGTTTTTGGTCGTTTTTGTTCTCGGAATCGGACATTATAACGAAACACATATTAAACTGTTTTTAACCGTTTAAGTCTTGTAGTTTTATGTTGATACATGTTCATAAACCTCAACCGATGTTATCTATATGTTGGGTATCTTTAAACGATCGAAAAGGTCGATCTGGATTCTTCACATTCTGGGCTGATGTTTGAAGGAGTCGAATCAGTCTATTCGGTCGAACGAGTCTCTTGTTCGATCGAATGGGACTTATTCGATCAGTAGTTCGATCGAATCAGAGGTCAAAGATGATATCTATCTCATTCGACTGTCTGTGATCGAGCTGTGTTGCTCGAATGAGTAGCTCACTCGATCGATTGAGTAGCTCATTCGATCGAATCATTGCTCATTCGATTGAACCAGTCCAGAAAGTTTGAAAATGTTAAACGCATTCAGTCTTTTCGATATCTGTTCGTTCTAACACGTTTATGTTTGCAGATAAAATGGCTGAAGTTACAGAAGTTTTCGTTCCCTTCAAAACATCAATCAAGCACAACATTGTAGCCTTTCTCGACGAAAAGGCAAGCCATGGGAAAGACTTTGCAACAATGATCAAATTCCTGAAACGGTCCAGGATTCACGGACCTATCTCAAGGGTAGTAGAACCCATCATGTCAGTTCAACAGGAATTCTGGAGGAATGCCTCGCACGAGAAAACTGTTGTGCCGTCGGTAATTCGCTCCACGGTTAGAGGGCACGAAATTATTGTATCTGCCCAAATCCTCAGGGAAGTCTGTGGGTTTGTTGATGCTGATTCAGATCCTACTGGGTTACATCCTGCTGGAACCAGAGGATGTTTTGCAAGAATGAAGTACGACGGTGACCTGAATGCCGGTCTACTCCATAAAGCCAATCTATGTCCAGAGTTCAAATATCTGGCACACGTGGTGATGCACTGCTTAGGGCCTCAAAGAACAAGTTTTGACAAATTGAGGGAAAGCATGCAGTTCACAATGGCTGCATTAGTGATGAACCGCCCCTACAACTTCTCGCAGATGACCTTCAGCCATATGGTGGAAAATCTGACAATAAAACAAGGGGCGGGCGAGAAGTTTCTACAGTACCCGAGATTTGTGCAAATGATCGTCGATAGTCAAGCTCCGGGTCTACTGAAAGAAAATGAGGGTGATGTGGTGAAACTGGACCACATGAAGAACGAAACCCTCAACCGTTTAAAATCTTACAAGGACCGCCCCACAAGACCACCACACAAACGGTGTTTTGGGCACGTGGCAAATCCGTCTTACAAGGCTCCTCCGAAGAGGAAGTGGAGGAATGCCGCCAGTGATTCAGACGTCGAGAACTTACCTTATCAGAAAACCAGCGACGAATCTGACACTGAGGAGGAAGCGGTACCGGCAGACACCAGAACAGATGCCGAAAAAGAGGCTGATTCATTCTTTAACGTTGAGGTTCTGGATGCTGGTGATGAAGCAACTGCATCAGATGTGCACTTTGCTGGTGAGGTTAGGGCCGAGGATGTTGAGGGCAAAGAAAGGCCTGCGAAGAGGCAAAAGAAGAAGGTTACAAGGAAGTATCGGAGTTTATTTTCTGATCTCCCACGTCCTCCAACGTTACAATCAGTTGGGACTTCGTCTGCTGCTCCTTCCGTTCAACAAGCACCGCCACCAACACAGCAACCAGCACCACAATCAGCACCACAACCGACTACTCAACCTCAACCAGAAATGTCTATACCTCCTCAGGTTGCAACAGAACTAGCTGATCTTCACAAGGCTATGATGAAGATGTTCATGTTCAAGACTGAGCAAGAAGAGCTGAATAGACGGCAAGAAGAACAAAATCGACTGAAAGATGAGCAGATTGCCAAACTTCAAGCCGAAAACGACATGCTCAGAATTGAAAACACTCAGCTGAATGCGACTGTCGCCGAACAGGGCTCTTCTATCAAGGAACTACGAGAGTCGAATCTAAGCCTTGAGGCGAAAGTAACAGAATTGAAAGGAGATGTTCTACGTTTGGAAGGTCCAACAAATGTTGATGTGGACACAGACGAACTTGACTCTTCAGATGATGGAGGTGAAGGTACTAAAGAGTGAGTTGAGTGAATGTAGTGAGGATTTAAATGTTAAATCTTGTTAAATGATGATTTTTGTATAAACTCAGTTTCATATGTAATGATATTGTATTTAATGTTTATGATATTACATATGTTTACTTAACATTGTTGTTACATTGTGTTTGTTTAATCAAACAGGTGATGATGATCCGTTTAATGTCCAACCGCTGCAATCAAAAACAGCAGCAGAATTTTTCACGTTTCTACTGGACAATCCAAATGAGCAGCGAAACTTCGCAAGTGGAGACTTGGAAGAAGGTGAAATTTCTCATAACTTCACAGAAGAAGAATTGGAACAAATGTTTGAGTTATCCAACGTAGAAACAGGCAAGTATCTGGCTTTTCCTCCAACAGAACAAACGTCTTCTTCTGCTGCTACACCTGATTCATCATCATCTACGGCCACTGATCCCTCACACGTCGATCCCTCTTAATTTGATGACGTTGAAATGGAAGACTTGTCAAAGGAAGAGTATCCTGAATACTATACGTCTCAAAATGACGATCTTCCTAACTTTGCAAGTTTCTTCCAAAATGTAACAGAGGAGGAAATACAGAAAAAGGCTGAAGAAAGGTCAAACAATATGGAACAGCCTTCTGAAGCGGATCAAGCCGAATTTTTAGAGAAAACCGAGGAATGCAAGAAAGCATTCAATGCTATTCTTGAGAAGATAAGATCCAGACGACAAGCGAAGCCGACCATTCCTCATACAACTTCATATAAGATGAAGGGTCGCAGAACTTCAGGAGAAATTATTGCTTGGGCATGTCTGAAGGATCTTAACTGCGTAGCTGTCAAGAGAGAAAGGGGGGTTGAATACTTTCAACGTATTACTGATTTGAAGACCCTTCCTACTCATGATCTGAACCGTCTGAATTATCTTGATCTGCTATACGCCAACTCATCTCCATTTGCCACGTATTATCAGAATGTGTTGCGAAAAGAGTACAACACAAAATGGAAGATGATCACACCACAAAGGCCGAAAAGATATCTAAGCAAAAAGGAGATCGATCCGATCACCAACAGGCCAAAAGTTATTTTGAAGTACATGCCACCACTCACAATGAAGAAGATTCCTCTTAGAAAGATGAAGCAGGACTTCTACAAATCATTCAGGCATTGGTACTATGATGGAAGACTGCATGAGGCAGTTATTGTGCTCAATGACTATGGAAATTGGAGCACAATTCGTATCTTTGATCCAATGTGGCTCACAAATTTGTCACGGGAGGATGTCTATACGTTGTACAAGACAGAGATTCTTTACGCTCCCGAAGATATAGAGCAAGCGTTAACGTACAGAAATGTCATTAGGATTTGCTTTGCCTATGACATACATGCAGGATCAAATTGGAAAGAACAACAGAAGAAGTATGCCCAAGAAACTGAAGATTAATTGTCATGTTTATCGTTTATCTTGTTTCTTGTTGTAATTCAAAGTTAAATCTTCTGGTTGTAATTGTTTTGAATTGAATGAAATATGATTTGGAATATTATGATAGATTATGCTTTAATGTCAATTTTACAAATCTAATACAATTGTGCTTAAATGTTAATCCAAAATTCCAATTTACAGCGTCTCAGGATATGCGGAACCTATGGTAAGTCTGACTGACTGTACCATTTGATCAAGAGAGAACTCCATGAAGAAAGGAGTTTGTGGATGCAACGTATGCACCACTAGTTTTGAGAAAAGAGAGAGTGAGATAACTCCAAGGGGGAGTTACGGTTGAGCAAGAGAACTCGATTGGTTCAAGCAAATAGAACTGGCTCCAAGGGGGAGTTTGTTAAGACATGAAATGTCACATGTATGGCCCCAGTTCTATCAGGTTGGTTCAACATGAAACCAACGATCGTGAAACCAAGTTATCGTACTGAAAATGTCAAACGAAGCTGATTCGATCGAACCAGATCTCATTCGATCGAACCAGATCTCATTCGATCGAATGAGTATCTCATTCGATCGAATGAGTATCTCATTCGATCGAATGAGTCTTCGGTATATAAACGTTACTTGGGAAATTTCACAGGAAGCGAGAACAGAATACACACTCACGAACCAGCAGCCTACAGAAACTCTCTCGATTGTTCTTCGTGTTTTTGGTCGTTTCCTCCAATCCTAGGCGTCAAACCCCTTTAGGAATCGTACCTACGTGCCCGTTGATCACCACCGAATCACCGGGCGCGAGGATTCCGCAACACGTTGCCCCGTGAATCGTTGGGAAACCGAGTCCCGAATCGGTCCTACAGAAATCATTCTTTGGATTTCTGGAGATTTGCTGAACTGATTGAGGACATAAATGGTAAAAGAATCGAGGCAACCATGGCCAGACAAGAGATACATATTACGGAGAGAATGATAAGAAGATGTCTCCGGTTGAATGATGGTGATCATAACTCAATAAACTTCAGCACACCCCACCTAATGAAAATATTTGAAGAGACAATGGGTTATCAAGAAAATGTTCATGATGGACAGTTTCAAAAGGGCATGTTTCCTATGCTGTACAGATTTCTTATTCACCATGTTATACACGGATTTGCTCCAAGGAAGGGATTATATATGATCTGCCCTTCAATTTCTCTAAGATGATATTTGAAGGATTTGTAGGAAATCTGAAGAAGCCTGAAAGAAAAAGATTTTTACAATATCCAAGATTCCTACAGATAATCTTCAATAGTGAGCTTCAAGATCTACTCACTATTGGAACTACACACCAACTGGAAGACCCTGACACATATAGAAGAATCAAAAATCCAGGTGTCTCAAATACATACAACTAAAATGTCCCATTTGAGATATTTCCATGGTTGTTGAACCATGACTTAGTTGTGATGCCTGTGCCTGAGTTAAGCTCAGAGGAGGAAGGAGGAGATGATGTTGAGAGTGATGATGATGGTTCTGATGATGAGAATGATGATATTGATGGAGATGGAGGAGGAGCTGGAGTAGCTATGAATATTGATGCACCTGTTCAGGGAGAGCATCTTGAGCAACTTGAACAACCTATTCCAACACCACCACAATCACCACCACACATTGACCAACCCATTGTACTTTCACCACCACAAACTCCAACACATCAAACAACTCAATCCCCACCTCAAACCCTAACCATTATCCAACCTGAAACCTCATCACATACATCACCACCACCACAAACACCACCTACATATAGCCCAACCCACACAGACTCACTCATTCCAAGCCTAGTTCATACACAATCACCACCACATCCACTTACCAAACTCACACCACAGAACAACCTGAACATGAAACATTCTTCACAACACCACCCACATCACTACTCACTAACACAGACCTGTTCCAGAGAAATCTAGATTTGACGTTAGAGAATGCTGAATTGAAAAGAAGAAATGAGGAGGTGACCAATGAAAATGTGATGCTGTTAGAGAAGTTGTTTCAAGCTAACATGAGAATTCAAGCCCTGGTGCAGGAGGTTGAGAAGAACTCAGCTGCCCCAAAACAGGGGGAGAATGAATCTAGGCCAACTATCTCAAATGTGAATGTTGAAGAGACTGTAGCAGTTGTTGAGACTGCAGACAGTTTAAAGCTGATTATGAGTATGTATGATGATGGAGAGGAAAGCAGTGATGAAAGGAGGATTGATGATGATGAATATGAAGGAGATATGTCTGAGGGTGCAGAACAAGACTATGATTACATTAATGAAAGAAGTGATGAAGAGACTGTTGAGAAAGTAAATGAAATTGAAAAGATAAATGTCGAAGAGCAGGCTGAGACAGAGGAAAGGATTGAGGAGATAAATACAGAAGAGAATGTGGCTATCACTGATATGGCTACTAATATTCCTATTGACATTGCTACTGATGTCTTGACTGACATACTTACAGAAGTAGACACTGAAGTAATGAATGATGAAGATACTACTACTGAGGAGATTGTGCTCACTGAACCAGAAAATGAACAAGCAAAATGCTCCAAGGCATCAGTTACAGAAAGTGAAAAAGATTTAAAGAAAAGGCTGGAAAAGGGAAAAGCCAAAGTTACAGAAGAAGAGCCTGTTAAGGCATATCCAGAAAAGGATATTTTCTTTAGAGAAGATGATGAAGCTGCTGCTGCTGCTCTAAGGGAACAAGAAAACATTTTAAGAGAAACAAGGGACAGAGAAATACTGGCCCAAACTATGGACCCTGTAGAGTTGGCAGAGCAGGAAAACTTGATCAATCAAGCCAAATTTGCAAGGGAATTCATTGAAGAAGTGGCTGATCAAGAAGTGATAGAGGCCTTGATTGAGTTGAGAAGAGATGAGGAAGTTGATAACTCCCTAGCTATGGTGGTTAGCATGCTTCAAACTTAATGTCAACAAGAAACAAAGTCAAATGAGACTGCTGAACCAGTAAATCTGAATACTGATATGATGGCTAAAGAAGAAATTGGTGAGTCCATGGCCTCAATGGCTGCACAGAAATGGGCTCAACAGATCAAATATGACATTAGACAAAATCCTGATGAATGGGAGTATGTGGATGATCCCAAGTATGGAAAGAAGTATTCAAGGAAAAGGGATCGACCAGAAATATTCATGTCAGATGAAGGTATCGAGTATGTAAAGAAAGGGAGATGGGATGATAAGAACAACTACTTTGTAGAAACCCCTGATGATGAAGCAAGTCCCATAAGGGCAATT
Source organism: Bidens hawaiensis (assembly GCF_021521415.1). Classification (NCBI taxonomy): domain Eukaryota; kingdom Viridiplantae; phylum Streptophyta; class Magnoliopsida; order Asterales; family Asteraceae; genus Bidens; species Bidens hawaiensis. The sequence continues at coordinate 188,271 of NW_027491805.1, forward strand.
CCTTTGCAGACTTTTAAGGCCAGATGAACATGTGCAAGGAGTGCAAAATGTATCAATCCCTGAGGATCCACTTTCTGATTAACCACAAATTGATGCAATGAGTGATCTAACTGAAGGTGAGGATGAGTCTGAAGACTCTGATGATGATGATGATGACCCTGAGAATGATCAGGAAATGAATGTGAAAGATACTAATGTTGTGTCCCCTCAAGTCACAATGACTGAGGAACAAAGGACAAACATTGAGTTGAGTATGAGGGAGGCTAAAAAGAAAAATCCTTTGGTTGTAAAACTGAGAACATATGGCATAATTTTTGATTCATTGGTTGATCTTGATGATGATCAGTTGCAGATGAGACTTGACAAAGAGAGAGATTATGCCCTGAAGGAAAGACGGAAGAGAAAAATAGGGAAAGTCAGGAATTCAGGGAATATCTCAGAAGGCACAATCATTCAGAAAAAGATCTGTCTAACCTAAACTTTGACAAACTACAAGATCTGTATAACAGAGAGAGAGAGAGAAGGTGATTGAGAAGTGTGTAAAAGAAAATGAGAAACTTGAAAAGATGGAAAATTTGAAGAAAAAGTTTGGAGGAATGTGTGGATACCTGATGGAAAGAGGTATGAAGCATGAGATTGTTGAATATTTATCCAGAGAATCAGTGTTGGACCAATACAACAAACTGAAAAGAAAAGAAAAATTGAAAAGGGTCCAAGCTGAGAGCTCTACTAAACAGGTTGAACCATCTGATGAACCTCAAGCAAAGAAGAGAAGAATCCAAACATTGAGGGAGAAACAAAAGAAACAGGCTGAAAAGGAAAAACCAGATGAAGTGCCTACTGTTGAAACACCCATCCCAGAGGAACCTAAGCCTGAACCTGAGGATGAACCATTTGTTCCTTGGGAAAATGAAGAAATGATAAACATTCGAAGAAACATAATGATAAATCAGAGAGGAATGACTGAAGCAGACTTCAATGTCTTGGAAAAATAGGATTTGAAATACCTCTTTTATATACAAAAGGCTGAATGGTAAAAGGCTTTAAGAGAAGGAGAGAACCCAAGATACTACGCTGATGGTAGGTTTGTACCTGCTGGATTGGCAAGAACTCCTGGAATGGAAAAGATGTTAAGAGAACTTAAAGCAGCAGGACATGATGTTGTTGAATTAGCTAACCTTCCTACTGAAATGGTAGAGGCTGTCTATGTAAAAGTTTTCAACTTGGGACCTCAAAAGCCCAAGAAGTCTGTTCCCTTCAGATCTCCTAATCCAAGAAGATATCCAAGAAGTGGAAGATGTGAAGGTGGAAGAGGTGAATCTAGTAGTTCAGCACAACAAAGAACAATAAGACCACAATCAAATGTGGATCTTCCAAGAGAACTATACTATGATTCTGTTTGTGAATGTTTGAGAGTAATCATGGAAAGTAGGCAATTGAGAGAGATACTTGTGAGGAGTGACTTCAATGAGTACACTCAAGAGCAACTGGAACGGATGGTTAATCTTAATTTGTATGATTACAGAGACAGATTCAGGACTACTAGAAGGCAGATGAACGATTTGACAAAATTTCTGCTAAAAGAAGCTAAGAATGGATTCAAGTTCCTAAAAGAAAAGAGAACCTGGAGAAAAGTCCAATTTCACAAGTCAAAGAGGACTGGAAAGCTGAGAAGAATGGACATTGCTGAAAGAGATTATTCAATGAAGGTCAAAGACAAGAATCCATTGTCAAATCTGAATACTTGTATAAGTCTTGGAAGAAGTATGACACGCCCCAATTTTACAGTGCAAAGAAATGGTGTTATTACAGAAGTTGAATACAAAGAAAGTAATGACCATTATTTGCTAAGGAACTCTGATGGCAAAATACTAGGGATTATCAAGAAGGATGAAGACTTAAACTGCTTGTATGATGAAGATCTAATGGATATAAGGGACTTGGTGATACCAGAAAGTCACACTCACTACCGAGCCCTTAACATCTTTAAAATGAAAGCTGCATCAGTCATAAACAACAGAAAGCAAGTAGCCTACAATGCATGGAAAAGACAGAATTCCTAGATTAGACTTAAACTGCCTGCATTATTCAGCTCAAGCAAGGAACAGTACTCCCGAGTACATTTTGCTAATAAGTTATTTTATAGCAAAGAGCTGAAATGGATCATTGATGAACAAGGTTGCTCGTAAGGAGTTGTAGGGCAAAGTCTGGCAAAGTCAAGAAGACTGAAGTCTACTCGGTGAGTATTTTACTTGGTGAAATACTCTTCAAGCAAAGTCTACCCGGAAACTGATCCCGAGCACACTTCTATGTTACCAAGTCATGAAGGATGGCAGAGTACACAACATACTCGGAAAATGAAGATTTATGAGAAGCCTACCCAGAAGACTTGTTTTACACTTAGTTTATTTTGAATATGTAATTTGAATATGTATGATTGTATTTAGGGTTTCTAGAAGGAATGACAGCTGTCCTAGGTTGGCAGGCCTATAAATAGAATGTTTAGGGCACGCCGCCAAGAGAGATAGAGAGGACACGGACTTTGAGCCTTTACACTTTTCGGATAAGAAAGAATATTTCTTGAAAGTGACGGCTGTCCTAGGATTCCTAGAACCCTAAATCGATTATCCACTTTGTATGATGAAAATTACATAGATGGAAATCTTTTGAGTGAATCCTGTGTGTGCTTTCTACCTTTGATTATTCTTTGCAACCGTATGTTTGTTATTGATTCTGCCTTTAACAAACGGATATCTTTCTAAATATAGCAACCCGTCATTAACTCTCTTGTCAACACATTAATCTATGTGAGTTATTACATGATTAATTAAGATCCAGCTGAAATCGAGGGGCCTGACAGGGGGCTTCCATGGCAACTCAACCATTAAGGAAAAAACCAAGTCAAAGACTACATTGTGATTATGATGTGGGCCACCTTGAAGTGCGGGACCTACAACAAAATATATCTTTTCGTCAAGGCTGTACAGGTCGTTACCATTAGCTATATTCAAAAGCACACCTCGTTTTGTGTCTTTATAACCATTTCTATGGAAAATAATCGAGCCACAAACAAGTATCTTCAAGTGAAAACAAACCGCCGATGCCACATGTTTCCCAAAATCCACAACACACGTCTTACAAATAACCTTATATGAAAAACTCCCAAAGAAAATCGAAGCTTCGATCACGTTCTAACCGTTTGGTGAATAATAACTATCACTCATCTACCTCCTAAAATGGTATTGAACCCCATAATTCTATCTTCTAGTGATAATAAACCAACATAAGATACGGAATTTGTAGTTGTGCATGAGTATAGATGATCAACGATTCCCCGACTATCACTATGGAGCTCAAATTCAACCAATGTGCATTAACAAGAAAGTGTTTCGATATCATCTATCCATTGGTTACCAATGTAATACCATCCTGTAGAATACTTATTTGTAAGGATGGTACAAGCGTCGCCTGGGTTTGGATCATCATCCAAAAAGTACAACTGAAGAGCGGAAAGGCATTAATGAACCAAAATTGAAGTACCAAAACTTTTTTTTGCTGACGTGGCATGCTTTAAGGATATGGCATTCATGTAAGGCCCCGAACCCGGTAGCCCTACTTTCGCGTCGTATTTACTCATAAACACAGTTCTTACAAATCAGAGTTAATTAAAACTTTTGCGGAATATAAACCTATCATTAAATATTACATATTACTTCATGAACATGTCTTAACAACATTTTTATCTTTCAAAATAAACATTAATAACATTAAAACATCTTGAGTCTTCAGATGCCAGTCTCTTATTTGTCCACCATGTGCCCGCTCAAGCTAGCTGCCTCATTCTACTCACATGCGTGCATACTAAAAGTCAGCTACGCTGAGTGAGTTCTAGTTAATCGGCTACATACAATACATACACATATCATACATACTTACATATCCAAAGATACATATCCATACTTAATGTAACATTCGTTATTTTTCAAACCCGAAACCTCAGCCGTTGAAATTGTATTTTTGGTTGTCTATTCGGATCCGCGGTTATTAAATAAAACAATGAACTTTTTCTATTAGTTTCATTTTGTGTATTAAAGTTTTACTATTTTGAAAAAAAAAAAAACAATGAAAAGAAAAGGAATATTGGTTTTATAAAAGTTAGGGTTGGAATTGTCATTAATTGATTTTTAAGGTAGAAGGATCATTTCTGCCAAGTCTTGAAACTTTATTCAATCCATCTTCTTCATATCACGTACATGTTCTTTTTTTTTTCCGGCTACATTTTTCCGATTTGATATCACCGTATTTTTCTAGCAAAATGTTGACACTATAAAAACTAAAACCCGAAATTGACATTTGATTTCATCTTCAAACTCCCAATCATGCACCGAACACAGCAGCACTTTTATCGAGCTTTAATTTGAGGAATAAAGAGACAGATTAATCTAGCTAAAATCACGGGCTTACCAAATTGGATTAACGCGTTTTTATTTACTATAAGAGTAGGCGAATTAGCTTGGTTCTAGAGCACGCCCTCCATCGCAAAACTTGTCCCATCTTAAAACTCACCACTGTTGTGTTTTATCAAACCATCGGCGCCGCCGTGCGTTCTTTTCCGACAAGCTACGTCGTTATCGATTTTAGAACCGACTCAAGGTAACAAACCATCCCTCCTACTCGTCTTTATATCCTAATAAAAAGCCATAAGCTTTAGAATTCGAACGGTTTTTCATATTGCACGGATTTCAGTTTTGAAATGCGGGCGGTTCTAGGTTAATCGACGAAGAACGTTTGGAGAATTAATTTATTTTAATTTTATTTTGTTTATTATTATCAATAATATTTTATGTTGAGTTAAACCACTTTACAATAGTGAAATCAATTTACATGCTCCATAACGTTATTATTATCATGATTTTAGTAATAAAATGCCATAAGATTTTATAAGATAAGGGAACTAAGATCTCTTCATTTCATAAACTGAAGTAATACTTGCTACATACTAATTTGTAGACGCTCTATTTTAAAGTATTAAATTTCACGTTATTGATCATGTATTTATAGGAAAAAGAAATATTCTCGTTAATAAGTAAATTATCAAATCTCCAAATGAGCATCGTCTTTAAATAAACTGTGATTTCAATGAAATAATTTTAAAAATAACTTTATAAACTTTGGACAAAAAAAAACACAAGGAAAGGTAAAGGAATAATAGTCTTATCTCTATAATAATTATAGGTTTGCATTTATTTAATTTTAACTTTAAATTAGGGCATATTGTCAAGACTCCTCGTGGAACAAACTAACCCGCTTAACCCATCTTCCCGTGATTGTCTAACCGTTAACGCTTCCCTTATTTTAAGGTGAGTTTACATACCCCTTTTTCATCTTTTGTATTTTGGGGGTAGCATGTATACTTTATTTACACTATTTACCACATTTATTCAAACACAATTCAATATATGTTTATGTGTGATTATTGCATGTTTTATGTGCTTAATTGTTTATTTTATGTTTGGTGGTTGGTATCTTATCCTCATCTATCCTCATCTAGTATGATCATATATTTACCCAAGTACTTTGATTTCGTATCAATAAGAACGGGTCCACATCTATTTAGTTGTTTACATTTTCATAAGAATTGTAATACTCATCATTTACATATGAATTGTGATATATATATATATATATATATATATATATATATTTAAACTAAAACTTATGTACTCTCACCAACATAGACAAACTTGATTTTTATACATGCTACAGGTACAAGTAATTTACATTGTTCAAGATCGAATAAATTAGTTTTACCTTAGGATATTTTTTTCAGAGAAATCTGCATTTTGTCTCCCTGGTTTATATCGTCGTGCGATGGGTTAACCCCTGAAAACTAATTTGCGAAGTTTCTACCCTCATGTTTTTTATAATTGTAATATAAGCCCCTGGTTGAGTGTATATAGCCCTTGGTTGAGGGTATTTTAGTAATTAGACAAATAATAATAATAATAATAATAATATCTAATAATAATAATCTAATAATAATAACAATAATAGTAATAATAATAATACTAGCAGCTCATCATCATCATCATTATCATCATCTCAACCATTATCATCATCTTCTCAACTCTCTCATCCCTTCCCCGTCGCCACCGTCACCGTCGCCGTCCACCGAAAAACTTCCCACCACCAAACCCATAAATTTTATACAAGAATTTTAACAAAAAGAGCATAGATCTAGATCTAAGGTGTGGATGAGATTTGAAAAGAAATATGGTGATGCCACTTTGGTGAGCAATAATGGTAGCCCATGGTGTTTGGTGAGTAGTGATGTGATGATGGATGTTGAAGATGTGAAAAGGGGCGAAATCTGATTTTCCGGCAGCTGGTGGCCGGAATCCGATTTTCTGGTAGAGAGGTACGGCGACGGCGACGGTGACGGGTGAAGAAGATGGGTGGTGGTGATGAAGATAAAGATATGAGTAGTGGGTATGTTGATTTTCGGAAACATGTTCATGATTTTCCGGCTACGGTGGTGGTGGTGTGGCGAAGGAATGGTGGTGACGGCGGCAGGGAGTCATCTGTTCATAATAAACACTGAAGGGAGCCAAAAAACCCGCCCAGTAAACACAGGGAGACGTATTGCAGATTTCTCTTTTTTTCAAAATACAAAACATGATGTAATTGTTGTTATTATTTAATTAGTGTACTTGTTTAATATTAATGAAATTAAATAATTATTGGCGCTTTAATTAGTGTCTTCTGAGCCATTGGCCAATCAATACGTTACGCCTTGGCATGTTCTGCCTTTAGTCGGGGTGTGACACTTAACCAATTACCTTTCTGTCATACATACATACGTACATACTAATACTTACCTCAGTCCACCGAGAGTATGTTCATAGTCCCCCGTCTATACCTATACTCAAGGTCGTGAACACGAAAAAGGTCTGCAGTCCTTACCTATGTTCACCATTTATGGTACATGCAAGGTCCACAATCCTTTCCTATACCATCCTACATTAACAACAAGTACAAGGGCCACAATTCGTCCCTATGTTGCAACCTAATTCATAGCAGTTACAACCTAATTCATAGCATGTACGAAGTCCGCAGTCCTCCCCTATGCTACCACACTACAATTACAGCACGTATAAGGTCCGCAGTCCCTTCCTATGCTGGCTCCTATATGAAGTACGTATAAGGCCCACAGTCCTTAACTACGTTCTCATCTATCGTCTATAACTCGTATAAGGCCCGCGGTCATTAGTTACGTTCTCATATATTGTCTATAACTTATATAAGGATTGCATTGTAAGCTAATTATCACATTGTAATCTGATGATAGATTGTAATCCAATGATACATTGTAATCTAATGATAGATTGTAATCCAATGATGCATTATAAACTAATGATAGATTGTAATCCAATGATACATTGTAATCCAATGATACATTGTAATCTAATGATACATTGTAATCCAATGATACATTGTAATCTAATGATAGATTGTAATCCAATGATACATTGTAATCTAATGATAGATTGTAATCTAATTTCACAAATTAACCAATTACAACAAAGTAATCGAATTTCAAAAGTAATCGACCGGTCAAAAGTAATCGAATTCCAAAGTAAGGGATCCTATTGTAATCGACTTCATAAAGTAAGCGAATGGTACAAAGTAAGCGAATCAAAAGTAATCGATTTGATTGTAAGCGAGTTCCAAAAGTAATCGATTTGATTTGTAAGCGAGTTCCAAAAGTAATCGATTTGATTTGTAAGCGAGTTCCAAAAGTAATCGAATTACAAAGTAAGCGAATTCCATAAAAGTAAGCGAGTTATAAAGTAAGCGAATTCCATAAAAGTAAGCGAGTTACAAAGTAATAGAATTCCATAAAAGTAAGCGAACGAGCGGAACAAATGGGTCACAGTTTGGCCCTTTACCATCATTATCTTTACTCGTTTTAACCCTAACACCTTATTATGGCTCGGTATGGACCCATAAATGTTTCCCTAACCATTTTCGGCGAAAACTTAACCCAGGTAACCATAAAGTTTGAACCTTTATGGCTAAAAACGTTTAAGGCTAGATCTAGGGTTTCTTTTATGAACCATACTTATCCATTAGTTCGGTATGTCCATTTTAATCATCTAGTTTATAACTTTATGGTTCGTTTATACCCAATCTACTCTAGGGTCAAGTTTTATAGCAAACCGTTCATAAAAACATAACTTTTAAAGGTAAAGAACGTACATTTACGTGTTCGTTAGGTCACGATTATCTTGGTTATGAACAAAAAATCTTGTATCTAGATTATATATTCAAGATCTATCAAGTATCTTTGTTCGTTTGGCCTTGGATTTTCTTCTTCTCCTTTACGGCCTTAAGAGAGAGTTCGTGTGTGCGTTTTTGGAGTGTGTAGAGATTCTTGAAAGATAGGATGAATGGGAATGGAAAGAATTAGGGTTTAAGGGGTTATTTATATTCCCTTTAGCCCATGGACCTAAGGCCCATATTTCCTTTTTGATCCATAACTTATTCCTTCTAAATAGCCTACTTACTCTTTCATATTTTATCATTATTATTGTTATCGTTCAACTAGCTCAATTATTTCACCCGACGCAAATAATATATTAGATATTACTTTAGAATTTCGGGATGTTACAATTCATATGTGGCATTTTTGACATGACGTGGATTTATAAAAAAAAGAAATAACTAAATAAATAAATTAGACTAAACCGATAAACAATCAACTTTATCTCATCCCTTTTCACACACACCTCCACCACCCACCCCGCCACCCACCCAGATTGATGATATCATCAACCTTGTTGACTCACAAACACCTCGTTAATTAAACCCCCAAAATGAAGTGAGTTTGTATACGAGGAAAATTCCCCAAATTGAAGCAGGTTTAATAGGAAAATGGTTGTTGTATGAGGAAATCGAGGATTTGCCCGGGAAATCATGGTCATGGGAAATTCAGAGCAAGATGTTTTCGAAGGTGACTCCTCATGGAAATCGAGTTCGCAACCGTGGAAACCAGTGAATCACCCTGAAAGTCGTGGTCACATCCATAGAAACTGACTTATCTGGTGATAGAGGTGGGTAGGTGGTGGGGGTGATAGTGGTGATTAGAGATTATGGCTTTATGGAGAAGATGATGAAGTGGATGCATGGTGTGACACTCCGTAAATTAAGTCATTTTCCGTACAATTACTAAACATGATTGTTTATGTTAATTCCCACTTGATTAAATTTTGTTAAGTTTAATCACAACGAGTCTAGAATAAGTCCACGTGCACGATACACTACATCTAAGTAATTTTAGAAATTACATAAACTTTCCAATTTTATATGACATATACAAGTGTTGGTGATATCTTTTAAACAACTTACATATATATATATATATATATATATATATATATATATATATATAAACAAACTAGGAGGTTTGAATTATTTGTTATACGATTATATTTTATGCTTGTTCTTTAAAAAAAATATCCAAACAACAAATACATAATGACTTTTGTTTATTTCTCGAATGCCAACTATTTAAATCCTACTTTACGACAACACCCAAGTTGCACCCAACATCACTTTGTGTTTTATCCAAACAATGAAAAGAAGAAGAAAATAGAAAGATTAGTGTCGTTGGAAAAGTAAAAGAAATGATTAACAAAAATATATAAATAAAAGTATATAATCACTAGATAAACATATAATAGATCAAAAGTCAAAATATGCAGAGCTAATCATGCTCTTTGGCTCTTTGAAATCTCTTTTCTTGAAACAGACACCGAATTCAGAAACCCAGACTCCTAAGTCCTAATAATATATTCCTCAGACTTGCACGCCACCAATGGCTTCTCACCTTAAATTCCGGTTTGACCCATCCTTCCCTGTACCAACTTTTGAACTATTTTATAACACACTCCAACCTCACAAGTCACAACAAACCCATGGATATTTTAAGATTCATTCATGATCACTTTTTCCATACAATAGATACATAAATAGTAAGAAGAAAACACATGTGCAAAGAAAAACACAAAACATATACATGCATACACACTCTCTCGTTCTCCTAGCACCGGCCACCAAGACCCACCGCCCATATCCCTTGGTTTTGCTTCACCACCACTTTTTCACACGACAAACCACAAATCACCATCGCCGCTACCCTCCCCTCTTTCACGGCTACAGCTCCACAGCCACCTCCACCGCCTTTACCGTACATTGTCTTTACCGCAATACACTTTTGCCAATCGGAACCACCAACAGTCAACTCCGTCACCACCGAATAGCCACCTACACCTTACATCGAGCTACCATACCACCACCTCGGAGCTTTCTCTCCGTAACTCCGTTAACCAACACAGGCCACACACACGCACACTCTTGGTCCTCGCCTACAGTCCTATGACACATCAAGAATATTATATACCAATTTAATCTAAGGCAAAGAATGAAGTGGAAGCTTCAATAGGTGTAAACAAGGTTTAAGGTGTGGGTTACAAGTTAAGAGTCCTTAATATCTTCCTACACTCTTTCTCAGTCTTCAGAATCAAGATGGTGTGGGAGACCCCTTCAAAGTAGATAAACGAGCCTCACGCGAAGAAACGAGCTCAAGACTTTCCAATCTCTCTCTAAACCTTAATTCTAAAACTAAGTAAGCTTAACCTCTTAAGCCTATCGTTATATTTATATAAAGTATGTTGATGCTAACTCTAACACCCAACGATCAAAGTACACGTTAATATGTTTAAAAATGCTAAAAGATACATGTAAACTTATTAAAATTGATCCTTGGCTAGAGACACGAGGATGGAAAAATACGGGCTAAAGTGGTTTTATGTAAAATAGAAAGCCTAAGATAGTTCAATTTTTCTATATAATTGTATATACATGTTAGTTTAGCCGAAAGATAGAAAAATACAATTTATAATTATGAAGAATGGCTAAAAATGAGTAAAACATAATTTACTAAGCTTAAGACTCGGCTTTGGAACCATATAAAAGTAGCAGTGACTTTGCAAAAGAATTAGATAAAGTTGAAATTGTGTAAATTTTGGATTTTAAAGTATACTTTTAAAAGTTATAATTTGAAAAGTGTGATCAAAAGTATACATATGGTTTTATCCCAAAAATAAACATATTTTAAAGAGGAAACATTTTTTTAAATAAATACAATCTAAGTTTTATAAAGTATTACATTATATACGTTTATATATTTACAAAGCCTATATATGACTTTTAAGTAAAACTGGTTTTATGTTTCTAAAAGAACAAATAATAAATATTATTTGTAACGACGACAGTTTGTGTCAAACCGGAGATTGTTACATAAATATAATATTTTTTACGAGTTATATGACTGAAACAACATATAAAGTCGGTTGACAGGTTATGTACAAATATACTATGTTTCAATCATACCTTACGGAAATATTATTTTGAAATAAATATATAGTTTTAATATATATTTATTACTCCACCAAACGATATGATTATATATAAATGGCATATGTGCTAACACGAATTATATTCTTAATGTTTATATGAGTATATAAATATTTGTTTTCAAAAAGAATATAAAAACTTATCACCAACGGGTCGTCCATACTAGCGTGTGAAACGTTATTTACGAAACCAACTAAGCGAGTGGTTGGTTAACCGACATGACAAACGAAACGACTGTTTGGTGAAAGCAACCGGCATAAACGAATTAACAAAAAGACTAGTTGGGTGAAAGCGACTAGCATAAGCCGACTTGCGAGTCGATAACGAACTTACTGACCTTAGTCGTTTAGGACGTGTGAAGGCAGCGGACCTTGGGTCTAAACTGAAATTGCTAGCGAACTAAACACTGAAGTCATGAGGTGAGTTTCACTACCCCCTTTTTACTGTTTTGCTGCTTTATTTATCCGGGGGTGGAAAACATACATGACTGCTGTTATATACGATAATTAGAAACAAAACACACAATCCTTATACGAACATGAGTTGAACTATGTAGTGCTATAAGTCCCTTGCTTGCATACTATAACCATTAGCTAACGGAGTTAGCCACAAGAATATACGGATAGTACTATTGACGTTGACATTTCCCCCTACTGTTAGGTTAGTCGCGCTAACCTCCGATATTGCATCGAAATAGGGTGCGTATATTCCGTCGGTGAGATTTGAACAGGGCAAAAGGATATAAGTCGTGGTTTGGTTATAGGTTCAGGGTTCGTCATATTAATTCGTAGATTTAGCTAGTCTACGGAGGATCATCGTATTGTTTCAACAGATTATCGTATACTTGTTTACGAACTGATTCAACAACTTATGAATAACGTATTTTCATACGAGTATCAAAACCTGTGAACTCACCAACCATTGTGTTGACCTTTTTAAAACGTTTGTTTTTCAGGGAATTAACAAGACGGGACCTCAATGCATAATTAGGATACCTTTGGGGTTTGCTTGTATAACCCTATTGATATTTAGGGTTATATACGAGAAATCCCAATTTTGTCTCAAACTTATTTTGTTTAAAATCATGTTATGGTTTGTAAACGCTTTAAAAACTAACGGTTTCCTAATGCTACTATGTTGGCGATAACCATATGCTTACGGTATACATGACGTCACGCGCCCGCTCTTCTGTTTTGACGGGGTGTGACAGATTGGTATCAGAGCCATTGGTTATAACGAACTAGAAGGTCTAGTCTATAACTGGCGACTCACATAAATGTTTTCTTTGCATGCATACACATTTTCATAATCTGTGCTACATTGTACGTATATTGTTGTCACGTGGATCTCGTCCTCATCTTCCATTCACACAGTGTTTCGCGAATCTATAAGCATCAATCTCTTAATCACCACCATTCCATGAGTTGTGATGTGCTAGTCTTTGAACTTGAACCAACCACCTATCCCGACAAGCAATGGCACTCGCACCCGAATGGTGACATGAGAAAATATTCTTAACCGCCGCAGAGCCGGGATGACTCGACAACCTCAATGTCCCTTTATAGAATGAGAACCGGTAACTCCAGTAATGGGAGTACCAAAATTTTATATTCTACCGTAAAGTACGTCTCACGAGACTGCGATTCAGAGCATACAAATCGGGTACACGGCCATATAGTGCGCCTAGAATACGTGTGGGTGTATATCACACGAGGAAGCTACGTGTCAATTTCTATTTGAAATCTTACGCCATGACGTAGAGGCTTACATTAATGAAGTGGAGTAAACTCACGTGAATAAAAGACTACTTAATATTCATACTGAACCATTCATATAACATCATCTTTCTAGTCATTCCGTCTTACATAACTTTGGTCCATATTAATAAATCTCTTATTTTTCATGACAAAGTTTTAGCATTTGATAATGCAACTAAATGGACACTTCCATTCCCTTTAACTTGAAGCTCGAATATGGAAGACACTTGGATGACCATGTAGAGCAGATTATCATTACGGGTGCACACGTAATCATAATGTGCAATGCATGAGAATTCTGGCGAATGCTATGGCTCGAGAAGATGTTCAGATTAGTCTAAATTCATAAGTTTGTTAATCGAGAATCGCTCTCCAAGTAAACGAATGTTCATTAGGGTAATGGTGATGACTCCTTACATAGCTTGATCTATCTTCGTTTACTTGAAATTTTACTTCACTCCGTTATCATGGACGCCCAACATTCGGCACCATTAGCACCAAAACTTTCCAGGTACTCTGTTAAGGTTATTCCTCCATTATCGAGTCTATATACTCAGGCCGTTGTCGAAAACCATTCATGTCATATTATTACGCTGTGAAGTAACAATAACTACATTTTTTTACTCATAACCTATACCTTCATTACTTTCTATATGCATTTCCTATTGTGGCATATGTCAATTGGTGACTCTAGTACCTCACACCATTCGATATGTATGAAAGATTTCTAGCAATCTTACTCTAAAATTGAGAAACTCAACATCTATGTGGCCCGTGTGCAGTAGTACAACATGGATTTTCTCACTACGCTTGTAAAAGGAATCTTACCCTTTTGAAGTAAAACTTTTCGCTCACACGTCTTTGTAGCTTTGCCACACGCGATATCCACTGTGATCGTGAAACCATTATCAATGTCATTCGCATAGTCTTAAAATATGCCTAAAAGTTCATATGTACTTCACTTTTGTTAGAGCATTTTACCATGTGTTGAACTGTCTTAATACACACATGTTTTCTCATTCGGCTTACGTGTTACGCCGATTATTTTCAGTTTATTTCTTGACGACTATCGTTTGCAAAATGTTCTTTGTATTTATCAACATTCCTTCAATGTTCTTTAATCACTAGATTTAAAGGTTTTATTCACCAGAACAACATTTTGATTTACAATCATCGATAAATTGCTTCATTTTTCATGATGATAGCTACCATTGTATTTTGTTGCGATGGTCTTTAAGTGGTCATGCCTTATTTAGACAACTATTTCAACCCTTGTATTATCAAGCACATTTAGATCAGGCACATCTATCTTACCTTATGATGATCATTGGGTAAGTTTTGTTTTTCTTAAAATCTTGCCCTATTCACTTTAAAATTGAGTCTCATTTAAAAGCAATAATTTGTAATCACCAAGATATATTTCTAGCCTTGCTGAAGGTTTCAAAATAGGGCGACTTAAGAACGGAAAACTATCTTTGAAATGTTTTTATAACTGAGTTGTATGATCTTGTGCCAACAAATTGATATCCTGACACTCACGTCACGTAAGCACCAAAATCCACAAATATTTTATAAAGTCCACGAGGTTCTACAGTATATATATACATTAATCGTTCTGACAACCCGCAAATTGGTCACTGACAACCAATTAATTCATTTAACATGATGAGATTACCCTACATCTATCATTATAAACATCGTGAAGCTAATTTTGTTTTTTTGAAAATGATTACGTTCTCTAATGCTTATTAAATTCTTATGTATCAAGCTCATATATTATGAATTTTGTGTATAACTTTATATCAAAATTTTCCTTGCTTATTCTTACTCTGATTACATGTGGCAGTTTGGTTCCAGTCATCCTCAAAACTTACTAGTCTCGTTTAAGACTTAAACTAAAATCCTCTAAAATAAAACCAAGCCACATTTTTAAACCTACTAATTTCGCAATAAGCAGTATTATTCATGCACTCATGTCACATTCTAATCCACACTCAAGTCAAACAACTTTTTCTTAGAAATATGTATGTACACATGGTTTTCCGAATGAAAGAAAAAAAAATCTAAAACCTATTTTTTCATTCACGAATATCATCTTTATGTAAGTGTATTATCTTTTAAACTTCAATTTTCAAAAAGCCGTGTTAGTCATAAGAGAAAATTGTCATGACACTTTATAAATGTTTCAAAAATTCATGGGTAGAATTTTTCAAGTTTTAATAATGACTATACTTATTAAAACCTCACAGCTAGCGTTTGTGTAGTTATACTAATAGGTATATAAAATTTTATGAGCGAGTTTTCCATTGACATGAGCTATATTGTTATTAAAAAAAAAAACTCATCCCGTAATATTTTGGAATATCCAAGAAACATATAAACAAACATAGGATTTTAAAATTCTTTTGCTAGCTCGTTCCAGTAAAAAAAATATATTTCTTTATTCAATCTTCATGATCATTTGAGTCTCTTTTATTCCATGACTAATTCTTTGCTTATTTATATTCCTTTATAAACCTTGGCGATTCGACAAAACTCGTGTCCAACAGTTTAATTCGTTTCACTAGATACCAAATGTTTTATGGGTTGACTTTAGGAAAAGTCGAAAACTAATACAGCGATGTGACCTATTTTCCGTCCTCTATCTTAACACAACACCTGATTGAAATATTTTTTTTTCTTTAACTACCTGTAATTTACCTTCTATTCAATGTTAAAGGAAAGACATTCCGTGTTACGCCCTTAATGAAAGAAGCACTAGTCACACGTATTTCGTGTGGACTATACTCCAAATAAGATCCCTAAAATTTCGCCATGGTTGTCTTTGACATGGATGACTAACACGTCGATGTGTGAAAACACTAAGATTCCTTTATGATGTGATAGATTCCTTGCACGCCTAACTCATTTTGTTAAACCCTTGTCGGTAAGTCTTCAATCAAGCGACACTAAATTTATTTATCAACTCCTAAATTGAATCGCGATCATCAGTCTGTGGAGACGTGGCGTATTCTTTATAAATTTATACCAACACTCTTTGACATCAGCAAATGTATTAAGAACGTGGAGCATGATAACTAAGTCAGTTCCTAATAACTAAGTTCACTCTCTACAAAAATTACCAAAAATGGATAACTCTAATCTTCATGTCGTTTGGCTAATATATCCTATTACAAGCCATCTGTTTTGTTGGTTGTAGTTCACACTCTCGATTAGATCATCTCAAGTATTGAGAGTTACAACTATTGATCTTATTAATTGATGCTAATATACTATGTTTTTCATCAATGGATGTCCTGTATATTCTTATGCCAATCCAGTCGTCTGCGCATTGTTAAATGAAATGACATGCTACCTATACCATCTTAACTTATCCTTCCGTATCAGATGAAGTTTGAAAGGGTTGTTGGAATCTTCAGGTACACGGCATGGTTTTTCCAAGGCTTCCAACAATGATTTCAAATTATTGTAGCCTTGACTACTAAATCATTACTCATATAGTAGTTTACACCAATATTTATTTCTGGCTGACCACCATCATTGGCGTTCCTCTTGATATAAATGGAATATAGCAAGCATCTACGTTATATATTTGGTGCAGCTTGACAATCCCAATCATTTTCATGAACTAATTTCATTCCTTGGGAATATACCCCGCAAGAAATCGATCCAGCAAGAGCCTATTGTTAGCCATTAAGACGAATAAACGCACCAGTACATCTTCATAAGAGATTTAGTCTTTGTTAGAAAGGTCTAACGACCTGTTTTCTTCCAAGGTCATCCTAACGACTCACATTCAAATATCACATCGGTTGAATTTCGGGACGAAATTCTTTTAACATGGGGAGAATGTGACACTCCGTAAATTAAGTCATTTTCCGTATAATTACTAAACATGATTGTCTACGT
Organism: Bidens hawaiensis; assembly: GCF_021521415.1. NCBI lineage: Eukaryota > Viridiplantae > Streptophyta > Magnoliopsida > Asterales > Asteraceae > Bidens > Bidens hawaiensis. The sequence goes on from NW_027491805.1 coordinate 205,415, forward strand.
TAATTCCCACTTGATTAAATTTTGTTAAGTATAATCACAACGAGTCTAGAATAAGTCCACGTGCACGATACACTGCATCTAAGTAATTTTAGAAATTACATAAACTTTCCAATTTTATATGACATATACAAGCGTTGGTGATATCTTTTAAACAACTTGCATATATATATATATACATATATATATAAACAAACTAGGAGGTTTGAATTTTCTGTTATACGATTATATTTTATGCTTGTTCTTTAAAAAAAATATCCAAACAACAAATACATAATGACTTTTGTTTATTTCTCGAACGCCAACTATTTAAATCCTACTTTACGACAACACCCAAGTTGCACCCAACATCACTTTGTGTTTTATCCAAACAATGAAAAGAAGAAGAAAATAGAAAGATTAGTGTCGTTGGAAAAGTAAAAGAAATGATTAACAAAAATATATAAATAAAAGTATATAATCACCAGATAAACATATAAGAGATCAAAAGTCAAAATATGCAGAGCAAATCATGCTCTTTGGCTCTTTGAAATCTCTTTTATTGAAACAGACACCGAATTCAGAAACCCAAACTCCTAAGTCCTAATAATATGTTCACTCAGACTTGCACGCCACCAATGGCTTCTCACCATAAATTCCGGTTTGACCCATCCTTCCCTGTACCAACTTTTGAACTATTTTATAACACACTCCAACCTCACAAGTCACAACAAACCCATGGATATTTTAAGATTCATTCATGATCGCTTTTTCCATACAATAGATACATAGATAGTAAGAAGAAAACACATGTGCAAAGAAAAACACAAAACATATACATGCATACACACTCTCTTGTTCTCCTAGCACCGGCCACCAAGGCCCACCGCCCATTTCCCTTGGTTTTGCTTCACCACTTCTTTTTCACACGACAAACCACAAATCATTATCTCCGCTACCCTCCCCTCTTTCACGGCTAAAGCTCCACAGCCACCTCCACCGCCTTTACTGCACATTGTCTTTACCGCAATACACTTCTGCCAACCGGCACCACCAACAGTCAACTCCGTCACCACCGATTGCCACCTACACCTTACATCGAGTTACCATATAACCACCTCAGAGCTTTCTCTCCGTAACTCCGTTAACCAACACAGGCCACACACACGCACACTCTTGGTCCTCGCCTACAGTCCTACGACACATCAAGAATATTATTTACCAATTTAATCTAAGGCAAAGAACGGAGTGGAAGCTTCAAGAGGTGTAAACGAGCTTTTAGGTGTGGGTTACAAGTTAAGAGTCCTTAATATCTTCCTACACTCTCTCTCAGTCTTCAGAATCAAGATGGTGTGGGAGACCCCTTCAAAGTAGATAAACGAGCCTCACGCGAAGAAACGAGCTCAAGAGTTTCCAATCTCTGTCTAAACCTTAATCCTAAAACTTAGTAAGCTTAACCTTTGAGCCTATCGTTATATTTATATAAAGTATGTTTATGCTAACTCTAACACCCAACGATCAAAGTACACGTTAATATGTTTAAAAATTCTAAAAGATACATGTAAACTTATTAAAATTTGATCCTTGGCTAGAGACACGAGGATGGAAAAATACGGGCTAAAGTGGTTTTATGTAAAATAGAAAGCCTAAGATAGTTCGATTTTTCTATAAAAATGTATATACATGTTAGTTTAGTCGAAAGATAGAAACATACAATTTATAATTATGAATAATGGCTAAAAATGAGTAAAACATAATTTACTAAGCTTAAGACTCGGCTTTGGAACCATATAAAAGTAGCTGTGACTTTGCAAAAGAATTAGATAAAGTTGAAATTGTGTAAATTTTGGATTTTAAAGTATACTTTTAAAAGTTATAATTTGAAAAGTGTGATCAAAAGTATACATATGGTTTTATCCCAAAAATAAACATATTTTTAAAGATGAAACATTTTTTATAAATAAATACAATCTAAGCTTTATAAAGTATTACATTATATACGTTTATATATTTACAAAGCCTATATATGACTTTTAAGTAAAACTGGTTTTATGTTTCTAAAAGAACAAATAATAAATATTATTTGTAACGACGACAGTTTGTGTCAAACCGGAGATTGTTACATAAATATAGTAATTTTTACGAGTTATATGACTGAAACAACATATAAAGTCGGTTGAGAGGTTATGTACAAATATACTATGTTTTACAATCATACCTTATGGAAATATTAATTTGAAATAAATATATAGTTTTAATATATATTTATTACTCCACCAAACGATATGATTATATATAAATGGCATATGTGCTAACACGAATTATATTCTTAATGTTTATATGAGTATATAAATATTTGTTTTCAAAAAGAATATAAAAACTTATCACCAACGGGTCGTCCAATACTAGCGTGTGAAACGTTATTTACGAAACCAACTAAGCGAGTTGCGAGTCGATAACGAACTTACTGACCTTACTCGTTTAGGACGTGTGAAGGCAGCAGACCTTTGGTCTAAACTGAAATTGCTAGCGAACTAAACACTGAAGTCATGAGGTGAGTTTCACTACCCCATTTTTACTGTTTTACTGCTTTATTTATCCGGGGGTGGAAAACATACACAACTGTTGTTATATACGATAATTAGAAACAAAACACACAATCCTTATACGAACATGAGTTGAACTATGTAGTGCTATAAGTCCCTTTCTTGCATACTATAACCATTAGCTAACGGAGTTAGCCACAGGAATATACGGATAGTACTATTGACGTTGACATTTCCCCCTACTGTTAGGTTAGTCGCGCTAACCTCCGATATTGCATCGAAACAGGGTGCGTATATTCCGTCGGTGAGATTTGAACAGGGCAAAAGGATATAAGTCGTGGTTTGGTTATAGGTTCAGGGTTCGTCATATTAATTCGTAGATTTAGCTAGTCTACGGAGGATCATCGTATTGTTTCAACAGATTATCGTATACTTGTTTACGAACTGATTCAACAACTTATGAATAACTTATTTTCATACGAGTATCAAAACCTGTGAACTCACCAACCATTGTGTTGACCTTTTTAAAACGTATGTTTTTCAGGGAATTAACAAGCACGTAAGGAAACATGAAGACGGGACCTCAATTCATAATTAGGATACCTTTGGGGTTTGCTTGTGTAACCCTATTGATATTTAGGGTTATATACGAGAAATCCCAATTTTATCTCAAACTTATTTTGTTTAAAATCATGTTGTGGTTTGTAAACGCTTTAAAAACTAACGGTATCCTAATGCTACTATGTTGTCGATAATCATATGCTTACGGTATACATGACGTCACGCTCCCACACTTCTGTTTTGACGGGGTGTGACACATGGACCGATAACTTTCTATAAAAACTGCCACTTCAGTAAATATAAGCCACATCAGCAAAAAAAATATGGAGTTATTCACTAAGTTAGGGAGTGACTTAAGAAAATATGTTTAAGGTAGAGGTTGGTAGGAGACAAATTGTTAGTTAGGAGTGTTATATACCAATAAGTAAGAGTTGGGAGTATTAAAAACCAATAACCTTAAAATAAGGCATGTAAAGACTATTCAGACCTGGTTCAAAACAAAAGGTCTTCCTTAACCAGTCAGCCACAAAATATACAAATCAGATAGCAGACTATGAAAAATAGCAATAGTAGTATACATGATTTTCACGAACAACTATAATAGTGGGTGGTGTAGGAACAAAACCTGAATCTGTTTCTTGCAATTTACCACCAAAAGAAGAATTGTAACTAGCAATTACCATAGAAAAACTATCAAACTGAAACTTGAGTGTATTGACAGCAGGGAAAATGAATTTCCTAGGAGATACCTGAACCCAATTCACAAGCAAACCTGGATTCCACGCAAAGGAGTTCATAACCAGGAAATCAACATAATAATCAACAACATTTAAACGAGATGTAACACGTCCAATTACAACAATATAATATGATATATCAATTTGAGCAACATTAACAACAACTATTGTTTCATTTTGGATAGAAAATACTGCAAAATTGATGGTTTGATTGTTTTCATTTTAAATTTAGTTTCAGTACCATCTAACATTTCAACAAATACCTGAAGAGCAGTATTAACAGAGTTAGTCGGACAAAATGTAAACGAAGGAGCAATGATGGAATTGGTATCATCAAAATTGGAATCAACCATATCTGGTTCTTGAATTAGATTGATCACAACTTGAGTTTGGTAAACTGAGCATGCCTTAGTGGCAATTGGCTTGACAAATTAGCATGGAATAGAGTAATCAATGCAATAGTAAAACCTTTCCAGGTGATATTGTTTGAACTTTGATGCCAACCATTGAACCACTGATACGGTTCACATTGAATAATTCAATCACATAAAGAACCATACGTTATCATAGATAGCATACAACAGAAAATACCTTTTGGCTTGAGAGGCCCATATGGGGGGATTAGATCCAGTGTAACGAGGTAGTCGTGGAGTTTCCTACTAGAGTTTTACCAAAGCCATCTATGCTAAGGACCAATGAAAGCACCAATGAAGTGATTACTTCTCAATGCAATTAATAAAAAACTTCAATTGATAATATTCAACTCAGATTCATTAAGCAATCACATGTAAAAGAAAATTACCAGGAAGAAATTAAGATCAGATAGAAAGAAGATAGGAGAATAAAAATCAGAGTTTAAGATGAGGAAAAATGATCAAGTTACTAAAAATTTTCCTTCATGCTCTTTTACTCTTGTTTCTCGGCTTATATCACACATAAAGGTTTGTTAGACCATGAGATTGGGCTACTGAAATGGGCTTTACGATTGGGCTTATATGGGTTCATAGCAAGCCCACCGGGGTTTTTGTCCCACCGTGTGTTGCGCCAAAGGGTTATGCTCTTGTAGTGGCACAACGACCGTTAAGTGGCAGTCAGCAATATGGTTTCCCAGAGGAACACCCAAGCTAACCTATGAGGTCAGCATGGGCTCGGTTAAGAAAACATAGTCTGGCAAGAGTTATTAAGCATCATTTTGCGTATCGTTTTAGTTTTATTGTATTTGGGAATTAGATAATGTATAGGGGTATTTTGTCATTTATTGTAAATATCATTCGTTATAGTTATATTAACGAATTAAACACACGTAATTTTTCCCTCATTCATTAGGAAATGTTAACGAATGAATTTAACGTGTGTAGTTCATTCATTAGGGAATGTTAACGAATGAACATAACATATAGGTAGCGAATGAGAGGCTCATTCGTTAGACATGTCTTACGAATGAGACGAAATGTCTCATCTCGTATATATACCCAAGTATCTATGTAAATAATATATTTTTCATTTTTAGCGTAAAAGCACTGTTACGCTGCCCAAATTCTCTCTTAACACACAGTTCCACACTTAACGTATTACACCTAAAGGTAATCATATCATAAGACTAGATCATGTAAGATGAATCAGATTGTGCATTCTCAAGTGGTATCAGAGCTAGTTGTCTGATTGAATATGTTTAGGATGCGATTTAGCTTCAATTGATTGAGTATTCGTGATCTAATTGTATTATGATTGTACAAATTGGTATTCGGACTGCACATAACTTAGCTTCGATCAATTAAAGGTTATAGAGATGTTTACTGTCACTGATTGATGTTAGGATTTATTTTAGATCAACTGATCATCTGAACGAGTTTAACTGTATTGAATTGAGATTTAACGTTGAATTTGGAATTCGTGGGAAACTGTTTGTATTGAAATGTATCTTTTTTTTTTACTTTTAGAGTCAAAATTGACTTGTTTGTGGATGAGTTAAGTGTTCGGATTGGTTTGGCTATATTCGGAATTGGTTTGCGAGTGTTTTGAGTATTGAATTGTGTGATCTGTATACGTTTTGGTGATGTTCGGATTGGTTTTTTAAGGTTTGGATTGAGTTTAGATCTAGAAACTTGAAGATGATGATGAACACATTCATTAATTTGTTGGAAATTATAAGTTCATTCGTTATCATTGTTTAAACTCATTCGTTAAGCGGTTAATAGGTTGTTGTAACTATTTTGACAACCAATTCGTTACACTATTCATCCATTTGTTATACTTTTCACATTTGTTACCTTATTCGTATAAACAAAACACATTTATTACATTGTTGCCTATTCGCTTCCTTATTATTTGACACATTCGTTAATGCTACATTGTCATTCGTTCGTTATTCGTGTTTCTCATTCGTTAAACAAAAGGTTCTCATTTGTTACATCGCTTTCATATTTTGTCAAGTTTTACCCCTTATATTTTCATATTAACATATTCAATCTCTGATTTTTTTTCAAAATGACAATTTATGCCTTAGCTTCTCAAAATGCTCTTATGCAACAAATGTTAACCAATGATTCTGATAACGGGTCTCATACTAAATGGTAGAGGCTCAATAATCTATGTGACTTTCCAAAGGGGGATCTGAGGTTCAGAGCTCATCTGGGAGCTATTCATCCTGAATGCATGCGAATTTTGGAAAACATTTATATTCCACTGTTTGTGGATACTCGTGCTAATGTTAAAGTGGAAAAATTGTTTACCCAAATGATAGATGATGAAAAGAAGGCTTATGAAATTGAGACAAAACCCTATTATACCTTAACAATGGCATTGCCTGAGCACATATTTCATCAGATTAGTCATATTAAACAATGTGTTCCATTGTATCAACATTTGAAGTCAATAAACATGGGTATTATAAAAGAAAGCAAGAAGTCAATGTTAAAATTTCTATTCAGAAACTTTAGTCTTATGCATGGAGAAACTGTAGGAGAAATGTTGACAAGGTTTTGTCATTTGACAGATGAGATGAACAGATTTACTATGCTTCCAGATGAAATTGATCAAATTGACACTTTAAAAAAATGCACTACCCCCTTCTTACTCAACTTATTTTATGGTTCTCACGAAAAATGGGTATTTCAGAAATGAAATGCATTCTGCTATGGAGTTTATGGAAAAATTGGAAGAAAGATTTGAACAGAAGTGTCAAAATTTATCAAAGGCTAATCAAGATCCAACTCTGTATGATGGGACAACTCCAGTGAGTAAAAGTGCATCAGCTCCAATAACTGCCTCTTATTATCAAGCAACTCAAGATATTCCTCAAGAAGCTGATTTAGAACCTAATGTATCTTCAAGTTTGTCTGGTTTTAGTACTGGTTTAGTTCCTCAAGTCACACCACCACCAAATGTAAACATGAAGGAAGACAAAAAAACATTTTGCCTTCATGGGAGCATTTTTGACTGCTTATGAACAATTGATGGGGGTCAAGTGGCAAAGAGTGATATGACTGATGAAGATTATGATCAAGTTGATCCAGATCATCTTGAGTTGATGGATTTAAAGTGGAATATGGAAATGACTTTGAGAAAGATCAAGAGGTTCATGCAAAGATCTAGGAAGGATTTGCCTGCTATGAGCAAGAGGATTCATAAGTTGTAGGTTAAGTGTTATGATTGTCAGGAATTTGGCCACTTTGCTAAAGAATGCGATAAACCGAGGAAAAAATACATTTCTGGTCAAAGAACTCAATATTGAAGCTTTAACAACAAGAAGTATAGCAACTCTGAGTCCAAGGAGAAACTTAAGGGAGTTGATTCTGCAAAGCCAAGTGGGTCACACTCAATGATAACACAAGATGGGATGGACTGGTCACAATGGTTGTTGGGTTATGTATTTATTAAGGTGGAACAAGCAAACATGGTTGTGATCAGTAAGAAAGAAGAGTGTGTGGGTAATGAGAATGACAATGTGACTGATGGAAGTGATGAGTCAGAGACAGATTCAGAGGACTTAAGTGTTGATCCACAAGACACTTTTGCTTGCATGGCAAAAATCAAAGAGGTTAGTTCTAAATTTTCTGAATCAGTGGTTGTTAAATCTAAAATAGAATGTTCTCATTGTGGTGAAATCAATTCTAAACTTGAATCTATTCGTCACCACAACGAACAATTAATTTGTGACTTAACTGTCATTCATGATAACTATCGACAAGTTGTTGCAAGTGATTAAAACTCTAATGATAGGATTGAAAGCTTGCCCGTTAGTAATCATGATCTGAAAGTTGAGCTTTCAACTAGACTTAGCATCATTGAAAATCTATTTCAAGAAGTTTTAAGATTGAGAACTAAAGTCATCGAGCTAGAAAATGAGGTGATGGAGTTGAAAACAAATTGGGTAAATTCAGGAATTCATCCTTTTTGTTAATTGATATTGTTTAAGTAAACAGTAATAACCATATTAATGGAAATGTTGGTTTAGAGATTATTGAGATTCCTCCTCCTTTTCATGATGATTATACGAACAAACCTGACACAGGGAATTTATAAGATGTGGATATTGATAGCCCTTTGATTATAGATCCTCCTGTGTTTGAGAGACCTAAAAAGACAACCCAAGAATCTCACATTCATAGCAATTTGGTTTTTTCTGAAAATGATGATGATGTGTTAGTTGAAGATGTTGTTGAACCACATGTGTTTCACAAAGATAAAAATATTCCACATGCAATTCAGATTCTTTGTGAAACTCATGACTTTGAGAAAACAGAAATTGGTTTAAAATCTTCATATATGAATGGGAAGTCATCGGAAAAGAAGGTAATTCCAAATGAGGATTTAATGAAATTCATTAATCATATGAGGGTTGATAAAGTAAAAACTGGTAGGGTTTACAAACTTAAGGGTGTGAATAAAGTGTTTGAAGATAGGGATGTTCCCCTGATTTTGATAAAACGTGATCTAGTTGAGAGTGTATTTAATGATGAGACATCAAGCTTAACGTACAAAACTTGAAAAATCTTTTGAAAAATCTAAACTTGTTAATAAATCTCAAATGAAATATAACTCAAGTTTCTTAAAACCAAATATATTTGGGAAATCATTTGGTTTGGACTCACTTAAAAGCTTTTTTGAGTGTTCTAATCTAGATTTTTACAAAAACAAACATGCTAAGAAAATGGTTAATTCTAATGTAAAGGTTGGTACTTTTCACCCTGAGGATTCGCATGTCATTGTTGATTCACCACAAGTGTTTGTGGATATGAGAACATGTTTCTCATGTGATGAACATGGACAAATTGCTATGAGATATGAATCTAGGGTTAAGTTAACGGAATATCCCTTAATCAAGGAAAATGTTCCTTTGGTTAAGAATATTTTGAAAAGACAACCTCCACAATGTAAGGTTGATAGAACTCGAATTATGTTAAGTGAAGTTAACAATAGGAAGGTTGTGAGAGTCAATTTTGAAAAGATAAGTGTCAAAGACAAAAAGGTCGAGCTTATTAAACCTCTTTGTAAGAATTTTGAAACTGGTGTAATTCGTGATGAGTATCTGAAAAGAAAGTCAAAGGCAACTTTGACTTATAGCCAATTTCATCAATTACACCAATATAATTGGAAAAAGTAGTCAATTGAGGTCAAGGTTCATGTTGATGTTCTTCCAAAATGAAAGCCTAAAGTTGATTTATCACTAAAGGAACAACAGGTTCAGCTCAAAACTGAGGCTTGGGCTACCTTTTTGAGGTCAAGGTTCATGCTTGTGCAAAGTTCTATATCAGGAGATACATGGATTATGGATAGTGGATGTTCTCAGCATATAACCGGAAATATTAATCTCCTAACAAATGTGAAGAATATTCAAGGGTGTCATTTTGCTTTTGCAGGTAATTGAGACGGTTTGATTACATATGAGATTAATGTCTGCAAAGCCTTATAGATGAAATCGTGCATACTCGTCCATGACAAAGCACCTCGAGGTATTGTTTCATAACGTGTGTATGTCTTTTATTGGGGATTATTTGCTAGATAGCTGATCAAAATCTTAATCATGGTTTTCTAGTAGACTTGCATGTTTAGGTTTAGGCGGATGACAAAATCATTGATCGTCTTAGCTAATTCTTCATAAAAAAAATTTGTGTAATGAAAATATTTTGATCTGCTAATTCTAAGGTTTAAGTCAAGTTGAGGTGACTTTGTGAAAATCAAAATAAGCCTGAATCAAGATTAGAGGCTGATAGTTCCTGATAGTCTATACCCTAACTGAAACTTAAAACGTATCATAGACATTTCTGAAAGCTTTGTTATAAGGTTTAGGTGGACAACAATACCAATGATTGACTTAACACCAGTCTCAATAAAGCTGAAATATAAAATTGTGATGGAAGGACTTCTTGATCAATATGACTCTCAGCTCAAACTCACAAAAATATGTACTACTTTTGTAGTTTAATTTTAGTCTTATTTTCGTTTGAAATTTGAAAACTTTAAAAAGATTTTTGGTGTGTTTGATATAAAGTTGGAAAATTAAAAAATATTTTACTTTTTATGCTTTATTTTCGATTACGAGCTTTATGCATTAAAAATTTGATAAAAATCATGGATTTTACCATTTTGATACAAGTTTTACCCACGAGCTTAAGTTATTTTTTTTAAAGTAATAATTGAAGTTATATTTATGAAAAAAATGGCATCAAAATGTTTGTTTTGATAGTTAAAATAAACAATTTACAAGGGTTTGGAAGGGTACAAATTCTATATTCGTTACTATTCATTCGTTATCATAGTCTAAAGAATGAGTAGTCATTCGTTAAAGAAAACGAATGTGTCTCACTCGTCTGCCTCATTCGTTAAATTTTACATTTGTTTCCGCCATATCATAACAAATGAGGGTTCATTTGTTGATCTTTTAACTAGTGAATGATGAATACTAAGCTATTCGTTAAAACCTTAACGAATGAAGTGTTATTCATTATATTGTCTAACAACTGAAACAATTTGTGTGCATTGGGAAGTGTGTTGGGTTGTACGAAGTATTTAAATCCTAGAACACGAATGGAAACCATTCGTCTACAACTGTCTCCTCGAATTCCCAAGAAGAACTTTTGCAAATTTTTTCTAGACTCAGTCGTTATCAAAATTTGGTTTAATTCATCATCGTATATTGAACATAAGGTAAATACGAGCATCTGGATTTGTTTAATTTATGTTTTAACCGTATTTTGACGGGTTTTAACGCAAAAACCCTTACAGGTCTAAATTGTACCAATTGAATCTTGAAATGAATATTACAAACAAACTGGATTTGGTCAGATGGTTAGCGATATAGTATCGATGCTACTGAAACTAAGTTGTAAAGTAAATGATTAAGTTTTGAGTATTTCAAAAGTTAAAATGGTCATTTTGACTTTATGGGTTCTTGACAATTTTGACTTTAACCCTTAAAGTCAAATGAATCCATTCGTTAATGTTATTTGTTATTCTTTAACGAATGAGTTCCATTCGTTCACTTTGGATAACGAATTACCACATTAATTGATATCATAGCAAGTGGCCTCATTCGTTGAATTTGTAACGAAGGATAATGTCACATTTCTTAACAGATGTGAATGTTTTAACAAAGAGTCTAAACGTTATATATACTTAACGAATGTGCCTATTCGTTAGTTATTTTAAAGAATGACAAATGTTATCATTTGTTACATTATTAATGTATAACGTATGAGGACATATTAGTCAATTTCAACACAATTTCAAGTATTAATATGATCGTTTGTGTAGAAATGGTTGAAAATCCACAGATCAATGCTCCCAAGGGACAACAAGATCAGCCTATTGTTCAAGGTACCTGCTCTAGTTCAACCTATTAAGTAACCTATTGTTGATCCTAACCACAACGAGTAGAAGAAGAACCAGCTACGAACCAACTAGTGTCTGACAAGAAGCATTATAGTTGTGCTTTCTTGGGTCAGAACGTTTTTGGACATGCTAAATTTGGGGACGTAATTATGTTTCTTAAGGCGTCCGAGGATATACTGTACTATATCGAAAAATCTCTCGGTTCACTATAGAATTATACGACCGTTTTGGGACACTGTTAAGTATATTGCTGTAGAATATCACATCGTTTCTAAGATTCAAGGATAGATTACTGTTGTGTATGTGGATATCACTCGAAAAGTGTTGGGTTTTAATGATACAGTGGATGATGTTTATGAATTTGATTGGGATTTGATTAAAGGGCTGTTTTGAAGGTTAAAGTATAAAGGAGATATGAACAAGTCCATGTACAACAAAGTCAATCTATGTGAACAACATATGTACCTACTACATGTATTGATTCAGTTTTTAGGATGACGAAATAGTGGTTTGAATGAATCCAGAATCATGTTACAATATGCTTTTGTTGCTTTGGTGTTAAACAAGCTGTTTAACTTCTCATAGATGGTTTTTTATCACCTGAATGAGAACTACACCATGAAGAAACATAAATTCTTAACATATCCTCATTTTCTACAATTGATTATATTTCTCCATCTTATGATCGTTGGTTCTATAATAATTCGGATTCTAAACGTGAAGGTGGTGACGATGGTGTTGATGGTGGTAATGATGGTGATCCTGATGGTGATCAAGATGGTGATGCAGAGGCACGAAAACTAAAGTCTGACGGAAGGCGATTGCAGTTAATAAGCCGAATCCTAAATGACCCAGGAAGGTTTATTCTATTGAGATACATGTTCCACAACAAGAACCACAGGTGGTGGTTTCTACTCCTGTTGTTACTACTCCAACACCGGTTGCTACTACAACTCCGAGTACACCGGTTTTTACTTTATTCACAATGGCATTGATATATCCACATTTCATCTCTATTCTTCGATCTATGCTATCACCGATGCCATCTCCTCAACAAACTTTGGCTACATCAAGTCCATCTATTCCTAAAAGACCAATGCAGAGGCTAGACTTTTCATTTATGTCTTTCAACAGACCACACAGCCTGATGCATCTGATTCATCCTTACTTCTAGAATTTACCTATACAACATCAGATGTTCCAGTTGATGAATCTCATACATTTACCGGAGAGTCAAATGGCTACCGATCGACAATTTAAAGAAACTATGCGGATGGATCGAAGAAAGATGACAAAAAGAGAACAGAAAACTGAGGGCACTGGTTGCTGCTCAAGGGGAGAAAATAGAGAAGCAAGACGAGATGATCTTTCAACTCACGTGCAAACATGATATGCTGAAGAAGTTGAAGGATCGAGATCACAACAAGGATCCTAAGATAGGTGAATTTGATCAGCAATCAAATGATTATTCATCTGGTAATGTACCTGCCGAGGGGGAGTCGTCAGGGAAGGAGATGGTGGTGTACCATGATTCGACAAAGGTAAAAATCCATGAACACATTAAAAGTAAAGATGGTGTTGTTTGTTGATGAATACAGGATTTGAGAAGTATGGTAAATGCAGATAAGATCGAAGAAGGCGAGTTTGTTGACCATTCGTTAACAAAAGAACAAATTGCTTTGCTTCTTAATTTAAACACAGGGATGAGGAGGAGTTGGAAAAACAAGACGATTTGGAGATAGAAGATAGTGAGGAAGACATATTTGATAAGGATATTCCATCTGGGAACACTAATTTTGATTTTGATGATGTGGAAATGGAGGACGTGACGGCTGAGGAATACCTGGGTTTGTATACACAGTCTAACTCTGATGAAGGGGATTCCATTCTTCACAACAAAACATTTTGATACCACCGAAGAACGTTTGAGGAAAAAAAAGTGAAGGAACCCGAGACTACACAAGCTTCAGACGGTATGTTTAATTATATTGCTGAAAAGATAAACAAGATGATCGAGTCACTACGATATGCTGAAAAATAAGATTACTTGCAATCAAAGGCTCAGCTGACCGCATACTAAATGGTGAAGTTTGTTGTTGAGAAAACAATTAAAGGTAATATTGTTTCTTGGATGTACGAACCGGAATTGAAAGTATATATCGTGAAGTGGGAGCATAGTGTGCAGTATTTTAAACATATTACACATATGCTTAGCATGCCACGATGTGATGTTCGTGCATTGGAGATTAAACCATTGATATACATCTATTTATACATCTCGAATCCCTTGCAAAGTTATGTTTATTTAATGTTTTGAGTTCGTTTTAGTTCGAGTTTTATTTATCTTTTATTATTTAAGGTTTTGAGTTAAGTATTATATAATTATCATGTTTTAACTCTTTTGGTGTCTTGAATGTTAAATCTAATTCTTTCTATCATTTCATAAGAAGTTCAAGTTCGTTTTGCTCGTTAATGATTACATGATTATTCCACTTAGAGTTTTGATTTGTTTCATGTAGATGGTGGCTTGAGAGTCATGGAAAAGAAGGTCTAGAAGCTTCCTATCGTTGCTTGGAGTTCAAGAAAGAAATCTATCAAAATCTAACAAGATTAATCAAGAAATAAAAAGAATTTTCATGGCCCTTCCCTAGCACACGCCGCGCCGCGCGGCCAGGGAGGCAAGGGCTGGTCGCGCGGCGCCTACTGCCCTTTGATCAGCCGTTTTATGCAAAGTCTAAGCCCAGCTCGTTATATATTTATATCATTGTAAACCTAGACGAACTAAGCTTTATTCCTAGCCGATTTTACAAGGGTTTGAAGGTATTTTGAAGCTAGGAATCAAGAGGGATCAAGAGCTCTTTCGAGGAGGTGTTCAAGGATCGATTGCTAAGGGTTTTATCGCTCTAACTTTTATTCCTTGTTCACTATTTGTCATGTCTTTTCTCTTTGTTTTTAAGACTTGTTTAGGATTGTTTTTAATAATGATTCTATGCTAGACTTCATGTCTACCTAGGTTTGATGAACATGTTTGATGCATGATTCTTGATTTGGACTAATGTTTTGATTATGGTTTCGTTTTGTTAATAGTAAAAGACTTGATTTTGTTTTCATGATACATATGAGTATTTATTATCTTGATTGATTATTAATTATTGCTTCACATAGATCTTTTATCTCTTGATTGTGTTCTTTAGATTTAAGGTTCATGTTTAATAATTACTTGGTGTTTTGATTATTATGGTTGAATAGGCCTATTAGATCATAGAAGCTTGTTGATTGTTGATTAGGATTTTGAATGTTCTGCTAAGGTGAGGAGTTGTTCATGTGTCTTGGTCAATCGCATGCTAGGATAGATTAGTGACAATATTCTTGCTTATTGTGTTGATCCATGTTCATGATGTCATGTTAACTTCAGTTCTTCAACAAAGTTTACTTTCTCCAAAGTCATCTTTCCATTCGACACCGTCCCTATTCCTGTAATCCTTCCACCGCTTTCTCCTGCGAAACTCACTCTTCCTCCTTGAACAGGTTTCAAGTCGTGTAACAATTTCTTGTTACTCGTCATGTGCCGGGAACAGCCGCTATCCACAACCCATTGATTGTTGGCAGCCCTGTTCAACTGTTCCTGCACGATTAAAGCAGATGATTAAAATCTGGGGACCCAAGACCGATTGGTCTTGGGTCGATACATTCCGTACCTTGGCTGTCCAAAGTTAGTATCATAATAATTTCTGTGAGTCCTAACAGGATACCTTCTTGTGGATTGTCTATGAGGCCATCCAAACCTTCGTGAATTAAAAGAATTATTACTTAAGGTTTGGTTGTTAGCAGTGTAAAACTGAGATCTATTTTTTTGAAAACCTGAATTAGTCCATTTTCTAAAAGTTGATGGGTTTTCATTTTTACCATTATATTGATTACCGTTAGTTCTTTTCTCAGGTTTTGAAGTCCTCACACCTCTGAATTTCTGCTTCAGAGGGCAATCAGCAACAAGGTGTCCTATTTGATTACATCTAAAACAACTCCTGTGTCCAACATTCTTATCAATAGTTGTCTTAGATGTTGAGGCTGTATTACTGCCCATTTGTCTCACATATGGTGGGACATACGGGTTTAGTGGTGACTTCTTTTCAGGTGTTTTATTTTTCTCTCCACTTTTCGGTAACACTTCCTCTTGTTTTGTCTCACACGACTCAGAGGACCTGTCTGAGTTAGATGAGACATGACTCGGAGCAGAAATCTTAACACTTGCAACAGGCTTACTAACTTCTGGTTCTTTAGTAGTAACTTGAACTGGAACTGTCTGACCATAGTCAACATCAATAGATTTTTCTGATTACTAGGGTCATAAGTGTAATTATGATTGAAAGGTGGTAGAACTTCATGATAACCAATTCCTCCCCTTTTTGGGGAACCTTGATCACTAACGAGGTGATCAAGTATAGCGGAGGAATTTCTGAATTGCTCCAGTTTCCTGTTAAGTTCCACCACTTTTACCTGGTGATCAGCTATCTGTTTTTCCCTTTCAGCTATTAGTTTGGTTTTCTCTTCTAGAACCTCATAGCTAAGATCAATCACTTGAATTTTTTCAGCAAGCTTTGCTTTAAGACTTTTAATATCTTTCTCGCTAGCTTTAATTTTTACTTTGTAACTATTTTCTCTAGCTTTAGTGAAATGATGATCTTCTTTTAAAGTTTTAAATTGCGCATCCAAACTAACAAACTGATCAGTTATAGTTGTCAGTTGTTCAGACAGATGTTCACACTTAGTACAAGGGAGTTCGGTACTTACCTCGGAGAGCTGGTCTGCCACATCTGCCATGTAAGCTTCATTTTCACCGGTTCCCTTCTTCTCACTATCTGCAGTTTCGATGTTTGCCAAATTGGCCTGTTCAAATACTTCTTCAACATGCAGATTCCAGTTGTACTCCTCATTCTGTCCGGAAATCATGGCTCTATAGTCATTACCACTACCACTTTGCTGTGTAGATCTGTTTTGACTGCGTTCTACACGTTCATTTTTGCACTCTTTTGCAAAGTGGTCATTCTGCTGACAGTTGTAACAGCGTACCTTCGACTTATCAAACCCTGGCCTCTCTCCGACAAACTTCCTGCCAGTCTTCTTCATGAACCTCTTCACCCTTCTGACAATCATAGCCATCTGCCACTGCAGATCCATCTCCTCCAGATCATCAGCATCGATCTGATCATAGTCTTCATCCAAAATTGCAGGATCAACAATCTTACCCTGAATGTAGTTCTCATACGAAGCAATAAAGATGCATAGAGAGCAAACTGTTGTTCAGCAGATTTAACACTCATGGGAATCTTGGAGTAGTTGTTGTTTGACACACTTGGGGAAAAACTACTCTTGGTCGCTTGAGGTTGAGAAGCATTTGATCCTCCAGCTACAAAGCACATATCACCGTTCATGTTGAGAGATACATGTCCTTCATGTGTTGAGCTAGCGCCTGACTCTCCCTTAGAGTAATAAGCAGATGATTCAGTTTTCGAACTTGATCCAGAGTTAACCTTTGCACCATACATACCCGGATCTTGAACCTGATCGGTAGGTGTCTCCTTTCGTACCATGTTCAGTTCAAACGTTCTTGGCTTGTTAACTGCTGTCTCCAGGTCATAGTCAGCAAAGTCTTTATCTTCTCTCATCAACACAGTATACATCTCCGATTTCGGTGGGAGAGCATCAAGAAGCTTTTCAACTATCTCATCTTCTTTGCAAGCAATTGAATAGTTGCTGAGTTCAGTCATCAGATGATAATATCTAGTGATGATATCATCAAGTGATTCATTTTTCAGATACTTGAAGACCGAGAATTGGGTTTTTAGAAGTTTAATTTTCGAGGCACGAATTCCCACATTGCCCTCAAACCGGTTCTCAAGTGCTTCCCAAAGCTCTCTAGCAGTTTTATACTTTCGGAAGGTGTGAAGTATCTCTTGTGGAAGAGCCATTGTAATTGCTGCATGAGCTTTGCTTTCTGCCTCATACATTTTCTTCTCCTCTTCTTCCATCTCTTTGTATTTCTTGATCTGATCACGACCCTCATAATCAGCAGTAGGTGGAATGTAACCATCTTGTATGCACACCCACATCTTGGCATCTTGATACTTGACATATTGTTCAAAACGATCTTTCCACGCTACATAATCAGTTTTCTTAAGCATCTTAGGTGCCTTTGTAGCCGAACCCGCTTCTACTTCCATCTTTACCAGTTCAGTAATGTTTATCGAAGACATCTTTCTCAAAACTCAAAGAAATCCGAAAATCAAAAATTTTATTTTCAAACAGCTCTGTAGGCGAAGTTGTGAATAACTTCGCTTAAGACTTAACTTCGCGTGAATTTGTAACTTCGCTCACCTTCTTAAATTCGCCGGATTGGCGAACTTGAGAATAACTTCGCTTAAGCTGAGCGAACTTTGGAGGTAGGCGAAGTTGTGGGTAAGTTCGCTTGAGGTAAGCGAACTTGAAGAGGTAGGCGAAGTTGTGGATAACTTCGCTTAACCTTATATCTTTGCCGAAACCCTACTAACAGTGACGGCAACTTCGCCTGATGAACACGAACTTTCTGCAGATTAGATTTCTGGGTTTTTCGAGGTTTGTGAAGGTGTTATGGGTTGTTTATGATTGAAGGAGGAGAGTATAGCACAAAAGCTCAGAAAACTCGTCCCGCGAATAGTCGAACGGAACGATTTCTATACCCGCGTGATAATCCCGAACCACACAATCGAGCAAAAGCTCTGATACCAATTGTAGGTTCCCAGCCGGATCTACACGAGATATCGCGTTCTACGTAGGTGCGGAATCCCTACGTAAGACGTTACGAGTATAGAAAACAATACGAGCTAACACACGATACGATAACCAAACACACGTTGTATTCCAACCGTAAACACGTGATATAATGACCACTGAATACAAAACTCTCTGACTCGAATACACGAATAAACTCTGATTCTATTCACTTCTTAATAAACCGTATACAAATGGCTTATATAGACACGACAACTTCGCCTGGTATGTTCAGGCGAAGTTGTCCCTAACTTCGCTTGTCTAACAAGTTCGCCCATATAAGCGAACTTGTTAGTAACTTCGCTTACATACAAAACTCAAATCTAACTAACACGATTACAGACACTCGACACTGAACTACTGACATCATGCACCAACAGAATGGTCTCACGCCATGGGCTCTCGTGGAAAAATTTTACAATGGGTTGAACTACGAAACCCAAGTTCGGTTCGTCACGGCCGCAGGAGGAAGTTTACTGGAAAAGAAGAATGTCACAGAATGTAACGAGATGTTTGAGAGCTTTGCTCAATCCGATTATGCCAAATAGCCACATACATCCTCATCTGCTCGAGGTGTACACTAGGTTAATCTGGATACTAGTGTGGCTGCTGCTTTGGAATCACTAACTAGAGAGGTTAAGGAACTGAAGGCTAAGGTGGACAGATGTGAGTTTTGTAGGGGTGGACATGGTACGTTGGAGTGCCCAGTGATGATTCAACAGGTCGATTTTGTTGCTGGTCAGAACAGGTTTCCCAACACATATAATAATAACAGTCAGAGTTGGAACACTTACAAGAACCCAAATCAGAATAATTCTAACTGGCGTCCGTCGGGTGCACCACTCGGATTTAAAAATTTGTATGCTCAAGGACAAGGTCAGTATTTCAATAATAACAACACCGATGGTACTAATGTTCAAAATAATGTGAAGGATTCAAACGGTGGAATTGGGCGTTTGAAGAGATGATGAAGCAAATATTGGAGAGAGACCTAGTTACACAAAAAAAAGTTGGCCGAGCACGATTTGCTCTTCAAGAATCAACAATCTTCTATTCTCGATATTCAAAAGACTGTTGGTGATATTGCTCGTCGTTTAGAAGAAAGGCCCCCAGGTCAGTTTTCGGGTATTCCTCAAACTAATCCGGCTGCTCAATTGAAAGCCATCTCCACTCGTAGTGGAAGGGTTTTTGGTCCGGAGGTAGTTAGTAGAGAAATTAGGAAAGATGGGGATGATAAGTTGATAGATGAGGAGATAAAGTTAGAGGCTCCAGGTAAGTCACAAAATACAACACCAATCATAGAGCTGCAAGTTAAGAAAAACACCGAGAAGAATCCGGTTGGAGTCCAGCCACCACCACACACCATTGACCTAGCCTATGTCCCGTATCCCGCTCGTCTAAAGAATCAAAAGTATAAGAAAGATTACGGGTATTTTTTTAATATATTTAGCCAATTGAATGTCAACCTCCCATTCGTAGAAGTCCTTCAGCATATGCCTAAGTACGCCAAATTTTTGAAAGACCTTCTTAAACGAAAGGATAAGTTGGAGGAACTTTCGACTGTGCCCCTAAATGGAGAGTGTTCTGCAGTAGCTCTCAATAAAGTACTAGAAAAAATACCAGACCCTGGTGTTTTTACCATTCCATGCCTTTTCAGAAGTGATACGACATGTCAAGCATTGGCCGATTTAGGAGCTAGCATAAACCTCATGCCATATTCTTTATATGAAAAGTTAAACTTAGGAGAGCTCACCCCTACTCATATGACACTGTCTTTATCCGATCGTTCCGTTAAGTATCTGAGGGGTGTCATAGAGAATTTGCTCGTTAAGGTAGATAATTTAGTTTTCCCCGCTGATTTTGTTGTTTTAGATATGGAGGCCGACGAGAGAGTTCCTATTATTTTAGGTCTTCCATTCTTACGTACTGCTAGGGAGGTCATTGATGTGTTTGAAGTTAAGATTACTGTTACAGCCGGTGATGATAGTGCTAACTATTTGGCTAAGTCCATTAGACATCCGAGTGGTCAAGATGGTCTCAGTGATCCATGTCACCCATTTTACTCAATAGAATCATTTATCTCGGGCATGGGTCCTAGTTTTGATGATTCCCGTTCTGTGAGTATAAGTGTGGGGAAGGAACCAGAGGTTCCGAGTTCTCGGGAAGTGGTGAAGTGTGTTGGAGAAAGAGGTGGTGGAAAGCGTAAGGTTGGGGTTCGTGGAGTTAGAAAGAAGAAGACCAAAATTGATGAATGGTCGGATCGTGATTCGGAATCTTTAAGGGCAATGGAGTTCTACCGAGGTGGAGGAAGCTCCACTCGGTCCGCCACGTGATTCGCATAACATGGGTTCTTGAGTGAAAACTCAAGTGTAGAGTTTGTAGATTTTCTTTTATTTTAATTTTCATTTTCTTAGTATCGTTGCGTCGTCGAGTCGTTTCAAGGAATCCTTACCAACATGGAGAGAGGAATTTATGAGAATTCTAGAGGTGCTAGGTAAGTTTTACATAAAGAATGACATAAAATGAGCATAACAATTACTTGGTAATTTTCTGGAAATTTTCTAAGGCAAAAAGGCTTCAAAAAACGTAAAAACTTTCTGTCAAAAGTGCCTGTCGCGCGCGCGACGGGGTTTCTTTTCTCCTCCGCGCTACGCGGAGGTCTGACCAGGAGGGCGTGGCGCCGCGCGACCGGGGAGGCCAAGCCCGTGGCGCGACGCTTAGGGGTTGTTTTAAAAAAAATCGTTGTTGCCTTTTGTTCTATCATTCGGGTGTGATTCCTTGTGCTTAGTTTTATATCTTGAGTCATGTTTTCGGGTCTAGTCGTTCGAGTCTTGTATTATTAATCGAGTCGCTAACGTAGTTTTTGTAGTTCGACTTTTTTTTGCGTTTTTTTTAAGTTTTGCTAGTTTGAAGATTGAATGAGCTAGAGAGACGAATCCCCAAGTAAGAATTTAGTGAAAAAGACAAGTGTGGGGATGGAGCAGCTGAGTCGTATACTTTATGTTTATTTATTTGATGCTAATTATTCATGTTTTATATATTTGTGGGTTAATGTGAAACACTTTAATTGCATAATATCTATCAGTAGGATAAGATACATTTTTAGATCTGTTTGTTTAGTTTTGCCGCTTACGTTCGTGAAAGAAGGAGTTACCATTTGCTGAGCACGTTCGTAGTTGGAGGGCATTCATGGAAGAAGACTTTGGCATCATGTTTCATTCGCATATTACCAGCTAAGACTTTTCCATTATCTAGATCATTAACTTTTTATTTTGTTTTTATTTTTAATCTTTATGTTTTTAGTTTTTTGTATTCCAACTTTATTTTAATTTTATTTTATTTTAAGTCGTCATTATCCTTGCATTGAGGACAATGCAAAATTTAAGTGTGGGGATAGGATATTTGAGTCGTAGTTTAAATTGAGTTTTTGTTTAAAAAATTAATAAAAAAATAAAAATAATAATAATAATAATAAAAATTGAAAAATGTTTTATAAATGTCCCTTGAATTTAGTTTTTTGCGTTAAAGTGGGAGATGATGATTTTATCGGAAATTGGTTTTTCAAACTACTAATAATATGAGATAAATAAAAGAAAAAGCACTTAACTTGGGATGTGTCGGTAGGCTCAGCCTTGAGAATGAAAGGGCAATTTGATAAAATGGTTTAAAACGGAAATCTTTTATGGGTAAAGCGTTTTGTCCGTGGAAGATAAGTAATGAAAGGTCGGGCCATACTCAAGCCTGAAGTATTGGTATGAAAAGTGGAAATGTCATACGTTAAAAAAAAATTGAATACGTTATCATATGATGCTTGGGTAGGTTTAACATTAGAGTATGCCGTGTAGCCTGTTATATAAATCTTAAAATGCTTAGTCTTAGTGTTTTACACCTCATTGGCGTATGATTTTATAACCTTAAATCTTGTATTGATGGGATGCTTCGGGTCCGGAGACCATGGGTCTGTATGCAATCTATTCAACTGGGTATTCATAATTCCTAAGTGGGGTTGTGAATATTTAAAATAAAGCCAAAAAGAGCAAACACTTATAAGTCTATAAACATGATCACAAGAGTACAAAAGTACAAATTCATTACAGACTTGATCATCCACGCTGTTAGCCATGTGGGGTCCCTTTGCTCGCGTCTCATTACCATTAAGAAACGGACCACAAGGGACACGCTACATGTAAGCCCTACAGATGAAATTTTGCTCACCTATGGTGATGGGTTCGGGGTGTTGCTTGATAACGGGGGTATGTCATGTTGTGGGGAACACTAACTATTAATTAATTGAACCGTAATCGTATCTAATGGCTGCTTGGTAGACTTTGATGCTTAAGCTTTGGTGGATAAACAATACCCTTGATCGTCTTAACTATTCATGAAAAAAATAGAGCAACAAAAGTTTAAATTCTGCTAATTTTGAGGTTTAGGTCAATTCTTCTTGGTAGACTTTATACATCTCGAATCCATTGTAAAGTTATGTTTATTTAATGTTTTGAGTTCGTTTTAGTTCGAGTTTTATTTATCTTTTATTATTTAAGGTTTTGAGTTAAGTATTATATAATTATCATGTTTTAACTCTTTTGGTGTCTTGAATGTTAAATCTAATTCTTTCTATCATTTCATAAGAAGTTCAAGTTCGTTTTGCTCGTTAATGATTACATGATTATTCCACTTAGAGTTTTGATTTGTTTCATGTAGATGGTGGCTTGAGAGTCATGGAAAAGAAGGTCTAGAAGCTTCCTATCGTTGCTTGGAGTTCAAGAAAGAAATCTATCAAAATCTAACAAGATTAATCAAGAAATAAAAAGAATTTTCATGGCCCTTCCCTAGCACACGCCGCGCCGCGCGGCCAGGGAGGCAAGGGCTGGTTGCGCGGCGCCTACTGCCCTTTGATCAGCCGTTTTATGCAAAGTCTAAGCCCAGCTCGTTATATATTTATATCATTGTAAACCTAGACGAACTTAGCTTTATTCCTAGCCGATTTTACAAGGGTTTGAAGGTATTTTGAAGCTAGGAATCAAGAGGGATCAAGAGCTCTTTCGAGGAGGTGTTCAAGGATCGATTGCTAAGGGTTTTATCGCTCTAACTTTTATTCCTTGTTCACTATTTGTCATGTCTTTTCTCTTTGTTTTTAAGACTTGTTTAGGATTGTTTTTAATAATGATTCTAGGCTAGACTTCATGTCTACCTAGGTTTGATGAACATGTTTGATGCATGATTCTTTCTTTGGACTATTGTTTTGATTATGTTTTCGTTTTATTAATAGTAAAAGACTTGATTTTGTTTTCATAATGCATATGAGTATTTATTATCTTGATTAATTATTAATTATTGCTTCACATAGATCTTTTATCTCTTGATTGTGTTCTTTAGATTTAAGGTTCATGTTTAATCATTACTTAGTGTTTTGATTATTATGGTTGAATAGTCCTATTAGATCATAAAAGCTTGTTGATTGTTGATTAGGATTTTAAATGTTCTGCTAAATTCCAATAGATATAAGGTGAGGAGTTGTTCATATGTCTTGGTCAATCGCATGCTAGGATAGATTAGTGACAATGTTCTTGTTTATTGTGTTGATCCATGTTCATGATGTCATGTTATCTTATCAAGTTATCTAGGGTTTAGTGTTTCGTGAGATTGCTTGCCTAAGATACTATTAATTATCTCTATTTGATAACTGTAAGGAAATCAACATAACTGATTGCTTAATAATCTAATAATTGTTCTTCGGGATTTCATTTAACTCAGTCAAGGGTCCTTTAGGGTTTGTTAGATGAATATGTTTAGAAATCAGTTTCCATAATCATGTGATTTGTCCATAGCTTAATGATTGTTGATGCATGGGATTCTTACCTAGGTAGATTCCTTCTCTGATTGGTTTCGATCTTGTGTTTTAATTGCTTGTTTCTCGTTTATTTGTTTATTTACTTTCTTAGTTTAATATTAGCCTAAAACCCCCTTAAAACATTAATAATAAATAGTCGTGTCGTAAGTCGAGTCTAATTAGTTAATTAACGTAATTTATAGAATCCTGTTGGTTCGATATTCCAGACTTACTTAGCTTTAGTACAATTGATCGGTTCACTTGTCGGTGTTTTGTTTAGTTGAGTCTTAAGTCTAGTTTTTATTACTTGCTTAATTTAGTTAATATTTAATTGACTATTTTTAGCATATCAACCATTTATGAACCTGGGTGACAATCAGTTAGCTAATTGGTTTCACCCTCATTTATGACATGAGGTAAAGTATAGGTTCAAGTTTTTCAAGCCATAGGTGCCAGCTCGAAAGTACATTGATGAGATTGATCCACTTGCAGGCCGGAGGAAACTAGTGCTTAAAGTAAAACCACCACGAACTATGAAGAAAGTCCCTTTAAATACTTTTCACCAAAGTTTTTATAAGAGATTTAATCGGTGGTATTACAACGACAAAACAGGTGAAGCTATTATTGTATTGGGATCCGGTTTGAAGACGGAGTTTATAATAATTATTGATCTGATGTTGCTAGTCAACTTGTATGAGTCTGATAATGAAGTGTTATATAAGAATTGGATCAGATGGGTGCACGTTAAAGACAATGAGCAGGCTATGCAATTCTAAAGAGTTCTTAGAGAACGTAATGCATTCGGAATTCATAGTTGTGCAAATTGGAAGACTGGCAGGTTCAAGAATTGAAGGTGACAAAGAGCTCGATACGAGTGGGAATTTGTTAATGCATCGTTTTGTGTACATACATTAATGCATCGCTTTACGTATTTGGGAATTAGATAATGTATAAGGGTATTTTGGTCATTTAATGTAAGTCTCATTCGTTAGAGTTATATTAGCGAATGAAACACGTGTATTTTGTCTCCCATTCGTTAGTAAATGTTAACGAATGAGGATTAACGTATGTAGTTCATTTGTTAGGAAATGTTAACAAATGAACATAACGTAAATGTAACAAATGAGAGGCTCATTCGTTAGGCATGTCTTACGAATGAGACCGAATGTCTCTTCTCCTATATATACCCCTGTATCTATGTGAATTAATAATAGATTTCTCATTTTTAACATAAAAGCATTGTTACGCTGCCCGAATTCTCTCTCAACACACACAGTTCACACACTTTACATAATCATATCATAAGACAAGATCGTATAAGATGAACCAGATCGTGCAATCTCAAGAGTGAGGCATCGGGCCTCTTCAAATTTGAAGAGTGCGGTAGCCTAAATATAATAAATTCGACGTTTTAACAAAAAAATAATTGATGATGGTTACATTATTGCACATTTAACCAAAATTGTTAGCTCCATGGTGTGACTTCTCGGTCTATGTAACGTTATGTTAGAATAACTTGAAAGTCATTAAAACCAATGTCCCCTGCACCCAAAATGTTAGCTTAGATTGGGACTTCTAGGGGTGACGTTATGCTGAAGATTTATAGAGTCATTAAAACCAATTAATGTCTCATGCAAAAAATAAATATATAAATGCATCAAGTTAATGTTAAAATTATAAATTAAGGTATTTGAGTTCACACAGACATGTCATGGAAGAAGACTTTTAAGTATTTGTGGTAAGAATGGTTTTAGATGATTGGTTGAATAATTTTTAGTTTTTATCTGTGTTGGTTGGCTTAGGGTTGTTTGTTTCATAAAGAAACCGACTTTGAGCCGATAAAAGATAAGGTGTGTTTGGTTTATTTAAAAAGATATATTTTAATGGTTAACGAAGCCTTTTAATGCATATGTTTTATTATCATGCTTAATTATTCAGAGGCTACCTCTTAATCGATCGTGTTTTTTAATGGCTTAACACAAAATTGCCAAGCAGTCCCTAGTCTAATCTAATACGTGAACTTGATTGGATTTTGGTTTCAGTAATTTGGATCCTACCCATCTATATATAAATTTAAAGAAGTTATTTTAATTAAAATTCGGGTTTCTGTATATGTATATATATCACCTCTTTTTAGGGATGAGCTGAAAACCAAATCGAAACCGAATAACCGACGGTTAATTTTTAGTTTTTCGAAAACCTGATTTTTGGGTTTAGGTTCGGTTATTAATTTTAAAAAAACCGAAAAAACCAAACCGATTAATCAAATCTATATTTTCTACATGTTTTTTTAAGATGTTATGACCGGAACAAAACATCAAAAGATTCTACCATTGACTATAATGAAGATTATGAACATGTTGAAGATTGAGTTTAAACTTTGAAAATGAATAAGATAATGAATGAAAATTGGGTCAAACGTTTAGTGTTTTTTTTATTAAAAAATTTGTTGAATTTTAAACTCTACTACTCAATTAACTTTTTATTTGTATGGTTTCACATAACACATACATATTTTTGTATTTTAATTCAATATATATGAGGTACTCTAATTTTTTTGAATTTTTTTTGTAATGTCTACTCACAATAAAAAAACAAAAACTAACCGAAAACCGAATTACCGGATAACTGAAAACCGATTGGTTGGTATTCTAAAATAACCGATAGCTTCGGTTTGGGTTTGGGTTCGGGTTTCACCCAATAACCGAACCAAACCGTGCTCACCCCTATCTCTTTTACCCACTTTTTCTAATCCAAACCAACCAACCATATTATAAACCATACGTATTTGTTTTTAAAGCTCTGTGGAAAAAATGTTTGCTGAAAAAAAAAAGAATTATTTAGATACATGGGATATGCTCTAGAACAAAAGGATTCGAACCTCCGTATAAGTAGGGATGACAAGATTTGAACCTGTTACATTTTATACCCAAATCAAAGGTGCTACCAAGCTGTGTTAAATCCCTTTCACTGATCCACACTGTCATGACAGAGAATTCATATCTTTATCTCAAGTTTTTATTGAAGCATAAATGGCTAATAATAATAATAATAATAATAATAATAATAATAATAATAATAATATCATTTTCAAAAAAGTAACTTTTTAAGGGTCAATTTTGGACTATGACAATAAATTGATATCACATTAAGTCATTGTGATATGTGACTCATGGGGTCTATATAACGTTAAGTTGAAGAATAATTTAAGGTCATTAAAATCAATGTCACATAAAAAATGTTAGCTTCAATGGTGTGAATTATAGGGTCTATGTAACATTATAATGAAATTAATAAAAGTTATTAAAACCAATTAATGTCACATGCAAAAAAAACTTTATTTTCGATACTAAAATAATAAATTAAATACTTGGGTTCACAAATACATGCCATAGAAGAACAATCTCGTGTATATTTGGACTGGTTTATGATTTATGTGGATTTAATTGCATTTAGGTTCCTATAATTTGGATCATACCGTCTATATATATAATCTAGTAGATTTTATCCCTCGCATAATCAGTGTTATTTTTCATTATTCGTTTCTAATATTTATATACTTTTAGATTTTAATTTTATTGATTATAAGTAAGTTAATAATATACTTACGATTTGATGATAAAATGAGTTTACAAATAAATAAAATGTAATAACCCGTTTTAAAAGCTATTTGAGTTTGGTGAGACCTATGGCCTTCTTATTTTTTTTACTATAAAATTGTTTATTAATTATAAATAATATATTTTTTTATAAAAATCGGATATTAATTTTTAGTAGATCCTTATATTGTAGGTTTTTCATACCAAATATTTGGTGAGATTAATTTTTAATTTAATAAGATTTTATAACTCGTTTAAGGGTTATATGGGTTTGGTGAAATTCATGCCCGTGAATTTGGGTCAAAATGTATGAGAAACCTACATTTACAAATAAAATAAACTGATAGCTTGAGAGAATATAGGAAGGCTTTGTTTATATATATTTAAAACTAGTTTTTATCCGTATTACGGGGGGTTTTACATTTTTCGTTATTATATTTGTATATTTTTTAGATTTTAATTTTATTTATTATACAGAAGTTAATAATATACTTAGTAATTGATGATGAAGGGGTTTCACAAATAAATGAGATGTTGTAACTCGATTTAAAAGTTATTTGGGTTTAAGGAGAACATGACGCGTTTATTTTTTTTACTATAAAATTTTATTTTTTTATTTTAAATAATATATATCATTTTTAAAATTGAATTTTCATATCAAATATTTGGTGAGATTAATTTGTTATTTTAAAGAGATGTTATAACCCATTTAACGAATATCTGGGTTTGGTGTGACCCATACATGTGAATTCGGGTCAAATGCATTAGAAGCCCCCATTTACAAATAATGCAATCTGTTGACTTGAGAGAATGTAAGAAGCAAGCAGAGAGCTTTTAAAGCTTTCGTTTATATATATTACTAGCTTTTATCCACCGTATTACGGGGTTTACATTATTTGTTTATAATATTTATACATTTTTTGAATTTTAATTTTACTGAAAGAGTTCCACATATAAATGAGATGTTATAACCCGGCTTAAAAACTATTCGGGTTAATGAGACCCATGACCCGTTTATTTTTTACTATAAAATTGTTTTTTAAATTACATATATATATATATATATATATATATATATAAAGAAATCAGATATTAATTTTTAGTAGATACATACTTTATAGGATTTTCATATCAATTATTTGGTGAGGTATAATTTTAGTTTAATGAGATGTTATAACCGTTTAAGGAATATATGGTTTTGGTGAGACCCATACCCGTGAATTCGGATCAAATGCATGAGAAACCTTCATTTACAAATAATGCAATCTGGTGGCTTTAGAGAATGTAGGGAGCAACCAGAGAGCTTTTAAAGCTTTCGTTCATATATATTATAGATAGATTTTTAACACCCGCATTACGGGGTTGATTACGTTATTCGTTTATAATATTTATTTATTTTTGGATTTTTATTTTATTTATTGTATAAAAGTTAATATTATACTTAGTATTTGATGATAAACGGCTTTCACAAATAAATGAGATGTTATAACCTGGTTTAAAAGCTATTTGGGTTTGGTTAGACCCATGACCCGCTTATTTTTTTACTATAAATTTATTTTTAATTATAAATAATATATATCTTTTTTAAAGAAATTAGATATTAATTTTTAGTATATCTCTATTTTTTAGGATTTTCATATCAAATATTTGGTGAGATTAAGTTTTAATTTAATGAGAGGTTATAACCCATTTAAGGACTATCTTGTTTTGGTGAGACACATGCCCGTGAATTCGTGTCAAATGCATGAGAAGCCTTTATTTACAAATAATTCAATATGGTGGCTTGAGAGAATGTAGGGAGCAACCATTATCCCCCGTATTACGGGGTTTGTTTTACATTATTCGTTTATAATATTTATATATATATTTTTATTTTAATTTTATTTATTGTACATAAATTAATAATATACTTAGTATTTGATGATGAACGGGTTTCACAAATAAATGAGATGTTATAACTCGGTTTAAAATCTATTTGTTTTTTAGAGACCCATGACCCGCTTATGTTTTTTTACTATAAAACTGTTTTTTAATTATAAATAATATATATCTTTTTTAACGAAATCATATATTAATTTTTAGTATATCCCTATTTTATAGGATTTTCATATCAAATATTTGGCGAGATTAATTTTTAATTTAACGAGATGTTATAACCTGTTTAAGGATTACCTGGGTTTGGTTAGACCCATACCCATGAATTATGGTCAAATGCATGAAAAGCCTTCTTTACAAATAATGCAATCTGGTGGCTTGAGAGAGTGTAGGGAGCAACCAGAGAGCTTTTAAAGATTTCGTTTATATATATTACTAGTTTTTATCTTCCATATTACGGGGGCTGTTTTACATTATTCGTTTTTAATACTAATATACTTTTTTGGAGTTTAACTTTATTTATTGTAAGGAAATTAATAATATACTTAGAGTTTGATTATAAAAGGGTTTCATTAATAACTAAGATGTTATAACCCGGTTTCAAAGTTATCTGGGTTTGGTGAGAACCGAGACCAGCTTCTTTTTTTTACTATAAAATTGTTTCTTAATTATAAATAATATTTTAAAAAAATCATATAATAATTTTTAGTATATCCATATTTTATAGGATTTTCACATCATCAATTTAGTGAGATTAATCTTTAATTTAATGAGATGTTATAACTTGTTTAAGGAATATCTTGGTTTAGTGAGACCTATACCTGAAAAGCCTTCATTTACAAATAATGCAATCTGGCGGCTTGAGAGAATTTAGGAAGCAACCAGAGAGCTTTTAAAGCTTTCGTTTATATATTATCAGTGTTTATCCCCCGTTTTACAGGGTTATTTTACATTATTCGGTTATATATATATATATATATATATATATATATATATATATATATATATTGAATTTTAATTTTATTTGGTGCATGGAAGTTATATATATTTAATAATATATATATATATTTAAAATTAATTTTAATTTTAATTTTAAATTTGAATTTTAATAATGAGAGAGTTTCACGGATAGACGAGATGTCATGACCCAGTTTAAAACCTATATAGGTTTTGTGAGACCCAGAATCAACTTATTTTGTTTACAATAAAATTGTTTCTTAATTATAAACAATATATTTTTTTAGAAAAAATCATATATTAATTATTTATTGCATCCTATTTTATAGGATTTTTGTCACACCCCGACCAAAGGCGGCGGAACATGCAGGGGTGCAACAGATTGCCCAAATACACAAGACACTATTTAAAGTGACAATATTTAATCAGCTCATTTATTTCACAAATCAATAATCAACACATCTTGTTCACACAAACAATTTGAATACAAGTAACAATTATATTGTTCGTTTTACTAATATCCTAATGGTATTGGTAACGTTTTCATCAAGTCCTCGAGTCAACAAAAGTCAAACCTGTAACATTTCATAAAATAAAATTTGTCAACACAAAGGTTGGTGAGCAATTCATAAGTTTGAGCATATAAGTATATAGTAATAAAAATCCACAAAACTTGTATACAAAATAATAAATAATAGCAACAATTTAGATATGAAAATGATAAATAGTTCGGACCATTTCAAAATGGTAACAACCAAGTATACTTGGGTCATAGTGTCCATGAGGCTACCCGCCTCATGCTAAATAGTTATCGTTAATAAGAATACATTAACGACACCCTTCATAAGAGAATACCAAATGGATTCGGGATTTCGATTCAGATCGCGATACCGTCTATAAGGGGATACCAAATAGATCGGATTTTGTGAGGCTAACCTGCCTTAGCATTAAAGTTTAGCATTCAAGTGTGGCTACCCGCCAAAGCAATAAACATTTAAGCATGTAAGCATAGAACACCAAATCGAGCAATTATTTAAGTAAAGTATACAATCACGTTTGTGGGTTTAAAGATTCAAGTAAATAAAGCACTTAGTTGACCTTTTATTGTTGCAGTAATATGGTAATTTTATTTCAGTTTGGTTGCATTGTGAGTTTGTGTATGGTCATAATTCAGGTTTTATGGAGAATTAATTTAGTTGCATACTTATGAACTATATCCTTGTTTGATAATTCGCTTAATTTGTATTATTCGTCACTGATGATGGAGTATGCGCATGAACTGTCTTAGCAGCTAGTTTATTATTGAATGACGTAAATAAAGCATGTAGTTTGATAAGCATTTAGTTTGATAAGTATGAAATGTCACCCCAAAACGGAAGATGGAAAAAGGGGTATGAAAGTACTCATCTCGATTGATGAACCGAGAAATAAATAGATAAATAAGTGAAGCTCGAACGGTAAACGAATAGATCCGACTTGAAAGCTAATTGAAAACGAATAAATAAAATATATTAATGAACTTGAACTTTAGTTACAATTACATTGAAACATTGGACGGGAAGGTTCGGTTGTTAATCGGGGTACCAGTTAGTTTGTTAACGATTAGGGACTTGTACTTAATTGATAATTTAAAATAAAATAATATTATTTTTTTAGGCTTTTAAATAACTAAACCAATATTAAATAGAAGCGAGACGAGTTTTAAATCAAGAGCTCATGTCACACCCCGACCAAAGGCGGAACATGCCGGGGCATAACATATTGATTGGACAGTAGCTCGAAAGACACTAATTAAAGTGACAATAATTATTTAATTCATTAATATCAAAACAAGTACACAAATTCAATAAACAGAACAACAATTACATCATGTTTTGTATTCTGAATAATATCCTAAGGTAAAACTAAATTCTTAGATATTGAACGATGTAACTTACTTGTACCTGTAGCATGTATAAAAATAGAGTTTGTCAACACGAATGTTGGTGAGAATACACAAGTTTTAGTTGAGATACATATATAGATAGAAACCACAATTCATATGTAAATGATGAGTATTACTATTTCTGTGAAAATGAAAACAACCAAATAGATGTGGACCCGTTCTTATTGATACGAAATCAATGTACTTGGGTAAATGTATGATCATACTAGATGAGGATAGATGAGGATAAGATACCAACCACCAAACATAAAATAAACAATTAAGCACATAGAGCATGCAATAATCACACATAAACATATATTGAATTGTGTTTTGAATAGATGTGGAAATAAAAATGAGTAATTTAAATAGGGTATACATGCCACCCCCAAAATTATAAAAGATGAAAAAGGGGGATATGTAAACTCAACCTTTAGAGAATAAGCAACCGAATAATATACGTTAAGATTGGTAGGAGAATAAGCGTCGTGCTCGAGAGGTGGCAAAATCAAAGCCTAACAAGTGTAATAACGGGAAATACTACAAATTAATAAAGGGACTAAGAGAGAAACGAGATATGAACTTGTATCGAGAGTATAGCATATTTATTTAAAGTTTATAATTAATAAAGATTACTTATAAGTTAATATTGCATAAATAATTGTTTATAAAATATTCGTACTTCTATTATTAAAGTGGTAACAATATATATTTATAAAAATACCATTCGTTTATAAATTACTTAGCCAAATTATTATATAAAATAATATTATATGCCTTAATTTATGTATTCTAAATAAATAAACTCTTTTTAAATATTCATTACAAAAACTCTTATAAACTTTTAATAACTATTATATATATAGATATATGCATGTATATATATCTAGTTTTAACCGAGATTCGAAAAACAACGACTTAATATGATGGTTTTGATAAAATGTAAACTATTTAACATTTATTTAGGTTTTAAATCATTGAAAATTACTTTGTTTAACAAAATACCAAAAAGAAAAAGGTAAAACGGGGTGGCAAAGGGTCGAACCCGCGACCTCTGCCCCCAAACATTCATGAGTTACCCAGCTGGCCCAGATGGCGACGTGCATCTTAACCCATATTCAAAACTTAATAAACACAATCTGTTTATCCATAATTGTTTATAAGAACCCTGAATCTGATTTGATTAAATCTGTTATAATTAATCAAGGCGAGGTTAGGGGTTTTGATCCTAATGAAATCGCGATTCGTTTCATACCTGTTAATAGAATTATAACAACCAGTAAGATGGTGAATTTGCTCGAAGGAGTTGCGGGCAAGGAGAGGTTAATTTTGGTGACGGGATGCGATTGTAAATGGGATTGAGTTTAGGGGAATTGTTGGCGACGAGGAGAAGGTGGTTTCTGCAGGTCTAATTGATTCGTAACGAGTGTATTATATAGGATCACGAATTAGGGTTTGTTCGGCTTTAAGTTTGGTAAATTGATCGTGTATAGGCTCGTAATCCATAAATAGATCGTCGGTGGACGAATATTACAACGAATATGATTTATACCATAAGCGAATTTGATCAATTAACGTGTTTGATGGTTGATTTGATGATAGTGGGCCGCGAATCGGGTCGGGTTGGGGAAATCTGCCCGGTCGGACTAGGGGGTAGGTTGGGGTTGGTTTTTGTTAATAAATATTAATAATATAATAGTATACTTACAAGATTAGTCCTTGTAGTGTAAGGGTGAAATCAGTTTTGGGGTAAGACTTGGTGTTGGGTAAAAATTGTCAAGATGATTAATAAATTAATGACGAACAAAGATAGTCCGGGTAATAATAATATTACAAAAAAAATAAAATAAAACAAGTCGGGTTTTCGGGTCCGAAAATTGACGAATGTTACAGCTCAGTTGTATAAAAATAAACTGATAATAAAGTTTATAATGATATTATTAATGTTAAAGATAAAAAATGATAATAATGATCTTAATATATATATATAGATATATAAGTTAATGATAATAACAATAACTATTACTAATAAATAACTATTACTAATAATACTAATATCATATAATAATTATAACAATAATTATTAATAATAATACTAATAATAATAGTTAAAGAATAAAAATCTTGGTATAAATTTAAAGTGTTGTTGATAAAAATAGTAATAATAATAAGAAATAATGATAGTAAAAATGATATCATACTCGATGTTGGTTCGATTTCTATACGAATTCACAAAATAAATATAAAAATATTATTGTCAATAAATAAATGATAAAAATATGATTTTAATAGAAAATAATAATATGATCTTTAATAATATTAATAGCAACTTTATTATTTATACTAATAATAATATTATTATTATCAGTTAATAAATATAATAGTAAGTTATATGTAATAATACTAATAAAAATCTTTATGTATTGATATTAATACTAATAGTAACAATAAATTTGTTAAATATAAAATAATATTAAAACCGGTCTAGGATGAGACCTGAACCCGGTTGTTCATCTTTTTCCCAAATCAAAACAACTCCATACCCGTCCAACCCGTATCAAAGAATATAACCGATACATAAAAAAAACCGATCATTAGCAATTTAGACTCGATAATTGATATATATGAAAATTTATAACACCAACACCCAAATTAATTTACCTATTAGGTGATCATGAGGTCGTGACTTTAAACCGGAGAGGAACCGAACCAAAACCACCAGAGGCGAAGAAACAGAAGCTGCCGGAGCCAATTCCGGCCGTCGGAGATGCGCCGGAAAACGAAACAAAGAGAGAGAAAAAGTGAGTGAGGGAGAGAGAGCCGAAGAGAGAGAGGGACGAAGAGAGAGAGAGAGAGAGAGAGAGAGAGAGAGATAGAGAGAGAGACGGAGAGAGTGAGATACGGAGGAAGAGAGAGAGAGAGAGGTAGAGTGGTGGTGCACGACGGCCGGATTTCCAGTCGCCGGAAAAACGTTCCGCGAGGGAAAGTGAAGGGGGTCGGGCTCGACGGAAAGGAGAACGAGAGAGGGAAAGAGGGTGCAGTGTCGGAGTTACAAGGGAGGTAGGTTTGGTGGTGGTGGCGTGCGTCGGAGGTGGTGGCCGGAGATGAGGAAGGAGAGGATGGTGGCCATAAATCGCGTCGTCGGACTCTCGCCGGAGATTCGCGGCTGCCGGAAAATGGCAAGGGGGAAAGGGGTGGCGGCTAGCATGTTTATGTTAGTGTTAGGGTTTGGGGGTTTATATACATATTACATATTTTCAAAAATGTCCCCTCAAGTTTGGTATTTAGTTTATAATGATTTAAAACTTGTATAACTTTAAAGAAATCCACTTTAGTCCCTAAAGTTTATTGGTAACATCACGGGAATTTTGGGCAAAAAATGACAACTCTCCAAAGTTAAGGGACTAATCCTGCCAAATTCAAACTCCAAAGTTAAAAATAAAAAATCTGTTTTCTTGTCCTATCGCGCTACGCGATGGGGACAAGGGACAAGCCATCGCGTATCGCTATGGGGATTGGTCAAACCTTCTGGAAGGGCCAACAGCGATACGCGATCGCTGGTTGAACCTACGTCGTCGCGTATCGCGATGACGTGTCCCGACACCTCTGGCACAAGACTGCCACGCGTCCACACATGGCACACCTCTCACCACGTGTCCCGACACGTGGCAACACGTGGCACATCGTCCGCCTCGTGTTAACACGTGGCACACCGTCTGCCACGTAGAAACACGTGGCAGACCAACGTGGTGACGATGCAAAGCTACATCGTGCTACGCGATGGGTGACAAGGAGCCTATCGCGTATCGTGATAGGATCCAAATTTTTTTCCTATAAATAGCAGGTCCCAGGGCTTCACAATTCACACCAAACTCAGCTTACAACTCTCTCTCTAAACATCTCTCTAAACCTCGAAATTCGTGCCAACGATCCACCTCGAAAACCGTGCCCCGATTCCTCGATAAACGTGCCATACCTCGATATAAGTACCACTCCCCGACGAAGTTCCGAGCAAGAAGGTGGTGATGTTCTTACAACCCGACGATCACCTCGAAGTGTGTGCCGAGAAGATTGGGTGTCTCGATTTGCGTGCCGAAGTGAAGTGACGATCAAGGCGAGTGTTGGAAAGGCTAAGTGGCGTAGAAGTGCTGCTCAAGTATCTAGGGAATAATAAGCTGAGAAAAGGTAAGGCTTACTACCCGACTAAAATAATAATAAAATATTATAAAGGCTTAATGCCCTAAGTCGGAATTATGCTCGATCTTTATGGAAAGAAATTATATAACAAAGAAAAGAAAAGAAAAAGGAAATTTAAAAATGTAAGTATATATGTGTGTGTATGATTATATATATATATATATACATAGTTCTTTGTTATAATTATTATTTAGGTATAATGTGTATTCTTAAATAATAAAGAAAAGAATACGTTTCTTAAAGAAGAAGAAACGTCGGGATTTTTATAATAAACTAATGGTTTATAAATATTGCTTTTTAAACTAAAGGTTTTAAGGTAAAAGAAATGAACTAAAGGTTCATCGAGGTAATAAGACTAAAGGTCTTAAGCCGGATTGTATATCTGACTAATAAAAGTTATACTCGTACTATAGGTGCGAGATAGCAAGAAAGATTACGCAAGGATGGTGATGGAAACCGATCCCGATCAAAGGTGAATACGCCCCACTTTTACAAACTTGTTTTCAAATAAATAAACGTGTTATGTGTAAAACTTTACATGAGACTAAGTGTATCTAAAAACATTATTAGTTAGAGTAAAAGCCTAGCCCTCAGGCTGTAGTATACGTTTGTCTGGATCCTTACATATGTGTTAAAATGCGGTGGGCACATCGCACCACGCCTGGTTACGACCTCCAGCCACGATGGGTCGAACCAAAGTATGTTCGAGTGAGAATGATCTTGTGTATATTTATAGTACCTAAGTACGTCGGGACGCTGCGGTGTCTTGTTGGGGTGACCTAGGTAGAGGCTCGAGTTTATAATGATGTTGTTTTAACTTTGTTATTCCTAAGCCAAGATGGGCCGAGGCACGCGTAACCCTCGAGGGGTAACAAAGTAAAAGAAAATGTTTTCGCGTCAGCATATTCACCAGCATTCGTTGCTGACGTATTTTTATAACATTTTGCAGGTAACCAAGATTAGAGCTAAGGGACGAAGGCTCAAGAATCCGATGGCTCGGATAATTTTGTTTAAATGTTAATATATCTAAAATGGTGGTTTTGTAAACTTAAAACAAGTAAACACAAATGGAACTTGTTTCCATCTTTTGTAATATATATATTTTATAACTTTGATCCTTATATTTAAAAAGTCTTCCGCTAATTAACCGTAACTCTGATTTATTTACAAATGTGGTACCAACTATCGAGTCACACGCCTAGGCCTAGTATGGGAGTGTGACAGGTTGGTATCAGAGCCAACGATCTTAGCGAATTGGGTATCATAAACCAATACCCAAGCTTCGATCCAAGCATAGGAAAATATTTTACTTGTTTATTTGAATAGGGATAAGATTGGCCGGTAACCCTTTCTTTCCCTCTTTATATTCTAAACCACCCATTAAAGATGTCGTATGAGAAGTTAATGGAGTATTATGATCGTGAAGCAAGAAGAGCACGGAAATATTACAAATTCCCAATAGACGTCATGGATGAAGATTACTTTGAGTCTTTCTTTCGCCGAGACCAATATAGTGAACGTCCCAAACTGGTGTACTTCCCCGGAACTGAACAATGCCCAATCAAACTACCCGATAGTCCGCCACCACCAAGAATCGAACCCTCAAGACACTCGAGCTATTATCCACCCTCAATGCCTATGTATCAACCAGCATACCCCTCGAAAATTCCCACCTACCAACCACCACAAGTACCACAATACTACCCAACCGGATATTTTCCAAATGCACACCCATCCTATACCTTCCTTTCAAACCGACCCATAAAGGAAGAACCGAAATCCCCTTCCTCTGATTGGATGCAGTGCCACTTTGACCCGAGAAGGTGGAATACTGGAAGCTCTACCGCTCATGAAGTCAACTCACAACCCAACAATGGCGAAGGATCATCCCGTAAACCAAGAATGAGGGTGACGATGCCTTACGAGAGTTTCAAGATGCCTGCGATAATCAATGAACCCGCTCAGTATATGGAAAAGGAGGAAGAGCCTATGTAGGAAGAAGAGGAGGATCCTGAAGAGGAGGATCCTATGGAAGAAACCGAACCGGAAGAAGAGCATCTCGACAACCCTAATGAGATATCAACATCCATTGACGGATCACTCACTTCCAACAATCTAAGTTACGGATCTGTCGATCCGTATGTGCAGTATCTTGAGCAGTTAAGGAACCAAGCTTCATCAAGCTTCCCACCATTTCAAGGAAGGATTCCTTCAATTCAAGAACAAGCTGATGAGATTCGTGAGCAAAATCAAGCCGCCAAGACATACCTCTACCTTGCATCTGATCAGACTTACGTCCCGTATCCTGAACCGAGAAACCACTTCGAGATGGTGACGCTGGGTTACCATGACCCACTGCCACAATACGGATACCCCGACGTCATTCCACAATCGTACGAGGATCACCTTGATCGCACATTGCACGAGACTGATGACTGGAAGAAGAATATGGCTGAGGAAGGGAAAAAGAAGAAAAAGATAGGAGAGAAGCTTCTTCACAAATGTAACAAACTGACAAGGGTTGTCAAGAAGTTTCTGAAGGACTGAGACGATGGTGGAAATGGCGTAGGAAGAATGTGTGTGTAATGTAGTTTGCTTGTAATGTGTTGTATGGATAAGAAAATAAATATATATATACATCGGATATGAATGTATATATATAAGTGTGTTGTAATAATCCTTGTATATACCATGCATGGTATATACAAATGATGAAATAAAATGTGTGTTTAATAAAGAAATTTGATAAATTTCAGATATAAAAGAATAGAAAGAAAAAGATAAATGTCTCAACAAAGTAATACCGTTGAGGTTTCCCGAAAGGAATCCGATAAACAAAAAGAAAAAAGGAAAGGACCTGAAAAAGAACAAGATGATCCAATTCCCGAAAAATTTATGGATCGAATTCAAAAGATGATTAAAGACGCCGTTAAGGAAGAATCAATGGCTAGGTCTCAATCTCGTCAAACGAAACATTCTCACTCGTTTAATCCGTCCCGAAAATCTATTTCTAAGCCCCTCTCTAGACCTTCTCGTATGGATGAGAGTGTACACGAGTCAAACGCTGATGGAGGCGTTCGTCAAGAATTTAAGAGGCTCAAGATTGCTGGGTGTACGTTCAAGGACTTCAAGTATTATGGGCTGAAAGAATTCCACGGCAATAAGGGGTCCATCGCGACTGTTAGGTTGCTTGAAGAGATGGAAACGATTGTAATCACGAGCAAGTGTTCGGAAGAGGAGAAAATTCAATACTCCGCCCTGATGTTCAAAGGCGAAGTGCTAGAGTGGTGGAACACGCTAATCATGAGTAGAGGAAGGGAGGCAATGTATGGGTTGTCATGGAGCGAGTTTAAGGAACTGTTAATGTCAAAATTCTGTCCGATGCATGAAACGGACCAAATCCAAACCAAGTTCCTAGCTCACAAGGTTGTCGGAACGAACCTTCGTGAGTATAATACCAAATTCCACGAGTACTGCCGCTTGGTGCCCCAGCTGGTTACCCCGGAATCTAGCAAAGTTACACGCTATATATGGGGGCTACCGCGGGAAATTCGTGACATGGTGAGGTCGCACTTGCCTCAAACCGCCGACTCCGCGATGGAATTGGCCGGATACTTAATGGGCGGAATGATCCGCAATAAAGAAGAAGATAAGAAGGCCGTGTCGACGCAAGATACGAGGAAGGATGGAAATACCCGTTTTAAGAGTAAGGGAGTCGACCAACGAAGGTCGGGCTTCAACTCCGGCATCCCACAATGCAAAACTTGCAAAAATACCATAGGGGTCGATGCCATCTAACTCCCCGTCCTTGTGATTCATGTCACAAATTCGGTCACGCCACAGCCGATTGCTGGAAGAAGAAGATGACTTGCTACAACTGCAAGGAAATGGGACACCTTAGCTTCGAGTGCCCCAAGAATAAGCCCGCGACTAGTGGTGCGGGTGGTAGCGGTTAGAAGAGTGAGCCTAAGAAGGGAAATGCAAGAGTTTTCGTCCTGGATACCAAGGAAGCGGCCGACACACCGGAAACCATTACCGGTACGTTCCTTGTTAACAATACCTATGCTAGAGTCTTGTTTGATTCAGGAGCCAATTTAAGTTTTATAGATTATAAGTTTTGTAGTCTATTAAACGAACCTTTAATCAAACTTAATAAAACTCTAAGCGTCGAGACCGCTAGTGGTGAAATTGTTAAAATCTCCGAAGCTTTAGAAAACGGAAAAAATCTTATTAGTCGGTTACATTTTACCCATCCAATTTCTACCTATGACTCTTGCTGGTTTTGATGTTGTGTTGGGTATGGATTGGTTATCCGACAACCATGCCCATATCCTTTGCAATAGCAAGACCATTGAACTCCAATCCCCAGACAAACGTACCATACGAATCGAAGGGGATAAGGACGCTGGCCAAGTTAACCTAATATCTATGATAAAGGCTAACAAATGTTTAAATCAAGGATGCTTAGCATTCATGGCCTACGTCACCGAAGAACCTAAACCCAAGGAAATCAAAGACGTTCCTGTAGTTTCCGATTTTGCCGATGTCTTTCCAAACGAACTCCCCGGCATCCCCCCGATCGCGAGGTAGAATTTAGAATCGATCTCATTCCCGGCACTGCTCCGATCGCCAAGGCTCCATATCGCCTCGCACCAACCGAGATGAAAGAACTGAAGAAACAACTTGACGAGCTTCTCGAGAAAGGATTTATACGACCAAGTTCATCGCCATGGGGAGCGCCGATACTTTTTGTCAAGAAGAAGGATGGATCCATGCGAATGTGCATAGACTACCGAGCCCTCAATAAAGTTACGAACAAGAACCAATACCCACTTCCCCGAATTGATGACTTGTTTGACCAACTTCAAGGTGCTAGATTCTTTTCCAAGATCGATCTCCGCTCCGGCTGTCACCAACTTAAGGTTCAATCTAAAGACATTCCAAAGACCGCGTTTCGAACAAGGTACGGCCATTATAAGTTCACCGTTATGCCATTTGGACTTACTAATGCGCCGGCTGCGTTCATGGATATGATGAATCGTATCTGTAAGCCTTACTTAGATAAGTTTGTGATTGTATTCATCGACAACATATTAATTTATTCTAAGTCTAAGGCCGATCATGAGAATCACCTTCGAACGTTACTTGAAACTCTTAGGGTCGATAAATTGTATGCCAAGTTCCCAAAATGCGAATTTTGGTTGCACGAAGTGCAATTTCTTGGTCATATCATCAACGTCATTGGTATTCAAGTAGACCCGCTAAGATTGAAGCTATATCGAAGTGGGAGATCCCAAAGTCGCCAACCGAGATTCAAAGCTTCTTGGGATTGGCCGGCTATTATCGAAGGTTTATCGGAAACTTTTCTCGAATCGCTGTTCCTCTAACCTCCTTGACTCGAAAGAACATAAAATATGAATGGGGAACAAAACAACAAGAGGCATTCGACATACTTAAAAAAAAGCTTACCCAAGCTCCTATACTGGCCTTACCAGAAGGTATCGAAGATTTCGTCGTCTTTTGCGATGCGTCCCATTCCGGCTTGGGATGTGTATTGATGCAACGAAAGAAAGTAATCGCTTACGCCTCTCGTCAATTGAAAGTACACGAGAAGAATTACACGACTCACGATCTAGAGTTAGGCGCCATAAACTTCGCACTTAAGATATGGAGGCACTATCTCTATGGAGTAAGATTTACCGTGTTCACCGATCATAAGAACTTAAAGCACATATGTAACAACCCGGATATTTTTAAATATTATTTTTATCCTTTTACCTGACCCGCTTTTATGTTCGGAAAACTTTAACAATAAAATATCGCGTTTAATGAGTCATTATCATTATTTTAATATTATTTTTAATATTTATTTAATTAATTAAAACTACTTTGATTAATATACACTTTTAACCCAAATCTTAACTTTAACCCATTTTTTTTCCATCTTAATAATAGAGAGACCAAATTGTAAATTCTGATTATATTATTATTATTAATATTCATAACCCACATTCCAACCCGTTAATCCAGACCCGTTTAGTGAACCCATAGACCCGTTTTGATTTCGTGCTCCTTAATCCACGGATTATACTTGGAAATTATACTATGAGATCGTTTATATGAGTATTATAACTCCCACCGCTAATTTAATTAAGAAAGAAGATCAAGTTCGATATCGGGAGTTAATATATCAAAACCCGTCGTTACAATATTAGTGTTTCACCATTAACAGTTGATGAAAATCCAATTAAACTCGTCTGTAACATCACTACAACCTCGCCAACCCAACTGCAGAAGCAATTGAATTAGTTTAATCGTTTGGTCGCGTTCTATGCTCGTCTTTGGCCGCGAAGTTAGCTTCATCGTTCACCATTCATTCATGTTAGAATCTGGTAATTTTCTTATGTATTATAGTCGTTTTTAACTGGTAATCATTAACCCTATACTTAATTAATCAATCAACAATCAATTAAACGGATTAACGATTCTAGGGTTCATGTGTTTTGATTGGGTCAGCGTCTTTATGGTTTTATTCATCTGTTTCAGTTCTTAACCAAACAAAACCCCTAGCCCAGTTGGCCAGGGGTGCGTGTTAAGGTTCAAAGAGGCTGGGGGTGCGGGTTCGAGCCAGTTTTTAGTGTTTTTTTTCCTTAGACATTCTTTTAATTAGTTATAATAATATATTTTATTTTTTAAATTATATTTCAAATATTATAAATACAATAACTAGTGATATTTTTTATTAAACCGACACAACATTCGATTACTTTCCAAATCTTGGTTAAAACCATATATATATATATATATATACATACACATACTTTAGTTATTAAATTTGTTTAAGGTTTTGATTTATCTAAAACGAATTAATTTAATATAATTATATATATAATATATCACGTTAATTCACATATTTAAAAATATAGTTTACGTATTTTGTATAAATATTAGTATTTATTATTTATTATCTAATATCGATAATGTTATGTTTTTAAAATGAAATCTTTAGTAATAATTATGTGTAAATACATTAAACGTATTTGTAGTTTCAAACATTTAAAACAAACCTTTTTATATAAATTATAAAGTTTTACAAATATTTATTTAGGTATTTTAAGTTTTTTGTATAAATAAATCATATTATAAAACTTTGATCATAAAGTTAATAAATCCAAGTAATATTAAACTTTCGTAAGAATATGCTCGATCATCAAATCCCGAACCTCTATTTAGTTTAAGACTCTTTATTCAATTTGTATTTATTTTCACAACTATTGTTACCTATGACATATCGTCGATGTTTCTCAAAGAGCTTGATCAGTCACCCACATTCTTATTACTATCTTATTCGTTTTTCTCGTCCGTTAAGGTGAGTACCACATTCCCCTATTTTACTTGTTTTTCCACGTTTTTGGGACATATGCGTAAATTTACTTTTCATATATAATTATACTCAAAACTGCAACTTTGTCTTATGTGTTAACAACTTATACCTTACTTGTCTATGTGCTTATTTGCTTTGTATGCTTTCGCATTCGGAGAGGTCCAACATATTCTCTGTCTAGTATGATCATATGCCAGTCGTTAGCCTTGTGCTTCTTGACATC
Organism: Bidens hawaiensis; assembly: GCF_021521415.1. Taxonomy (NCBI): domain Eukaryota; kingdom Viridiplantae; phylum Streptophyta; class Magnoliopsida; order Asterales; family Asteraceae; genus Bidens; species Bidens hawaiensis. The sequence goes on from NW_027491805.1 coordinate 249,867, forward strand.
TCAGTTATACTTGCTTATTTGGTTATTTTTTTATTCTCATATGACTTGTTGCAGCTACATATTTTGTTATATATACTATATGTACAACTAAACTGGTGTGTTGCACACTCAACATGTGTTGTTGACAAAACTTTAATTTATACGCATATGCAGGTTGATGAAGACTTAGTGAAGACTTTAGTTAGAAGAATATTTTAAATCAAGAATTCAATTTGTATTGTTGTATGAATTATGCACTTGTCTGTTTTTGAATTATTTGATAATTGAATTTAATTAATAGATATTGTCATTTAAATATTGTGCATGATAGTAACCTTTGAAAAGTTGTGAGCAATCAGTCCGCCCCGGCATTTCCGCCGTAGGTTGGGGTGTGACAACATCTTTGATCAAAAGGAGCTCAACATGCGCCAACGACGCTGGATGGAGACTCTGAACTACTATGACTGCGAAATAGTTTATCATGAAGGTAAAACCAACGTTGTGGCTGATGCCTTAAGTCGTAAATAGCACGAAAAGCCAAAAAGAGTCTGAGCGTTAAGGCTAGAACTTCAAATCGATCTTGTTGACCAAATCAAATCCGCCCAAACTCAAGCAATCAACGAGAATCAAATCTCTTATGAAAAACATAATGGCACCATTGAATCGCTAGTCAAAGGTGACGATGGTATCCTTAGACTTGGCAACAGGATTTGGGTACCAACTGTGGGAGGATTGCGTGAGAAGATCTTAAACGAAGCCCATAGGTCTAAGTACATGATGCGTCCCGGGAGTGACAAAATGTACCATAACCTTAAGGAGAACTATTGGTGGAATGGAATGAAGAAAGATGTCGCTTCGCATGTGGCGAAATGTTTGACGTGTTTAAAAGTCAAGGTTGAACACCAAAAGCCTTCGGGACTGCTTCAGCAACCCGAACTTCCCGTATGGAAGTGGGAGTTGATTACTATAGATTTCATTACTAAACTCCCTAAAACGACTCGACAACATAATGCAATCTGGGTAATTGTCAAATTCGCACACTTTATACCCATCAATGAGTCTTACTCAATGGACAAATTAGCTCGTATCTATGTTAACAATATTGTGGCCCTACATGGGGTACCGTTGTCCATCATTTCTGATCGAGATAGTCGTTTCACGTCTCACTTTTGGAAAAGCTTCCAACAAGCACTCGACACAAAGCTTAACCTTAGCACCGCCTATCATCCACAAACTAATGGGCAAAGCGAAAGGACAATTCAAACGTTGGAGGACATGCTCCGAGCTTGCGTGATAGACTTAGGTGGAAGTTGGGATGATCACTTACCCTTAATGGAATTTTCATATAACAATAGTTATCATGCGAGCATTCAAGCTGCACCGTTTGAGGCGTTGTATAGTCGAAAATGTAGAACGCCCGTGTGTTGGTCTGAAACTGGAGATAACCAATTATCTGGACCCGATATAGTCCAAGAAACTAACTACAAAGTCCTCCAAATCCGTGAACGACTTAAGATGGCACATGATCGCCAAAAGAGTTAAGCCGTTAGAATTCAATGTCGGTGATAAAGTTCTTTTGAAAGTCTCGCCATGGAAAGGCGTAGTCTGTTTCGGCAAGAAAGGAATGTTAAGTCCTTGATTCGTTGGACTTTTCGAGGTACTTGAACGAGTTGGTACCGTCGCATACCGATTGCGACTGCCCAAGGAAATGCAAGGGATACACGATGTATTCCATATCTCGAATCTGCGTAAATGTTTAGCCGATGAATCTCTCTCGATGCCTTTAAAAGATGTTGAAATTAATGAGAACTTAAAATTTGTTGAGCGCCCAATTCAAATCGAAGATTCAAAACTTAAGAGGCTCAAAACACGAACTTTGAAAATAGTGAAAGTAAAATGGGATTCCCTACGAGGACCCGAGTATACTTGGGAACTCGAGTCTGAAATGAGAAAGAAATACCCCCACTTATTCTCGTGAAGCAATCTCGAGGACGAGATTTATTTCAAGGTGGGGAGGATGTAACATCACGGGAATTTTGGGCCAAAAACGACAACTCTACAAAGTTAAGGGACTAATCCTACAAAATTCAAATTCTCAAAGTTAAAAATGAAAAATCTGTTTTCTTGTCCTATCACACTACGCGATGGGGACAAGGGACAAGCCATCGCGTATCGCGATGGGGCTTGCTCAAACCTTCTGGAAGGGCCAACAGCGATACGCGATCGCTAGTTGAACCTACGTCGTCGCGTATCGTGATGACGTGTCCCGATACCTCTGGCACAAGACTGCCACGCGTCCACATGTGGCACACCTCTCTCCACGTGTCCCTACACATGGCAACACGTGGCACATCGTCCGCCACGTGTTAACACGTGGCACACCGTCTGCCACGTAGCAACACGTGGCAGACCTACGTGGTGACGATGCAAAGCTACATCGCGCTACGCGATGGGTGACAAGGAGCCTATCGCGTATCGCGATAGGATCCAAAATTTTGCCTATAATTAGCAGGTCCGGGGTCTTCACAATTCACACCAAACTCAGCTTACAACTCTCTCTCTAAACCTCGAAATTCGTGCCAACGATCCACCTCGAAAATCGTGCCCCGATTCCTCAATAAACGTGCCATACCTCGATATTTGTACCACTCCCTAACGACGTTCTGAGCAAGAAGGTGGTGTCGTTCTTACAACCCGACGATCACCTCGAAGTGCGTGCCAAGAAGATTGGGTGTCTCGATTTGCGTGCCGAAGTGAAGTAACGATCAAGGCGAGTGTTGGAAAGGCTAAGCGGCGTAGAAGTGTTGCTCAAGTATCTAGGGAATAATAAGCCGAGAAAAGGTAAGGCTTACTACCCGACTAAAATAATAATAAAATATTATAAAGGCTTAATGCCCTAAGTCGGAATTATGCTCGATGTTTATGGAAAGAAATTATATAACAAAGAAAAGAAAAGAAAAAGGAAATTTGAAAATGTAAGTATATATATATGTGTGTATGATTATATATAAATATATACATAGTTCTTTGTTATAATTATTATTTAAGTATAATGTGTATTCTTAAATAATAAAGAAAAGAATACGTTTCTTAAAGAAGAAGAAACGTCGGGCTTTTTATAATAAACTAAAGGTTTATAAATATTGCTTTTAAAACTAAAGGTTTTAAAGTAAAGGAAATGAACTAAAGGTTCATCGAGGTAATATGACAAAGGTCTTATGCCGGATTGTATATCCGACTAATAAAAGTTATACTCATACTATAGGTGCGAGATAGCAAGAAAGATTACGCAAGGACGGTGTTGGAAACCGATCCCGATCAAAGGTGAATACGCCCCACTTTTACAAACTTGTTTTCAAATAAATAAACGTGTTATGTGTAAAACTTTACATGAGACTAAGTGTCTCTAAAAACATTATTAATAAGAGTAAAAGCCTAGCCCTCAGGCTGTAGTATACGTTTGTCTGGATCCTTACATATGTGGTAAAATGCGGTGGGCACATCGCACCACGACTGGTCACGACCTCCAGCCACGATGGGCCGAACCAAAGTATGTTCGAGTGAGAATGACCTTGTGTATATTTTTGGTACCTAAGTATGTCGGGACGTTGCGGTGTCTTGCTGGGGTGACCTAGGTAGAGGTTCGAGTTTATAATGATGTTGTTTTAACTTTGTTATTCCTAAGCCAAGATGGGCCGAGGCACGCGTAACCCTCGAGGGGTAACAAAGTAAAAGAATATGTTTTCGCGTCAGTATATTCACCAGCATTCGTTGCTGACGTATTTTTATAACATTTTGCAGGTAACCAAGATTAGAGCTAAGGGACGAAGGCTCAAGAATCCGATGGCTCGGATAATTTTGTTTAAATGTTAATATAACTAAAATGGTGGTTTTGTAAACTTAAAACAAGTAAACACAAATGGAACTTGTTTCCATCTTTTGTAATGTAAATATTTATAACTTTGATCCTTATATTTAATAAGTCTTCCGCTAATTAACCGTAACTCTGATTTATTTACAAATGTGGTACCAACTATCGAGTCACACGCCTAGGCCTAGTATGGGGGTGTGACATTATTTAACCGAGCTTATAAGCTATAAATAACTGTACTTTGACAAACCTCGCACACGCTAGAGTTATATTATCAGTTATTTGACAAATTTCCGGTTCGGATTTACAAGCTTAACCAAAATTACAAAGTATAACTTTTTAAATAAAACTCGAATAACAAACAGAATCGACATGTTACAAAAATGATTACAAAAACGAAAATAAAACGAGACCCGAAATTGACGAATGTAACAATTTTCATATCAAATATTTGGTGAGATTAATTTTTAATTTAATGAGATGTTATAACCCGTTTAAGGACTATCTGGGTTTGCTGAGACCAATACCCGTGAATTCGGGTCAAATGCATGAGAAACTTCCATTTACAAATAATGTAATCGGGTCGCTTGAGAGAATGTAGGGAGAAATTAGAGAGCTTTTAAAGGTTTCGTTTATATATATTATGGATGATAAAAGTTTCCATTTTAACTTATAACTTATTATTATTATTTTAATATTATCAATGTTGCTTATTTCTCTATAAGTTATATAAATAAAACATTAAAAACTTAGGGTTGATTTATTCTATAAAAACCAACAAAAATGATAAATGTAAGAAGCCATAGTTAATTAATATGTGTCAAGTTGGGACTAAAGAGAAAAGCGTATAAAAGTAATTCCACATGTGTCAAGTGGGGAATTAACATGCAAGTCACATGTTAATTCCCCCATCATTTTTCTTCTATAACTTTTCATATGATATATATTTTTTAAAATAAAATTCACCATAATAACAAACGTTTTTTATCTTTAATATGAGTGTGATATTGATTTTGTTATATAAAAATAAAAAAAAAATACGACATTGTGTCTTTTTGGTTACCATTGGTCTTTATGTGTGTCATTGTGTTTTTTTTCGCCATTGTGTCTTTCAACTGATCACTGTGTTTTTTTAAAAACAAATAACACCATTGTGTAATAATATGTAAATATAATGAAAAATACCAACAAATTATGTAATACATAAAGCAATTTGATGAATACATATTACACAATAACTGGAAACATAAAAAAAATAATGAATACATCAAACACAATGTCCTGAAACGTAAGACACAATGGTAAATACATATAACACAATGACCTGAAACGTAAAGCACGATAAAGTCTACATATTACACAATGACTTGAACGTAATACACAAGGCCGGCCCTGAAAATTCACGTACCCGGTGGAGCTCGAAAATTATGCCCTTTAATCCTTAACGAACTAAATAATGTAAACTATTTTTTTTGAACGACAATTCAAGTTATACACTAATAGATATAACAGATAACAAAATAATTATATCAGAATCAGTTTATGACATACCAAATAGACTATATAGTGTTCACGTATTATAAAAATATATATTATATTAGAAAAATTTAAAAATATTTGTGCCCATTAAAAGCATGTGCCCGGACTGGGCGCCCACATTGCACACTCTCATGGCCTCCCGTGGTAATACACAATGAATATTATACTTATTTTCTCAAATTAAGTGAATTTTTAACATAATGACTAAAATATAAAGATAAGTAGAAAGAAAAATGACAAGCACAAAGACATAATGATGTAATCTTTGTTTTAATTTTTATCTTTAATAAGAGTAACAACTGAAAAATACAATTACCAAAATCTATAACACAATGCATAGAAAAACTCAATTAAAAAACAAAATGGACAACCAAATAACATAATATAACAAACCCACTAATTTATTTTAGTTTTATATAACCATAAGATATTTATATTAATGATAAAAAAACGCTTGTTATTATGGTGAAATTTTTTTAAAAATAAAATATCGTATGAAAAAGTTATGGACGTTTTAGAATGATGGGAAAATTGACATATGCTTTGAATATGGAGAGATAAAGTTATCATAAGTGGGTTTTACCTTAATGCTCTTCTTATCAATTTTTAATCATAAATCAATTTCCACCACTCAAATAAAAGATCAATTGATTAGATTCATTATCAGCCTTTTCATTTTCATTTTTTTTCTTTATATTTTAACATTTCCCTACAAAAAAATATACCACCAGTTTATAATATGGTTTGTTTGGTTTGGCTCGGATGCTATGGTAAGATAGACGGGACGAATCCGTGAACTAGAAAGCCAAAGTTAAATCCAAATGACTAAAATCTTAACCTTAAATCTATAATATATATATACACACACACACATTATTTGTAAATTCTCTCAAGCCGCTGAATTCACAAGTCTAGGTCTCACTAAACCAAGATATTCCTTAAACTAGTTATAGCATCTCATTAAATTAAAAATTAATCTCACCAAATATTTGATATTAAAATCCTAAAATAGGGATATACTAAAAATTTATATATGAATTTTTAAATATATATATATATATATTATATATAATTAATGTAAAACAAGCCCCCGTAATACGAGGGATAAAATCTAGTTTATACATATATATATGTATATATATATATAAGTAAAGAGTCTTGGTGGTGGGATGAGGTCGTACAAAGCAAGATAAGAGGCAAACAAGTAAGCTTTAGGGAGCTTAAGAGGTGCACGAATGAGGAGAAGCGAGTGGAATTGAGGGAGACTTACAAAACAGCCATGAGAGAGGCGAAGAAAGCGGTGTCGGAAGCAAATAATAAGGCCTATAAACGAATGTATGAACGTTTAGAAACAAAAGAGTGGGAACACGCTATGCTTTAAATTGCCAAAGCCAGGAAGCGTAGAAGGCAAGATCTAGGGCATGTGATGTTTATAAAGGATACAGATGGTCATGCACTGGTTAAGGAGCTAACATCAAACTAAGAAGGAGAACCTACTTCCACAACCTTTTAAACAATTGGAGAGCCTATAAAGAAGAATACGACAACACAACCTTTCAACGACAACAACCGAATAACTGCTACTACCAACGGATCACACGGGAAGGTGAAGACTGCACTTAGTAGGATGGGAAGGGATAAGGCGGTTGGCCCCTACAACATACACATCTAGGTGTGGAAATGTCTGAGAGAAGGAGTCATGTGGTTAAGTACTTTGTTCATTATTATCCTCGAATTTGGTAAGCTGCCAGACCAGTGGAGAAGCAGCGTTGTAGTCCCTATCCATAAGAAAAAAGGAGACGCCCAATGTCGTGGTAACTACATAGGAATCAAACTACTAAGCCACACTATGAAGCTATGGGAAAGAGTGATTGAGGTTAGACTTAGACGGGAAACTCAGGTTACGGTGAACCAATTTGGCTTCATGACGGGGCGTTCCACTACATAGGCAATACACATTATAAGAAGCTTGATGGAAAAATATAGGGAGAAGAAGCGTGACCTTCATATGGTATTTATTGACCTAGAGAAGGCGTATGACAGTGTGACCCGAGGAAATATCAGAGATAATTATGGATATGTATACCAGGAGTGAAACAAGTGTCCGTGCGTTCGTGGGGGATACTGATTTCTTTCTCGTGGAGGTAGGCCTTCACCAGGGGTCAGCGTTGAATATGTTTTTTTTTTGTAGTAGTCTTGGATGAGTAATCAAAGTCGATTCAGGAGACACTCCCGTGGTTCATGATGTTCGCAGACGATATTGTGTTAGTTTCTGAGAGAAAACAAGATATAAACATGAGGCTAAAGGAGTGGCGAACAACCCTAGAGAGAAAATTGTAAGGCCCCGTTACCGGTAGCCCTACTTTCGTGTTGGATTTACTCATAAACGCAGTTCTAAATATCAGAGTTAATTAAAACATTCGCGGAATATAAAAGCTTTCATAAAACATTTCATAACAAAACACGTCTTGTCTTAAAACATCATTTTGTCTTTCAAAATAAACGAAACATTAAACTTAAACGTTTTGAGTCTTCCGATGCCAGCCTCTTATTCAGTGCCACGTGTCTCCTCAAGCGAGCTGCCTCATCCTACTCACCTGCATGCATACTAAAAGTCAGCTACGCTGAGTGAGTTCTAGTTAATCATACATTATACAATACACATAACTTATATTCTTTCTATCATACTTTCATACTTTCATACTTTCATACTTTCTTTTGTATTAACTTGCTTTCATATCTTACGTTATAAAGACCATTACGCCCTACATTCCTCGAGTATTATTAGGGCTCGGTACCCTCCTTCCTCGAGTATTATTAGGGCTCGGTACCCTCCTTCCTCGAGTATTATTAGGGCTCGGTACCCTCTTTCCTCGAATATTAGTAGGGTTCGGTTCCCTAGTTCTGGAATATTAGTAGGGTTCGATTCCCTCTTCGTTACCATACAAGCATACATCATACCTCAAGTATTATTAGGGCCCGGTACCTTCTTCGTAACCATACAACCATACAACCATCCTTTCCTTCTTTTATTAACTATATCACATTCATGCATATAAGCATACATATCATACTTACCTTATACTTAGCGTTACAACCTGACAGTACATGCAATATCCGAAGACGGTTCACGTACCTTCAAGCCATCATTCATACATATCACATCATTCACATAAGGCATACACTTATCTCTTAGGATAAGCGTATTAACAAACATATTGAGTATGCACACAGCCCCGAAAACATAACACATAAATGGGGCTAGAAACTCACCTGAATCCTGTTACGCTCTCCGGTAATCGTTATTCCCTTCTTGAGCTATGCACGGCTAACTGTATAATATTTACATGTATCAATTAACTACTACTACTCATGTTGTATTTCTATCTTTATATAACCCATAACGAACGGGGGTCCGGGGGCAGCACCCCTGGCAGCGGGGTCTAGGGGCGGCGCCCCTAGCAGGGTCCAAGGGCAGAGCCCCTAGCTGGGGTCGAGCTGACCTGGCCATTAGGTTTCCATTAACTGTCTTAACACATTTTCCATTAGGTTTTTAATTTATTTTCTAAGCGAACTTAACTTTAGGTGAAGTTAACTTGGCGAAGTTAAACCTTAAGCGAACTTAACTTTAGGCGAAGTTAACTTGGCGAAGTTAAACCTTAAGCGAACTTAACTTTAGGCGAAGTTAGCTTGGCGAAGTTAAAGCTCAGCGAACTTAACTTTAGGCGAAGTTAGCTTGGCGAAGTTAAACCTCAGCGAACTTAACATCAAGCGAAGTTAATCAGTAGGCGAACTTGCCTGCAAGCGAAGTTAAGCTTGCAGGCGAAGTTACAGTTTGTAGGCGAAGTTGCCCAGCTTCGCCTCTGTTCAATCTTAATCCCCCAAAATCATCATCGTTTTGCTGAGAAATCCATGGGTATGGTATTTGACTAACCCGCGATCATTCCTATGGTCGTTTTTGGATAAGGTTTGACCCGAAAACATGTAAAGTTTGGACCTTTAAGTTCAAAAACGCTTAATACAAGATTTACGGTTCATCCTATACGAACCGTATATGTTTATGGGTTCATTGGATTCGTCCTAGCATCAAGTTCGTTACTTTCCGTTTTGTTTAGACCCGATCTATTATAGTTTCAAGTTTATGGCTAACCGTCTATTAAAACATGAACTTTTAAGATCGAAATCATACCTTTATGTTTTCGTTTTGGTCTCGGTTAGCTAGCTTATGAACTTTGGATCTTGTATAAATCTTGAATCACGTTTTCTTGCTCGGATTTCACCTTTCTCGGCCGCCGGCCGTGTTTGGTTGTGTGTGGTGTGTGTGTTTTGGATGTATAAAGAATAAGATGGAAATGAATAATGGTTTAGGGTTTAAGGGTGATTTAAGGAGGTATTTATACCCCTTAAGGATCATGGACCTAAGGCCCATTACCCTTAACCCATCTTAATTAAATCCAAGTCCATGATCTTTTCCATATTAGACGTTAGTTAATATTATTAACGCACGACAATTTAACGCAACTTTCTTTATTTATATTAGAATATTTTAGGATGTTACAAGTCTTCCCTCCTTAAAGAGGTTTCGTCCCCGAAACCTAACTATTACATAAACAGACTAGGGTAGAACTTGCGCATCTCATCCTCAGTTTCCCAAGTAGCATCTGATCCTTTGCGATGCTTCCATATCACTTTCACCAAAGGTATAACCTTATGACGAAGCTGCTTCTCCTTGCTATCGACAATCTCTATCGGTTGCTCGATGTAGGTCAATTGTTCATCAACCTCAATGTCCATCAATGGCACGTGAGACGTGTCATCAGCTAGACACTTCCTTAGATGAGAAACATGAAAGGTTGAATGAATTCCTTCTAACTCATCGGGTAAATCTAGCTTATAAGCTACTTCACTCACACGATCTACAATCTTGAACGGTCCAATGTACCTCGGACTCAACTTTCCTCTTTTCCTAAAACGGATAATCCCCTTCCAAGGCGAGACCTTGAGCATCACATTGTCACCAACGTTAAACTCAATTGGTCGTCGCCTCTTATCTCCATAAGACTTTTGTCTGTCTTGAGCGGCTTTCATTCTTGCTTTGATCTGATCGATCTTTGAAGACGTTTCTTGAACCACTTCTAGGCTTCCCATTTCTTTCTGACCAATCTCACCCCAACACACCGGGGTTCTACATCGTCTACCATAAAGCATCTCAAACGGTGGCATACCAATACTTGAATGGTAACTGTTGTTATAGGAGAACTCTGCCAGGTGCAGATGATCATCCCAACTTCCACCAAAATCTAAAACACAAGCACGCAGCATATCCTTAAGGGTTTGGATCGTCCATTCAGACTGTCCATCGGTTTGAGGATGATACGCCGTACTGATGTTCAACCTAGTTCCCATAGCTTCATGGAACTTTTTCCAGAACCTCGAAGTAAACCGTGTATCTCTATCAGACACGATTGATAGCGGTACTCCATGCTTGGTTACAACTTCTTTAATGAACAAGCTTGCTAACGTTTCTGACGAGATGACCTCTCGTATGGGCAGAAAGTGAGCATTCTTGGTCAAACGGTCCACAATCACCCAGATAGTATCATGATGCTTAGCTGTACGAGGTAGCTTAGTTATGAAATCCATGGTGATGTGCTCCCATTTCCACTCAGGTATCTCTAGCGGTTGCATCTTCCATAAGGCTTCTGATGTTCGGCTTTGACTTGTAAGCAAGTTAAGCACTTACTGACATAATCTACTACATCATTCTTCATTCCAGGCCACCAGTAATCTCTTTTCAAGTCTTGGTACATCTTTGTAGCTCCAGGATAGATTGAGTACCTTGACTTATGAGCTTCATCTAAGATTCGACTTCTAAGATCACCATGGCGTGGGATCCACATAGGTCGAACCTAGTCTTAACTCCATGAGTGTTTTCCATCAACTCATCTTGCTGGCCATAAATCCTTTCTTTCTTTACTAACCCTTCATCTACTAACACCTCTGACTGCACCTTGATGATTTCTTCAAAAAGACTTGGGTTCATGATCAACTTGTATGACTTTACTGTTGCAAGGACTTCCTCATTCTTACGACTTAACGCGTCAGCGACTACATTTGCTTTACCAGGGTAATACTTAATCTCACAGTCGTAATCCTTTATCAATTCTAACCATCTCTTCTGCCTCATGTTCAACTCTTTCTGCTCAAAGAAGTACTTTAAACTCTTATGATCTGTATAGATAGTACACTTAGTACCGTACAGATAATGCCTCCATATCTTAAGAGCATGCACTACAGCTGCTAACTCTAAATCATGCGTCGGATAAGTACTCTCATGGACTTTCAACTGTCTAGACGCGTAAGCTATCACCTTCCCTCGTTGCATCAACACGCAACCTAGCCCTTGACGCGAGGCATCAGCACAAACAACGAAATCCTCGTCACCATCGGGTAGAGCAAGGATTGGAGCTTGCGTGAGTCTCTTCTTTAATTCCTCAAAGGCTTCTTCTTGAAACTTTCCCCAACTGAATACTATCGACTTTCGGGTCATACCGGTCAGCGGTGCGGCTATCTTGGAGAAACCTTCGATGAATCTCCTATAGTAGCCAGCTAACCCTAGGAAGCTTCGTATATCAGTCAGATTCTGCGGAGTCTTCCAATTCGTTGTCGCTTCAATCTTAGCTGGGTCCACGGTAACCCCTTCCGGATTAATCACGTGACCTAAAAATTGCACTTCTCTTACCAGAACGCGCACTACAAAAACTTGGCATACAACTTCTCTTTCTTCAGATTCTCCAATACCTCTCTCAGATGCTCAGCATGGTCAGACTCGCTCTTTGAATAAATCAATATATCATCAATGAAGAAGATAACCGACTTATCCAACATCGGTTGACACACCCTATTCATCACGTCCATAAATGCTGCAGGAGCATTTGTTAGACCGAATGACATTACGAGGAACTCGTAGTGTCCATACCGCGTTCGGAACGCTGTCTTAGGGATGTCTGCCTCCTTCACCTTCAGCTGATGATAGCCTGATCTGAGATCTATTCGTGAGAACCAACTTGAACCTTGCAGTTGGTCAAACAGATCATCAATCCTTGGCAAAGGATATCTATTCTTTACTGTAAGCTTATTCAACTCACGATAGTCTATGCACATTCTCATACTTCCATCCTTCTTCTTCACGAACAAAACTGGTGCGCCCCACGGGGAAACACTTGGTCTTATGAAACCTTTGTCGAGGAGTTCTTGCAGTTGGGACATCAATTCTTTCATCTCGGACGGTGCTAGACGGTAAGGCGCTTTCATGACAGGTTGGGCTCCTGGTACTAAATCTATTTGTAATTCTATCTCTCGCTCCGGTGGCAACCCCGGAAGATCCTCAGGGAAAACTTCTGGGTAGTTGCGCACAATAAGAACATCTTTCATTTCTTTCGTCTCGGCCGTTGCTTTGACAACATACGCCAGGTAGGCACCGCACCCTCGCCTTAACAAACCCTCGGCTTTTATCATCGAAATGACATTAAGCCCATAACCTTCTTTATCTCCATAAACCGTCACCGCACTACCACCCAAGGACTTTAACCTTATTATCCTACTCTTACATACTATCTGAGCCTCAAACTCAGACAACCAATCCATCCCCAAAACCACATCGAACCCTCCCAAGGTCATAACGTACAAGGTAACAGGGAACTCATGTCCCTCTAGTTCTATCTTAGCGTTCTTCACCATTTTTATTATTTCAACCGAAGTGTCGCTAGCGGTTTCTACTATAAGAGTTTCAGACACTCGGCAACATTTCATTTTAGCTAGTTTACTAAATGGTGTGGCTACGAAACTTTTGTTTGCGCCCGAATCAAATAATACAGAAGCGGAAACACCGTTCACTAGAAACGTACCAGTGACGACATCCGGAATCTGCTTGGCTTGTTCTTGGGTCAGCATGTAGGCTCTAGTTCTTGGCCTAGCTTGATCGGCATCCTTCCTTCCACTACCTCCAGCTTCACCCTGATACACTCCCTAGCAAAGTGACCTGTCTTACCACACTTGTAGCATGCAGGCTTAGAACTGCACTCATGAGCATAATGACATGCCTTCCCAAACTTGTAGAAAACATTCGACCCAACTCCACACTCTCCAGCATGCATCTTTCCACACTTATGACATGTATCCGAACCCTTTCCCCACCTACACTCACCACTGTGTGCCTTGCCACAAGTCTTGCACGACCTGTTCTCCCAAACTCTCAGCTGCTTGTTCTTAGGGTTCCACATCTGGGTACCGGGTCGTTTAGAAGGAGCAACCCATTTCTTCTCTTTCTTCTCGTCTACCACCACCACATCATCCGCAGCCAGGTCTGCATAGACCATCTCTGCGAGTTCGACGGCAGAATCGAAAGTAGCAGGTTTACTTGTCCTAACTAACATGCGGACTCTCTGTGGTAATCCCCCTCACATAACACTTGATTCTCTTAGCCTCAGTGTTGACCATATCGGGCACCAACCTAGACATTCGGTTGAACTCAGTGGTGTACTCACGATGTGTCAATGTCCCAGCTTTCAAGTTCAGGAACTTCATCTCCGCCTTCTCAATCTCGGCGTCAGCACAGAACTTCTTCATCACTAATTCCTTCAGATCCTCCCACTTCATCGCTTTGATCTCTTCACGGGTCTTCTTCTGCTCCACACTCTCCCACCAATACATAGCCTCATCTTCAAATGATTGGGTGGCATAACCGACAGCTTGGTCAGGACGACACTCGCTGATTCGGATAATTTTATCCATGGCGGTTATCCACTGAAGAGTGGCGATTGCGTCTCCTAAACCAGTCAGCTTAGGCGCGTCACAACCTTTGAGGACTTATAGTTGCAACCGCCTCGGCCCCTCTTTCTATCATCAACTTTCACAGACCTTACCTCACTTGAATCACCCTTTTCCCTCTCATCATCTTTCCTACCATTACCACCTGCCCCTTCAACAGTTCTTTCACGGCTTCCAGCAGACCCTCCCGAAGTAATATTCTTCACAGCAGTGGCTACAGCTTGAACAATAGCTGCTTGAATTATGGGATCCAGTTGAACCCCTTCGTTGTTGATCGGACCTCCTCCAGTTGCACTCCCCTCATCTCCGGTGTTGGAAGATGTCTCAACCGAAGATTGCTGGACACGACGAGGCCCGCCGCGTCGTCCAGTGCGACCTCCAGCTCCAGCAATGTCTCCAACTCCAGCCATCGTATTCTAAAAGGGAAAACACAAACATCATCATTCAAGGAACCATTTAGTACAAGGATAGTAAGGCTAACAGGTAATAACAGTGGCCAGCTGTGATTAGCTGATCACGTTACTTTCCGTGTCCTATACACTTCCCTTTACGAGTCTATTTGTGCTGGTTCTACTTAAGCAGTTAGTCAAATCAAACAATCAATTATTCCTATCCCTGCCGTTCACATATCTTTTCTTTCTCATTAACATATATCATTTAATCATACACTTTACCCTTACTGATCTTGCTTGAGCGACACATGGCATTCTTGAACTGGCATCTTCTTTCTTTTCTTACTTAAATCCCATTCTCTGTTCGAGTCTAAGCATGTAGGATGCTTAAATCTCTCGAACTTTGCTCTGATACCAACTTGTAAGGCCCCGTTACCGGTAGCCCTACTTTCGTGTTGGATTTACTCATAAACGCAGTTCTAAATATCAGAGTTAATTAAAACATTAGCGGAATATAAAAGCTTTCATAAAACATTTCATAATAAAACATGTCTTGTCTTAAAACATCATTTTGTCTTTCAAAATAAACGAAACATTAAACTTAAACGTCTTGAGTCTTCCGATGCCAGCCTCTTATTCAGTGCCACGTGTCTCCTCAAGCGAGCTGCGTCATCCTACTCACCTGCGTGCATACTAAAAGTCAGCTACGCTGAGTGAATTTTAGTTAATCATACATTATACAATACACATAACTTATATTCTTTCAATCATACTTTCTTTTGTATTAACTTGCTTTCATATCTTACGTTATAAAGAGCATTACGCCTTACATTCCTCGAGTATTATTAGGGCTCGGTACCCTCCTTCCTCAAGTATTATTAGGGCTCGGTACCCTCCTTCCTCGAGTATTATTAGGGCTCGGTACCCTCTTTCCTCGAATATTAGTAGGGTTCGGTTCCCTAGTTCTCGAATATTAGTAGGGTTCGATTCCCTCTTCGTTACCGTACAACCATACATCATACCTCGAGTATTATTAGGGCCCGGTACCCTCTTCGTAACCATACAACCATACAACCATCCTTTCCTTCTTTTATTAACTATATCACATTCATGCACATATGCATACATATCATACTTACCTTATACTTAGCGTTACAACCTGACAGTACGTGCAATATCCGAAGATCGTTCACGTACCGTCAAGACATCATTCATACATATCACGTCATTCACATAAGGCATACCCTTATCTCTTAGGATAAGCGTATTAACAAACATATTGAGTATGCACACAGCCCCGAAAACATAACACATAAATGGGGCTAGAAACTCACCTGAATCCTGTTACGCTCTCCGTTAATCGTTATTCCCTTCTTGAGCTATGCACGGCTAACTGTATAATATTTACATGTATCAATTAACTACTACTACTCATGTTGTATTTCTATCTTTATATAACCCACAACGAACGGGGGTCCGAGGGCAGCGCCCCTGGCAGCGGGGTCTAGGGGCGGCAGCCCCTAGCAGGGTCCAAGGAGCAGAGCCCCTGGCTGGGGTCGAGCTGACATGGCCATTAGATTTCCATTAACTGTCTTAACACATTTTCCATTAGGTTTTTAATTTATTTTCTAAGCGAACTTAACTTTAGGCGAAGTTAACTTGGCGAAGTTAAACCTTAAGCGAACTTAACTTTAGGCGAAGTTAACTTGGCGAAGTTAAACCTTAAGCGAACTTAACTTTAGGCGAAGTTAGCTTGGCGAAGTTAAAGCTCAGCGAACTTAACTTTAGGCGAAGTTAGCTTGGCGAAGTTAAACCTCAGCGAACTTAACATCAAGCGAAGTTAATCAGTAGGCGAACTTGCTTGCAAGCGAAGTTAAGCTTGCAGGCGAAGTTACAGTTTGCAGGCGAAGTTACAGTTTGCAGGTGAAGTTGCCCAGCTTCGCCTCTGTTCAATCCGAAGATCGTTCACGTACCGTCAAGCCATCATTCATACATATCACATCATTCACATAAGGCATACACTTATCTCTTAGGATAAGCGTATTAACAAACATATTGAGTATGCACACAGCCCCGAAAACATAACACATAAATGGGGCTAGAAACTCACCTGAATCCTGTTACGCTCTCCGTTAATATTATTCCCTTCTTGAGCTGTGCACGGCTAACTGTATAATATTTACATGTATCAATTAACTACTACTACTCATGTTGTATTTCTATCTTTATATAACCCACAACGAACGGGGGTCCGGGGGCAACGCCCCTGGCAGCGGGGTCTAGGGGCGGCAGCCCCTAGCAGGGTCCAAGGGGCAGAGCCCCTGGCTGGGGTCGAGCTGACCTGGCCATTAGGTTTCCATTAACTGTCTAAACACAATTTCCATTAGGTTTTTAATTTATTTTCTAAGCGAACTTAACTTTAGGCGAAGTTAACTTGGCAAAGTTAAACCTTAAGCGAACTTAACTTTAGGCGAAGTAAGCTTGGCGAAGTTAAACCTCAGCGAACTTAACTTTAGGCGAAGTTAGTTTGGCGAAGTTAAACCTCAGCGAACTTAACATCAAGAAAAGTTAATCAGTAGGCGAACTTGCTTGCAATCGAAGTTAAGCTTGCAGGCAAAGTTACAGTTTGCAGGCGAAGTTGCCCAGCTTCGCCTTTGTTCAATCTTAATCCCCCAAAATCATCATCGTTTTACTGAGAAATCCATGGGTATGGTATTTGACTAACCCGCGATCATTCCTATGGTCGTTTTTGGATAAGGTTTGACCCGAAAACACGTAAAGTTTGGACCTTTAAGTTCAAAAACGCTTAATACAAGATTTACGGTTTATCCTATACGAACCGTATATGTTTATGGGTTCATTGGATTCGTCCTAGCATCAAGTTCGTTACTTTACGTTTCGTTTAGACCCGATCTATTATAGTTTCAAGTTTATGGCTAACCGTCTATTAAAACATGAACTTTTAAGATCGAAATCATACCTTTATGTTTTCGTTTTGGTCTCGGTTAGCTAGCTTATGAACTTTGGATCTTGTATAAATCTTGAATCATGTTTTCTTGCTCGGATTTCACCTTTCTCGGGCGCCGGCCGTGTTTGGTGGTATGTGGTGTGTGTGTTTTGGATGTATAGAGAATAAGATGGAAATGAATAATGGTTTAGGGTTTAAGGGTGATTTAAGGAGGTATTTATACCCCTTAAGGCTCATGGACCTAAGGCCCATTACCCTTAACCCATCTTAATTAAATCCAAGTCCATGATCTTTTCCATATTAAACGTTAGTTAATATTATTAACGCACGACAATTTAACGCAACTTTCTTTATTTATATTAGAATATTTTAGGATGTTACAAAAATGTTTAACGATTAGTCTCTCTAAGACAGTGTACATCCACTGTGATTTTAGTGGGGTAAATGACAATGAGAACGTTCAGATCACCATTGAAATGAAAGTGGTTACGTAGGTATCGAAGTTCAAGTATCTAGGATCATTTGTCCAGAGTTATGGGGAATTAGATAGTGATGTGGCCCATCGAGTTCAGGTAGGATGGTGTAGATGGAAAGCATTCACAGGTATATTGTGCGACAAGAGATTCCCAACTAAACTAAAGGGAAAATTTTATAGGGTCGTAGTTAGACCTGCAATGTTATATGGAACAGATTGTTAGGCCATCAAGAAGGCACAAGTGAGGAAAATGGAGGTAGCAGAGATGAGAATGCTACGATGGATGTGTGGGCACACAAGGTTAGATCGAATAAGAAATGGTGTGTTTCGGGAGAGATGAGGGGTAGCTAACATATCCGACAAGATAAGAGAGTGGAGATTGAGATGGTTTGGACATGTGAAGGGAAGACAGACGACGAATCCTGTTAGACCTGTAGAAAACATTACTATAGAGGGGAGGAGGGGTAGACGCCGACCTAAATTGACTTGGGTTGAGAGAATTAGACATGATTTGCTAGAACTAAACCTCTCCGAAGACATGGTTAAGAATAGAGATTTGAATGTTGCTGTCTAACAAATTAACTTGAATATATGTATATGTTTATTTTTGAAAAGGTCCATCTTACGTGTAGTTTTATTTTAATGATTTTTTATTTTAAAAATTTAACGTCAACTTAACTAAATTGAAAAACCATGTAGCCTAGGTTGTTCGCATTTTTAAATTATCTTTTTTTATAGAGATTAATTTGTGAATATTAACATAATCCTTCAAGTAATTGGCATAACAAATATGTAGATTTTGTTCAATCTGCTGAATATCGTATATGTATGTATCTTTGTCGTTAAAATAACTTTGAAATAAAATATAATATTAAAAAACACTATCGTAACTTATTACCTTTTTAATGAATTTTGATAAAAATAAACTTTGACTAAAAAAACTAACAAAAACATGCAAAATAATAAACAAAACAGATTCTTTTATATGGTTATCAGATTCTTTTATATGGTTATCAGAATTAAATATTTTACCATAAATCATTAACCAATTTATTAGTTAACAAATAGAAACAATTGGATTTTTGACATAAATGCCCTTTTAATTAATTAAAAAAAAAAGAAATATTCTGATTGGTTAAAATTATTTCTCACACTTCTCTCAATAAAATCATTTCTCTCTAAAACTTAAATCTATATATATATATAAACATATATATATATATATTATATGTGTGTGTTTTTAAAAACTTTTGTTTTTGCTGTAAAAAATAATTTTATTTATCTAAAACCAATTTGATAATTATTAATAATTATTAATAGTATTTTTTAACTGCCAACAAATATAGAATGCCAGATACTTCGTACGGGGTGATCCAATAGCAAAAGGTCACCGCCAGCTGGCCAACCCAGCCGTATGGAGAGCCATTAAGCGCCTACAAGTTCTCTTCAGTTCATGGGAAAACCAACCCGCCCGAAGGACCATTGGTGGTAAAACCCGAACGATCTCAGTAGCAGATTGGAGATCGCAAATATTCCAGTGTTCCTTCATTAAGCCACCAATGTCCCTCTTAAAGTGTTGTAAGTGAGGATTAAACTTGGGTCTCAATTTTCTATTTGTTTTTAGAAATCGGTTTTATTAGGTTTATAAAATTTATTTTTATTTTAGTATAAAACTTATACAGTGTTTTAAGTTTTAACTACAAAAATAGTTTCTATTTATCTAAGAAAAGAAAGTGTTTTTTAATTGTTTATCTTAATCATTTTTATGTCTTTAAAAAACGTTTTCTTTCATTTTATTTAAAATGTTCTTTTCTTTGAAAACTTTTTTTTATTTCTAATAAAATCTTTTAAATAATAATAATTATTTCAAATAAAATCTTTTAAATAATAATAATAATGATTTCTTCAATGGATTAGAGGAAGTTTTTAAAAAATGATGTATAAATTTAAGAAATTGTGGTTTTTGGTTAAATTTTAAAGATGAAGATATATAAACCACTGGGAATGCTCTAAGATATATAGAACCATCAAAACTTAATAACATGATTATTATTATTATTATTATTATTATTATTATTATTTAATGGCGAACGAATCCTTCGGGCTACTGGAGAAATTCACCACATCATGATACACTTGCCTTCGAACTAGTAAAAACCCTCAAGCCAACGGCCGTAAACACTCACCCGAAGGCAAACCAATGTGGTGATGTAACAGATCCGCTGCGAAGGAAATACTTGTAACAATGTGAAATAATAAAGCACAGCGGAAGTTTCACCATGGACAGACACGTGACAGAGAGCCACTGCTCAATAACCCTGGCAATAGTACCAGCGCATGATGGACCAATAAGAATAGGCCAACACAATACTTGCACAGAAAGAAAGAACCCAATCCGCTAGACTGCCCAACCAATTAGCAATGCGTATCATGCTCAGCCATGAGAATAGAAGGTTCCATTGAGTGGTTCAGCTGGCCAAACCCTTCTCCCTCCTTTCAGATATAAATACAGAACCAGGTCTAATTGTAAAAGGATTCCACACTCTCTCAATTCTCGACATACATGTCTATTACTTACCGTATTGATTCTCACGTCGGAGGTGTTTACGAAAAGACCCCATATTCCCCTTCTCGTAACGAGCTCACAGTGTTCAGTTTTAGCATGTCATCACTAGTGGAACTCACAATCATTTGTATTAATATATGTGGTTTAAATGCCAATCCATCTTTGGATGAGACAATTAGGTTAACTCTAATAAGGTTTAACTTAATGTTTCTTCATTGGCGGCATCCGTATCGGCTAGAACTGAAAAAATCTGTAACAAAGCGTTATGAGTTCCGGTACACCTCCTCCGTCTACACCTCAATCTTCCAACCATGCATGACCCAACTTAGATGGGGCCCTAGAATGAAGCATGAGGCAGAGAGAAGATTACTTCGAGATAGAGCGACCTCAACAAGACGCGTCATTCCACTTCGCTAAAACTCGTTTCCGTTGTCAGAAAAGTCCTGTTGTAACGGATGATGAGGGTGAAGATACGGTAATGTGGCTAAAGAAAGAACAAAAAATAATTAGTAAAGAATACGAGAAGAAGTTGGAACAACAACTAAGAAGGTAGGCGAAGGGAATTACCCCATGGGCCGTTGTTTTTCTAGAAATGACATGAGTCGTCAGATGACAACACCTAGACGCCGCGGAAGTGAGAGACCGTGAAGCCATAGGGACTAGCAGAAGAAGCAAGGTAGAAGCCAAGAACGATCTCTTAACCTGAGTTGAGTGGCTAAGTCAAGAAATACCTGAGAATCGGAGGTGATGGAGAGAGTCTCGGACCAAGAGACCAAGCGCGGGGGGGAAACACTTAAATTAGTTCCCCGATGCAGATGTGAAGTTTTCCAAGCCTTATAGGCCAAAAGCCTTCGTTGAAAGATCAAAGTTCGTGCAAAAGATAGCTTAAGCTTCATTACCTTCCAACTCAAAGCTACCTTCGGTGGTAGGAAAGTATGATGGGATGACAGACCCAAGTGATCACCAACAAAGCTTTATAGCAGCCAAAGGAGTGGCGGATGGACACTGCTCGTGTGGTCTCACATGATTTCCCTCACACTCCATGGCGCGACTAGAGAATGGTTCGAAAGACTCCCAGAAGAACATATCACAAACTTTGAAGACTAGATAGCAAAGTTCTCCCAGCACTTTAGTCAACAGTGGAGGCACACTCATGACCCCGCCGATATATCGACTGTTTTCCGCAGAGAGAGTGAATCCATAAAAGATTTTATCATACAATACAACCCTGAGGGCATCAAAATAAGAGGAGCAAGTGAAGACATGATGAGGGCCGGTTTCCTCCAAGGGGTGCGGAGTGACGACCTTATTAGATGCCTATCAGGGAGAGATGGCATGCCGGAGTCATGGAACGAACTGATGTCAACAGCCAAGGTGTATGCAGATAACGAAAAATCCTTAAGTGGACGGGGATACACCAGAAACGACAACAAGAACGAACCCAAAGGGTTTAATGGTAACAAATGAGACAATGGGTCGATATGGTCTAGAATCCAACCCTCCGTGAAAACATCAGCACTCCCAGTTACACAACCACTGGTGGGAGAAAGGAAAAATTATCGGAACCGTGGATACAAGAACAGAGAATGGACTCTGTTAAATAAAACGCCATCTCAGATCCTGGAAACAGAGAACGTCGACTTTCGGACACCCAAACCAATCTTCAAGAGAAAGAATTTGGATAAGTCAAAATATTGTAATTATCAAGAAGACATCGGTCACAACACACACGACTGTACAAACTTGAACAATGAGATTGGGAATGCAGTGAAGTCCAGAAAGCTCGAACACCTGGTCTTAGAAGACAGAAAACATGCCAGAAATCAGGGACTAGGCAAAGATGATGGTCCTCCTAGAAAGCAGATAAGAAATCTAAACACACACATGATACAAGGTGGAAGACTCCAAAGAGCAAGAAGGAAATCACCAAGTAGTGAAGCCTGAAAAGAAGAGCCTTTCGTCATCCCACTGATCAAAGGAGGCCCATGCCTGAAACAACCGTTGATACTCATCGCGTTGATAGGACATTATCGAAGAACCTACATATTCATTGATCAAAGCAACACGTTAGATATAATGTACCAACAGTGTTTCAACCAACTCGACGTGAAGGATAAGGCAAGGTTGGAACCGATTAACGCCCCTGTCCCAGGGTTCTCAAATGAAGTCACACATCCATTGGTCAAGTGAAATTTCCGATAACATTAAGTGATTGTAAAAGTTCAAGAACCGAAGAGGTAGAATTCTTAGTGTTTCCGGTGAAGTCCAAAGACGACGTGATCCTGAAAAGTGAAGCTATAGGGGACTTCAATGCAAACCCATCCACCACACGCGGCATGGTGGGCGTTCCCACACTAACAAGGATAGAATTGATAAAGCCTAACAAAGATTGCCTAGTGGCGGAAGGATCAAAGCCCTGAAAAGCACAAAAGACAGGTAGTAACAAGGATCCTAAGAAATGGATGTTGAACGCCAAATTCACTGATCAAACCATCACCATTGGGCCTACCCTGTCTAGCAGCGTGAATTCACACCAGAAGCAATTACTGTTGAAGAACATAGATGTGTTCGCATGGCAGTCGACTGATGTGGTAGGTGTTACGCGAAATAAAGCAGAGCATACCTTAAAGGTCAACCCGACGTTCACACCAGTCATTCAAAAAAGAAGGAAGATGGGCCAAGGAAAAACCAAAGCATTGAATGATCAAGTAAGCGAGTTGTTAAAGGCATGAATCATCAGGGAGATACGGTACCAACGTAGGTCACGCACCCAATAATAAAATAAAGGGTCATGGAAAATGTGTATCGATTACAAGGATTTAAACAAAGCATGCCCCCAAAGATTCCTACCCACTGCCCAAAATAGACTTAAAAGTAGACGTCGTGGTTTCATATCTCTTCAAATGTTTTTTAGACGCATACAAAGGTTACCATCAAATTCACATGGTAGAGAGGGACCAAGACAAGACAGCCTTCCGCACAAACAAAGGCACATTTTGTTATAAAATGATACCCTTTGGGTTAAAGAATGTGGGAGCCACCTATCAACACCAATTGGACAAAAAGTTCGAAGAATAGATTGTAAACAACCTCGACGTGTATATGGATGACCTAGTCGTTAAAAGCTTGAAAGAAGATCAAATGCTCCGAGACACTGAAGACACTTTTATGACATTCGTCAATTTCGGGTTTCGTTTTATAATCATTTTGTGACATGTCGATTTTTCGCGTTTCATTTTAATAAGTTATACTTCATAGTTGTGGTTAAGCGTGTAAACCCGAACCCTCAAATTATCAAACCATTGTTTAAATAACTCTAGTGTGTGCGAGTTTTGTCAAAATTTCATTAGTTTTAATTTATAAGTTTGGTTAAATAAACTTTAGGGACTAAAGTGGATTTCCTTAAAGTTATACAAGTTTTAAATAATTATAAACTAAATACCAAACTTGAGGGGCCATTTTTGAAAATATATCATGCATATATAAACACAACAAAACCTAACCCTAAACATTAACATCACAACCGTCCCTCTTTCCCTGTCGTTTTCAGGCGCCGATTTTCGGCGGCCGGTGCACCTCCGGCGAACACCACGCACCACCACTAACCTTCCTCTCCTTCTGGACCTCAACCCGACACCATTACCCTCTTTCCCTTCCTGTTCCGGCAGCCCGTAAAACCCTTCCCTCGGCTTTCGTTTTTCCGACAACCCGAATTTCGGCCGCCGTGGCCACTCGCCGTCTCTCTCTCCCGCAGCTCCCTCTCTCTCTCTCTCTCTTTTTCTCGTATCTCTCTCTACGTCTCCTTCTCTCTCTATTCGGCTCTCTCTCTCTCTCCATCTCTCTCTCATCTCCGGTGGATTTCGGCTCGGTTCATTTCCGGTGTATCGAGCCACGACTCGTGCAACATCGAAAAGGTATATAATTTGGGCCCTGGTGTTATTGGTTTTTATATATCGATTTTAGGATTTAAACTTGTTAATAATCGGTTTTATCTTTCTGTTATATCCTTTGAAACGAGTTGGATGGGTGTTGGATTTGTTTGTATCGGAAAAAAGATGAACAACGGGTTCGAGTCTAATCCTAAACCGGTTTCGGTGTTATTTTTATATTTAACAAAATTTTATTACTATTAATACTAACATTACTATATAAAGATCATTATTAGTATTATTTTGTTTTAACTAATATTGTATGTATTCATTACTATTATTATTATTAACAAGAAAATTATTATTATTAACATTATTATTATTAACAAGATTTTTATTATTATTATTATTATTATTATTATTGTTATTATTATTATTGTTATTATGATTTTTTTAACAAAACTATTATTATTATTATCATTATTTTCATAATAATAGATTATCATTATTATCTTTATTACTATGATTATTAAGGAATATTATTAAAATCTAATATTGTTAATATGACCCATTTGTTTTATCGAACCGAAACCCATGTCGGGCCTAGTTGTCGTTTAACGTCATTGTCACTCGAGTTATATCTTTTTATCACCAATACTACTATTATTAAAATACTATTAGTAAAATGTTATAAGTATTAGATATTATTAATATGGCACATATAATTAGTATAATAATAATAATTATTATTATTATTAAAACTTATAAATCTTTTAATAACATATTCCACAATAAAGTAATAATTATTATATTTATTATTGTTAGTGCACGGTTTTGGTATCCGTAGCGATCGAATAAGTTATAGGCGGTTTAGTCTTTGTATTTAACGTATATAGCCTATAAATAGGGAGCTCATGCTCATAATTTAGTAGAGAAATTGTACATAGTTTAAGTTATTCTCTCCATAACTTATCTCCACCATAATGTATTTACTCAATAATTATCAATATAGTATTATATTTAAAGTATCGATTTCGTGTTGATGTATCGTATTTGAGGGGAAATCCAGACATCGGGTTGTGGTACCCCAAAGATGATACTTTCGATCTTACTGCTTACTCAGACTCAGATTATGGAGGATGCAAGATCAATTTCAAGTCTACTACAGCGGGATGTCAATTTTTAGGAAACCGGCTTGTTTCCTGGCAGTGTAAGAAGCAGACAACGGTCTCCACTTCAACCGCCGAAGCTGAGTATGTTGCAGCCTCGAGTTGCTGTTCCCAGGTTTTGTGGATACAACAACATCTTCGCGACTACGGTTTGAAGTTTCTTACTACTCCTATTTTGATTGATAATTCTGCTGCTATTAGTATCACCAAGAATCCCGTGCAACATTCTAAAACGAAACATGTTGAAATTCGATATCATTTTATACGGGATTGCTATGAAAAGAAATTAATCGATCTTGAGAAAGTACTCACTGATTTTCAAAAATCCGATCTCTTTACCAAAGCTTTTGATAAAACACGTTTTAAATTTTTGCTTGGTTTAAACGGATTGAAGACCCTCGGTGATATCCTTAAACAAGGATGACTATATTTATTTTCTGTCATATTTTTCTTTTAAAATTTATTTTGGTTTTAGGGGGTGAAAATCTAGAAAATACAAAAAGAGTGTGTTTTTTCGTTTGTATAGATAAAATCCAAAAACATTAAAAAAAAATTTCAAAATTCATTGTGATTTCTGTTCTTTAATGTTTTTTCTTTTAAATATTTAGAAAAACCAAAAACATTTTAAAATTTTGAATAACCAAAAAGAATGTGATTTATGTTTGTACAGAAAAATCCGAAAATCCAAAAAGATTGTGAAGTTTATTTTGTTTATAAGAAAGTTGAAAAAGACAAAAAATTATTGTGTTTTTAAAGTTTGTATAGAGAAAAACCAAAAAGATTTTTGCAGGCGTTTTTACATTATTTTCTCGCTGAAAATTATGTCGGTTATTTAAGTTTGTGAAGCATTCTTGCATGTCTTGGTCCTATTATTCACTTGTGAATTGATGGTTAGCCATTTATTTATAAACTTAAGTTAACTTGGGCGATTAAATTTATTTATTTTTCTTTATTTTATGCTCCTCAAAATTTTGAGTTTTTGAAGCAAAAAGAGAACATGATAGTACATTGATTATCTTGACCCCAAATCTAGCAAAAAGTAAGCTTAAAAGACTGTGTGCTTAATTTCATTGGTGCATTGGTAGGTCTTAAAACAACCCAGTAGAGTAAAGTATGTGATATAAACATAAAGAAACGCCAAATTGAGAGGGGTGTTAGTCTCTAGCAAAAGTCTCGGTGAGGATGGCAGAAATGTAATAACCAGTCATACTCAAGCCTTATATTTGTTGATCACCAAAAATAAAATAAAGCAAATAACAAGCGTTAGGATTCTGGACACTGTGAGTCTTTATGCGGCTTAATCATCTGGGTATTCATAAGCATGAATATTTCACTCGCTTTCTAGAGCAAACCCAAAGTCATTAAACTTGATCACTGCTGTACTTAGTACAAACTTCCAAATTACTGACTTGATCAAAATCCGCTGTTAGTCATACAATTGTTCCTCCCTTGCGTGCGTCTTAATACCAATAAGAAACGGACCCCAGGGGATACAATGTATGTAAGCCGACAGATGGACTCGTGCATACTCACTCACAGTAAAGGAAACTTGATGCATTGCTCAAAATTTCAAAATTGGTATCAAAAATTTTGATCAACAATATAATGGTTTAAGTCAAGTTGGGGTGATTTAGCAAAAATCAAATTAAGCTTGAACCGAGATTAGGGGCTGATACTTTCTGATATTCTGTGCTTTAATTGAACAAATTAATCATAACACAAAAATAATTGAATGTGTGTTATTAGATTTATATGGATAACAATACCAATGACCGACTTATCGCCAGTCATAATATTGCTGAAATATAAAACTGTGATGGAAGAACAATTTGGTCAATATGATTCTCTGCTCAAACTCAACAAAAATACAAAAATATATTTTGTTTGATAAATCATTGAAAAACACAAAAATATTGTCTATTTTTATGATTCGGATATTCTTTTGTAAATACATTCTTCATTCTTTAATTTTTTACAAAATTCCAAAAAGATTTTCAATTTTTTTTCTTTTTAAATATTTTTTTAAGTTATGTTTCGTAAAACTGAAACGTTTTTAAGGTATTTTAGTTATCGGGATAAAATGATTCTCGATAATTTTATTATTTAATTCATTTTTTATTTATCGGGATAAAATGATTCTTGATAATTCTATTATTTAATTCATTTAATTATTTAATTTAAAATTAAATAAAAGATATTTTTTAACTAGAATCTAATTCGTTATTTATGGATAACGAACTAGGTGATTCTTTAGCGAACTAGCTTCTGGTTCGCTCACATAATTCGCTTACGCACTCTGTAACGAATCATCCCTTCGTTATGCATATTTAACGAATCATGACACGAATTATGTCTTGATTTGCTACCTTTAATTTAACGAATCAAGTAGCGATTCGCCAACATAAGGTAACGAATTGAGTTAGCGAATGGGCTAATTCGTTAACTTTAATTTAAACGAATGGTCTGATTGGTACAAGTTGTGCCTCGGGTTGTGTGCAAGGTTATATAAGACAAGAAAACAAATAGTTCTTCACTGTTCGCCTTCTTCCTTCACCTTAAAGTAACCTTATTCAAAATTTTTCTCTGAAATTTCGATCTTCACATTTTGACATTTCTAAGATATCTTTGGATTCCTAAGGTAAAGATGTTTATGGCGATCTAATTTTCGTCAAAAATGGCTAAGATTTCATAGTTAAATTATGAACTGTTAAGGGTTTAAGGGTTTAAGGGTTTCCGAGTTTATAAACCCCATTTCGGTATAATTTGTGTTGACATACTTGTTAATTTAGATATCATTGTGATCGGATTGTGATTCCGATACCCTTGGTGAACTCTAATCAACATTTGATTATTGTTTGCTGGGTTAATTATGTGTTCATGGTTTCGGTGTATATGGTCTGTTCGTTTAATCGAAGTATCTCGTGATGCTGGGTCTCAATCTCATCCATCTTAGTTTACGAGTAGAATTCCGCGTTCAATGAGATTATTATTTTGATGATTCGACGATGGTTATGGCCTAATTGTATCTGGGTTTATAATGTTGACTATTGTTGTTCATCTTAATTTTGACCTTGACCAAGGTGGTCAAAGAACAAGTCTTAATTATTTTGACCATTCGTTAATCTTAGCGAATTGGGACTGTTTCGTGTCCAATTCGTTAAAATCTTGCACGAACTAGCTAAGCGAATAAGATGTTACACGAATCAGACATGGATTCGCTTAAAATATAATGAACTATAGTTTAGTTTGTCAAAATTAATTAGTAATTCGCTATGTTCAGTTCATTAAAGTATTTACTTGATAGCGAATCGTCTGATTTGTTATCTTATTGTAACGAATCAGTGTGATTTCCAACGAATGACATTTATTAATTAACTTAATTTCAATATTCAATTAATTTAATTAAAGAATTTAAAGCGTCTAATACACGTAAACATATTAATTATACATATCCTTTGATCACGTATATACACCATCTATAGATATGTTGATATATTTTGATATCTCTTCTCATATTCGATATTTTTATGCAGTAAAACATGGCTGATCAAGAACAACAAATTCAACCACCATCAGAACAACCTCCACAAGGACAACCACCAAAACAAGATCAACAAGCTGAAATGATCTTATTGCCGTTTGATAAAAAGCACAACATTTGTGCTTATGTTGATCAAGATGTGACGGATTTGGAAACGTTTGGAGCTATGTTGACTTTCTTACGACGTTCAAAGATACACTATGCAATCACTGCTAAACCTAAAGTGTATCTTAGTATAATCAGGCAATTTTGGAACACGGCGGAATATGTTGAGACATATAAATTGGTTCGAGCTACAATCAATCAGATTCCAATTACGATTGATGTTGAGGTCATTCGCCGGGTACTTCAATTTGACGATAATGATGATAACCCGAGTGAATTTGACAAGACATTGGTTAGAGGTTTATTCACACGCTTGAACTATGGTGGTGATATTCGTAAATCTATGCTGAACAAGAACGGGTTTTGTCCACCATACAAGTATCTGTTGCATGTTCTACTTCATTGTATGAGTGGACGTCGCGGTGGATTTGATGAGTGTCGCCTAAGTTTGCAGTCGGTGTTTGTTGCCCTAATCCTAAACAAGCCCTTCAACTACTCAGAACACATCTTTGATCATCTGAAAGAACAGGTTCAGCAAACTCTACAGTCAAAGAAGTTATTGATGTACCCTCTCTTTTTACAGCTAATCATTCAGGATTTGATTTCGAATTTGGTGATTGATCGAACGTTGGTGAACGTTGTTCTTGACATGGAAGATATGAAAGCTGAAACGGTGCATCGTATGTTAATTTATAGAAAGGAAAAGCCACAAGACAAATGGATGATTGGTCATATAATCAATCCGGATTATGTATGTCCTCCTAATGAGCGCTGGATCCACGATGATTCGGATTCCGAGCGTGAAGGGGGAGAAGGTGGGAACGGTGATGGTGGAGATGATGATGGGAATGATGGTGATGGTGGAGCTGGTGAACGAGCTTTTAAAGAACAACAAGATGCAGTTGATGCGGCTCTAGCTGCCACCATTAAAGCTCAACTAGAAAGAAAACGAAAAGGGAAAGCGGTGGCAACTGGTGAGTCATCAAAGAAGCCTCGTGTGTCTACTGGGGCTGGATTATTCATTGGAACCCCACCACCACGTCATACAACGCCTCAAAGCTCAGCGGTGCCGCTAACTACTAGCACTCCGATGCTTACTTTGACGACGACGTTGGTGTCACACGAGAGGCTCGGTCTTATTCCTCAAATGGCGTTAACCGAGATACCGAGACCTCCTGCTACATTGTCTACAGTATCTCCTACTTCATCAATGAGACCTCCTCCTCCGCCAACAACTACTCTTCCTCCACCTCCGCCTAGTGATGTCTCATTCATGAGAATTACTTGGCCTCAAGGACCTGTTCAACTTGTTCACCCGTCTGTATACAACTTGCCACCAGGTCGTCAAACTGAAATGCTGCTAAATCTGCTACATCTATATGAAAATCAAATGGCAGCTGACCGTCAAACTCAAGAACGACTCATGGAGAATCAATGACGAATGATGAGTTATATTTCTTTCTGTCAGAAGGAGACTAAGTCGTTGCGTACGATTGTTGAGTCTCAGGGGGTGAAATTAAAGGAACAAGAAGAGTTGATTTTACAATTAACTTGTAAAGAAGATGCCCTCAAGAAACTCAAGAATGACGATGATGATCCTGACGAATCTGATGCAGGAGGTGACCCTAAACAATCGCATGGTTCATCCTCTGGTGCTGGTGTTAGTGGCGGTGATGATTCGAGCAAACAAATTATTATTTATCAAGATCCAACAGGTGCCAACCTAATTGAATGATTGCAGCTAACACAGTGATATTTGTTGATGGATCAGGGGTGTTTCGTAGTGTGGTACACAGCGATGAGATAGAGGTTGGTGAGTTTGTGGTTAAATCCTTGACACGGGAGCAAATTTCGATTCTGCTTGGGTTGAATGATGATCAGTTGACTGTTTTAGAGACTGAGCCCGATGTCGAAGTGATAACTGAGGAGGATTTGGAAGTTGATCCGTTGTTTATGAATACGGATTTTATTTATGAGAATGAGAACATTGAGATGGAGGATGTGACTGCTGATGAGTACCCGGACTTGTATCAACACACGAACGTTGATTAAGGTGCTCCGGTATTTCAAGAAGAGGTGTTTAAAGAGACTGAGAATGAATTGGAAAAGGTTGTGCAGCGAACAGTACCCTCACTCAAAGAAGTTTCTGATGAGGACGTAGAAAGATGGTTCAAACGTCATAAAGTGGGTAAAATTATCAGTGCTTATCGTTATGTAGATCAAGAAAGAAAAGATATTGATGCTGCTTGGGTTAAGGCTAATCAGGTGACTACCTTCAAGACCGTTTCTAAGGTACATGGTGATATTGTCTCCTGGATCTATGATTCTGACCTTAAAGTATGTATAGTCAAGTGGAAAAAGGGTGTCCAGTATTACTAGAAGATAATGGATGTTCTTACATTGCCGCGGTGGGATGTCCGTACCCTCGCGAGACGTCCATTTATCAATCGTGGGGGTTACCGAACAGCTGAGTGGTTTCACCAACACTTACTATTCGAGGTCAATCATGGCTTCAAATTCTTCAAGCCCCAGGTCCCAAGACGTAAGCGCATTGACAAGATTGATCCAAGGACCGACTGGAAGAAACTTGTCTTGAAAGTGAAGCCGCCAAAGACGATGAAAAAGGTTCCTGTGAAGACAATGCCACAAGATATTTATCTGTCTTTCAACCATTGGTACTATGACAATCGTACTGGTGAGGCCGTTATTGTTCGTGGTCGAGGACTGCAGACCGAGCTCATCAAGATAATCGACCCGATGTGGTTGGTTAATTTATCAGAGACAGACAATGATGTGCTACACAGGAAGCAGATTTTGATCGAGCGCCAAGAAGATTACGAACTGGCTATGCAATTCCAACGAGTCGTTCGTGTGTGTCATGAACATGGAATTCATAGGTGCAGAGACTGGCAGTCAAAGCGCTTCAAATAAGTTAAAGACAAAGAGCTCAAGACTAGGGGGTGTCTGCTAGTGCACGGTTTTGCGTCTAGAGTCTTTGTATTTATTGTTAACGTTATTGTTTATTAATTAATGTAATAATTAATTTTTATTATTATCTAGTTCGCTAAGTTAAAGGCTAGTTCGCTAGGGGATGTTAGCGAACTAGCCAAGTAATGTATTCCCTCCTGATTCTTTAGGGGATGTTAACGAATCAGGGGGTGTTTCGCTATGATAATGTATGTAACGAAGGAGAGGCTGGTTCGCTAGGGGATGTTAGTGAACCAGATAACCTTCTATATATAGTGAACTCCTGTTCACAATTAATATAAGTTTTGAGCTAATTAACGAACTGCTGTCCTATCTCTCTCTCAAGCTTCATCAAATGTTATACAAACGTTACTGATAATATTTTGATAATAGATATACATATATACAACACTGAATCGATGTTAATTATGAGCTAGATCTAGTACTAATCGGATATTCACAGATCTGAGATCTGTTATTGTTATTGATTGGTAATCCGGGTTCCAACAATTATTACTACTACTACTATTAGTTTTAACAACATTTCTCAATTTGTAGTATTACTATGTATTATCATCATCTTTACCTTTTATATATAAATAAATAAATAAATATATATATATATTGTAACACCCCGTAACCGCAGCGGAAACGTACACGGGATGCAACAGACACATCTGATATCAACAGCATTGCTTATAAAGAAAATACCACTACATTAATTTATAACATATTACATTGTTGCGAGTTTCATTACTGTCTAGGTGTTACACACATATTTTACCGATAAGACATTAATAAATTCATTACAAAACATAGAGCAGCAAGCTTCCAACAGGTAGCACAGATAGTTAAGCACACATCAATCAATCCAACTTGGGCATACCTAGAAAACATGTAAAGAAAACGGGTCAACTACGAATAGTTGGTGAGTTTCACTAATTTAAATAAACACTGACAAATCATTTTAATAATCATTTATTAACAATATAATCATGCTGGGAACTATGTACCCCAGAACATTTCCATTAACTT
This sequence comes from Bidens hawaiensis, assembly GCF_021521415.1. Lineage (NCBI taxonomy): Eukaryota > Viridiplantae > Streptophyta > Magnoliopsida > Asterales > Asteraceae > Bidens > Bidens hawaiensis. The sequence continues at coordinate 283,172 of NW_027491805.1, forward strand.
CCTGGGAACTATGTTACCCCAGAATAATAATAACCCCTGGGAACTATGTTACCCCAGAACAGTAAATACCCCTAGGAACTATGTTACCCCAGAACAATCACAACCTCTGGGAACTATGTTACCCCAGAACAATAATAACCCCTGGGAACTATGTTACCCCAGAACAATAATAACCCCTGGGAACTATGTTACCCCAGAACAATAATAACCCCTGGGAACTATGTTACCCCAGAACAATAATAACCCCTGGGAACTATGTTACCCCAGAACAATAACACATGATAAACATTTTATATATTCTGTGCATCAGACCATATATATATAAATGTACAAGTATTTCCATACGATCGGTATGTACTTAAATACTTTAAATAAGACATGTTTTCCGCCCCGGGAAAATATAATTAAAACAATTCATTAAAAGGGGCTCGTGAAAACTCACCTTTTTGTGAGTCGGTGAGTAATATAAGGAACAGCTACGTGCCTGGATCTGTAATATAATATCTAGTCGTTACTATATAATTCCCATAACTTAAATACGTATCAATCGGTACATCTGGGAACATTGTTAACCCAGTACTGTACTCGATTCGGGGACAATGTTAACCCCGTGACACTTCTAAGGACTCAGATTGTGACATTGCTTAGAGTTTGACAGTCAATTTAATTAAGGTGATGAAATTATAGCTCGGTTTGACACCCCGTTTGGCCGTGGGGCCCGTTTCCGTCATTTCGGTGCCGGAAACGGTAAAATCGGGTAAAATTACCCAAATCATCCGAATTATTTTCGGATGATTTATTTTTACTTAATTTACTTAGATTTATGAAATAGTCCATTTTTAGAGTTTTCATGTACCAGTCAGCTCGCTTATGCGAACTTTGCCGGTTTACACGTTTTAAGCTTTAAAAACTTGTTTTTATGTTCTTTTAGCACAAATAATTACCCGATTAGTCTCGGGTCTTGAAATTTTGTACAAAACTTAATTTGACAGTAAGGAATTTTGTAAAAATTTTCCAGATTTATTTTCTTATATTTACATTTATTTATCTATTTTTAAATCTTATTAAAACACTAAATATATCAAAAATACCAAAACACTTTAGAAAAATCCCAAATTTTTCTGGAATGATCCTTGTCATCCTCATAACTTTCTGGAATTTTTCCAGATTTATTTTCCTATATTTACATTTATTTATCTATTTTTAAATCTTATTAAAACACTAAATATATCAAAAATACCAAAACACTTTAGAAAAATCCCAAATTTTTCTGGGATGATCTCTATCATCCTCATAACTTCCTGGAATTTTTCCAGATTTATTTTCCTATATTTACGTTTATTTATCTATTTTTAAATCTTATTAAAACACTAAATATGTCAAAAATACCAAAACACTTTATAAAAATCCCAAATTTTTCTGGGATGATCTCTATCATCCTCATAACTTCCTGGAATTTTTCCAGAATTTAAAACTTATTTTTCAAGCCATTTTCACCCAAAACCGAGCTAGAAAGCCCTAGAACTCGTTTCACCGAAAAGCCTACTTAGACTTTTCCAACTGAGCTCAAATTTTGTGGGTGACTTTTATATGTTATAAAAAGCTTATATTAAATTTTCCAGAATTTTTCATCAAGTTTAGCTATTTTTCACTATTTTTGGCCAAAACCGAGCATTAAATTCACCAAATATTCATCTTTTATCCAAAAATTACCAAAAATTCACAGATCTCATATTTTCATGTGTAGATCATCTCTGTGAAATTTCGTGACCCGAATCTAAGCACACGAAAATCTGTCCAAATTTCATAAACACACGAAAACCGAACTATCTTGTGTTTTCTAGCTTTAGATCGCAAGGATCTCGGTTTCTAGCCTTTGCTAGCCGCTAGATACAACACTTACAAGCACCATAACACTATACCAAGCAAACTATACCAACAATCAAACCATTTCTTTCAAAGTGTCGGTTTTTAAGTAAAAACAAAGGTTTTAACCGTAAAAATCCGTTCTCGACTCTTTTTACTCATTTCTTGGACCAAGATCCCTTGTATAACTTGTATACATCTCTTGGTCATGCAAGAGTCGATTGCATCTCGGATTTTCACCCGTTTTTCACATGGAAAATTCATTTGACAAGATTTCAACCGTAAAAATTCATTCTAAACACTTTTAACTAATTACTTGGATCAAGATCCTTTGTATAAATTGTATACATCCCTTGATCATACGAGAACCGGTTCCATCTCGGGTTTTCACCCATATCTCACTTGGAACCTTTTGTTCTCAAGAATTATGAAATTAAAACAAGATTCAAGCCTCAAATTATGTATATACCTTGAAGATCTTGGTTAAAAATGATGATCTTGGTTGTATACTTGAAAGATATGAAAGGATTTTGGGAGAGTTTTTGATGGAAAAAGAAAAAATGAAATGTGTGTGTGCATAAACAAGGCCGATCGGCCTACATTATGTGTGGGGTGGGGCCCACACATCCATTCTAGGCCACACACTCAGATTTTCGTAATCTGGATAATGTTTTGGATAATCTGGTTCAGTTCATTTCTCGTTTAAACTCGTAATTCGGCTTGAAACGAAATTAAAATGGTCGTTTTTCGGGTTAAAGTAAAATTTACATAAAACTGATTTAAAAACTTTAAAAACTTAACTCATGACATTAAAACATCATATTATTAATAATTACGCATCTTTTTCGGCTTGATTGATCGTCTCTTGCTTGGTTTGGTGTTAAAGGTTTCGTTTAGCGTACCGACGTACCATTAAATCGAAATCCTTTTTCTGTGCTATAATTTACTTATCGCGAAGCATTAATACTTCGTAAATATCACTAAACATTATATACTTCGTCTATAATGTAATTCCCGATTCGTTCGGGTTTCAATAATCGTTCATTGGTTAATTGTAATTCCAATATGATTCACTATATAATTGGGTATGATTCATACTGTGAACCATATATATTCGTATAAACGTGCTATAACTCATATAATCAATATTAAATAACACGTAAATAGTATATTCCGGCTAGGGTATACCTGAATTTGCCGGAATCGTTACATTCTCCCCCCGTTATAAAAATTTCGTCCTCGAAATTTTATGCGTCAACTACTTCCTTTTGAGGAAATAAGTGGGGGTATTTCTTCCGAAATTCATCCTTTCGTTCCCAAGTAAATTCTGGGCCTCGTTGCGAATTCCATCTAACCTTGACCAACGAGATCTTATTGTGTCTAAGTTGCTTGATCTTACCGTCCACCATTTCAATGGGCTCCTCTACGAAGTTAAGCTTATCATTTATATGAACGCCCTCTAAGGGTAACACCGATGTCTCATCCGCCAGACATCTTTTCAAATTCGACACATGAAACACGTTATGAACTGCACTTAGTTCCTCAGGCAGTTCTAATTGGTAAGCTACCGGACCGATTTTTGCAATAATATCGAATGGTCCAATATATCTCGGGGCTAACTTCCCCGCCTTTCCAAATCTAACCACACCCTTCCACGGTGATACTTTCAAATATACCTTTTCACCCTTCTCAAATGACAACGGTCTTCGACGGGTATCGGCATAACTCTTCTGCCGATCCCGCGCAGCTTTCAGGTTGTTCTTAATTTCAAGAATCTTGCCGGTCGTCTCCTGGACCAGATCCGATCTAATGACCTGCGAGTCACCCACTTCAGACCAGCAAAGTGGTGATCGGCACTTACGTCCATACAATGCTTCATAAGGTGCTGCCTTTATACTGCTATGGTAACTGTTATTATAGGAAAATTCAACGAGTGGGAGATGTTGATCCCAATTTCCCTTAAAGTCCAGTACGCAGGCACGAAGCAAATCCTCCAAAGTTTGAATGGTCCTCTCAGACTGACCATCGGTCTGAGGGTGGTAAGCCGTGCTTAGGTCAATACGTGTTCCCAACGCTTCTTGGACAGCTTGCCAAAGTTTGGAGGTGAAATGGCTATCCCTATCGGAGATGATCGAGATGGGGATGCCATGACGAGACACTATTTCATTTATATAAATTTGCGCAAGTCTCTCAGTGTTATAATTATTCCTAATTGGAATAAAATGTGCCGATTTGGTTAATCTATCCACGATTACCCAAATTGCATCATTTCCCCGGGATGTCTTAGGGAGGTGTGTCACGAAATCCATTGTGATTTGCTCCCATTTCCATTCGGGAATCTCCGGTTGTTGTAACATCCCCGAGGGTTTCTGGTGTTCCGCCTTAACCCTCGCACACGTCGTACACTTGCCGACGTAGGTGGCTATATCCTTTTTCATACCCGGCCACCAGTAGAACTCCTTCACATCCTTATACATCTTATCCGATCCCGGATGTATGGAATATTTCGATTTATGCGCTTCATCCATGATCAAATCACGAAGGTCATGGAGGGTCGGGATCCAAATCCGATTTTTGAAATAGAGAATTTCGTCCACACGCTGTTCGAAATTCTTCTCATTCCCGTAAAGTCCTTCTTTATCCAATTGGTCCTCTTTCAACGCCTCGCGTTGAGCGACTCGAATCAAATCCGAAAGGCTCGATTGGACTACCATTCCCAACGCTCGCACGCGTAGTGGCTTGACTCGATCCTTTCTACTCAAGGCATCGGCTACAACGTTAGCCTTGCCGGGGTGATACCGTATGTCACAGTCATAGTCACTTAATAATTCGACCCATCTTCGTTGCCTCATATTCAGTTCTTTTTGATCGAATATGTGTTGCAAACTTTTATGATCAGTGAATATGGTGCACTTTGTACCGTAGAGATAGTGTCTCCAGATTTTAAGTGCAAAGATGACTGCTCCCAGTTCCAAGTCATGAGTAGTGTAGTTTTTCTCATGGACTTTTAACTGTCGAGACGCATAGGCTATGACCTTTTTATTTTGCATTAACACGCATCCTAACCCTTTACGGGATGCGTCACAATATACAACAAATCCATCGTCTCCGTCGGGAAGACTTAAGATTGGCGCTTGGCACAATCTTTGTTTTAGCGTTTGAAACGCCGTTTCCTGCTCTTCACCCCATTCATATTTCCGATCCTTTTGAGTCAGGAGGGTTAAAGGTTGGGCGATGCTGGAAAAGTTCTCTATAAATCGACGATAGTATCCAGCTAAGCCTAAGAATTGGCGGATTTCCTTCGGAGATTTAGGCGCTTGCCAATTCTTAATAGCTTCAACCTTACTCGGATCAACGTGTATTCCTTGGTGGTTTATAACGTGACCGAGGAATTGCACCTCTTGTAACCAGAAGTTACACTTGGAGAATTTTGCATACAACTTCTCCTGATCCAAAAGCTCCAAAATTAACCTCAAATGTCGCTCATGTTCTTCTTTACTTTTTGAATATATCAAAATATCGTCAATAAATACAATGACGAATTTGTCGAGATAGGGTTTACAGACTCGGTTCATGAGATCCATGAACACCGCTGGCGCATTTGTTAGCCCAAAAGGCATAACTAGAAATTCATAGTGGCCGTAGCGAGTCCGAAACGCGGTTTTTGGGATATCCTCCTCTTGAATTCTAACTTGGTGGTATCCCGATCTAAGATCAATTTTTGAGAAATAGCTCGCACCTTGTAGTTGGTCGAACAAATCATCGATCCGGGGAAGAGGATACCTATTTTTAATGGTTAACTTATTCAATTCCCTGTAGTCAATGCACATTCGAAGGCTTCCGTCCTTCTTTTTCACAAATAGTACAGGTGCACCCCACGGGGAATAGCTGGGACGAATAAATCCCTTATCCAACAATTCCTGCAACTGGTTGGATAATTCTTGCATCTCGGACGGTGCAAGTCTGTAAGGGGCCTTAGCAACAGGGCCAGCTTGTGGTAACAGATCGATTCTGAATTCGACCTGTCGGGTTGGCGGTAATCCAGGAAGTTCCTCTGGAAAAACTTGTGGAAATTCGCGTACCACGGGAATATCGTCCACCCGTTTTTCCTCAGAATCAGCGGCCGTCAGGCTCGCTAGATACGCCACACATCCCTGACGTATATATTTCAACACCTTGAGGTGGGATATAAATGGTATCATGGTGCCGGATTTTTCTCCCTGCACTAATACCTCCTCGTCATCCGACACCCGGATCTTGACGGTTTTCTTTTCACAGTTTATTTCTACCCTGTTACGTGCCAACCAATCCATTCCCACTATCACGTCAAAACTACCCAATTCTACCGGTAACAAGTCAATCAGGAAGGATTGTTCGCTCAGAATAAAAGGGCAATTCCGAACAATCCGATTAACTATCATGGTTTTACCTTTAGCGACTTCTACGGTGTAAGGTTCTATGGTTTCACCAATAGGAAGGTTTGCTATCGAAAGGAATCTAACGGAGACAAAACTTCTATCGGCGCCTGTATCAAATAATACAGAAGCGTAATGATCAGAGACGAGGAAGGTACCTGTCACTACGCTGGGGTCCTGGCGCGCCTCGTTCGCTCCCATCACAAATGCTCGGCCTCGCGCCGGATTGGACGACGATGGCTGACCCGCGAGTTGTCTCCCGTTTCCTCCCTGATTCAGTTTCGGGCAGTTCCTTTTGAAGTGATCCGTGCTGCCGCATTCGTAGCAAGCACGGCTAGTGGTCACCATCTGGTTTCCTTGCGGGTTCTGCTGTCGGGCTGGTTGAGTTCTAAATGGTTGCGCCCGAATAGGTTGTGGTTGTCGGTTCAGGTTGTTCAGATTTGTCTTACAATTTGGTGCGTAGTGTCCAACCCTGCCACACCGGTGGCACACCACCTCCTTGCACACGCCACTATGGTGGTAACCACATTTCCCGCACCTAGGAAACGTTCCCTTCTGCGGTTCTTGCCTTCCGCCCGAACTAGTCATGGCATAGCTCTGGGCAGCGGGCCTAGCTCGTTTGCTTTGCTGCTTTTCTTGGACTCTATGATCATGCGCACTCCGTTTTCCCCCAGCGGATTCTCCTGTCACCTTTAGTGATCCGCTCCGCAAGAAATCATACGTGACTATGCCAGCCTGTGTCACTGCACTTTCATACGTCCGGTGTCCCCCCGCGGTGACTATACTTCTTACTACTGGAGTAAGTCCCCAAATATAACGTTCCACCCTCTTCGTCTCCGGGGTGACCAACCACGGTACTAATCGTGACAGTTCATTGAACCGATTGGTATAACCCAAGTGGTCCGCCCCCTTCATCTCCAGATTCCACAACTCATTTTCCAGTTTCTGCAATTCATTCTTTGGACAGAAATGTTCCAACACAAGAGCCTTAAGCTCCGTCCAGGTCATGTGGTTTGTCGCCACCTGACCTCGAGTCTGTACTATGGTGTTCCACCATGTCAAGGCATGGTCGGTGAATGTACAGGTGGCGTACTTAACGATACAGTCCTCGGGACAGTTGCTAATATTCACCACTGATTCGATTTTCTCTATCCATTTAACTAACCCATTCGGTCCTTCCGACCCGCTAAACTCTAATGGCTTGCACAACATGAAATCCTTGATCAAACATCCCCTGGATGCACGAATTGGTTCCGTACGGTTTGTCTCTACCGTAGGTATAGGGCCATTGCTGTCAGTAACGACCACCCTAGGCGGTGCGTCATTACTCGGAATAGTGTTATCATTCCTTGGAGGATTAGCATTTTGTTCCCCGCCATCATTTATGGGCGTTTGATTGCTCGGAGGGGTTGGATTGGTTGAGTTATTAATACTGGCGGCGATGCGCGATACTATATCCGGTATCGCCGCCTCCAACTGCTGAGCAATCAAACGGCTCACATCTACTTCCGATATTTTCGTGGATCGTTTCGGTGCCATTCTACACAATCATCAAAGAAATATATATAATCAATACCATCTCAAAACATAAAGCACAATACATATTTCATTCATTAGTAAACATTGATTCATATTACACAACATCAGTTTACATACTTTCAGTCAACATTACATAACTAGTTTTATTACAAGGGCCCTATGTCGGTATCATCTCGACATAACCCGTAAAGGGGTCAGTGCTTGAATGATACCCAAAAGTATCTATAGTGATATGCCCTACAAGAGACCCACCCTAGGGGCCAGTGGTCGTATCATAACTAACCAAGATTCACTCCGTGTTAGTATCACCACTAACTACTTACACAGAGTATCAAAAAGAAAACGGTCCCTGACTAACCCCAACCAAACATAACTACTAAACACGGTGGTATGCCCACCACATCATCACTGCCACCATCGCCACCACTGCTGCCACCACCCCCCGGAGCCACGCCTCCAACCGCTGAACCATCATTAGGGAGTACGAGCTCTCCCTGGTCAACCGGTCGATTGCATACTGGCAATCCAGTATGCGGTCACCAAGGTACACTCGTCTCTGTACCCCCACGGTCAGGGCGGCTGAGTGCTCATTTACTTGCTCTGTGAGCACTCGTAGCCAGGCTACCGCCTCCCGCTCCTGTCTGGGAAGGCCCCAGACAGGTAGAGCCATCGGCTCGGGCTGGGATGAGGACTCTCCCCGACGAGTAGCAGGTCGGGGTGGGGGAGAGGTCGGTGGGACACGCGGAATGCTGATCCGCGCCGTAAGGCGGGGACCAAATCCCGGAGGGACAGAGGTGGCTTGCGGTGCGAGGGGAGTAGGGGATCTGACGATCCGGGCCGGGGAGGACTGACTCGAGCTCCTGTGACTCGCCTCGCTAGGCTCGGAGTCGGATGACACATGTAAGCTCCCGGAGTTTCCGGGGCTAACCTCCTCCGGATCCTCCTCTACAGATAAGCTATGCGGGCTTGACATTTTTACCTGCACACAAGTTAACAAGCACATAGTCCTTTCCATAGTGTAATTCATAATTAAATTAACACATACTTATTTATACAATTTTACCACATAATATTATTATCATATATTTACACATATGTTGCCAATTTTACCTATTTAAGTCCCCCGTGACTTCCCCTGAATTCCCTCGTGCAGACAAGTCTGTTATTATGTTCCGGACCATAATAACCCACTTGTCCAACCAAGTTCATCCCGATCTCGTCACAATATATTATTAGTTGATATTCAGATCCTATAATACTTGAGCTACTGGTTATATTTTAGGTATCTTTTTCAGACATCCTAATTCTTTATAACCAATGGCTCTGATACCAAGTTCTGTAACACCCCGTAACCGCAGCGGAAACGTACACGGGATGCAACAGACACATCTGATATCAACAGCATTGCTTATAAAGAAAATACCACTACATTAATTTATAACATATTACATTGTTGCGAGTTTCATTACTGTCTAGGTGTTACACACATATTTTACCGATAAGACATTAATAAATTCATTACAAAACATAGAGCAGCAAGCTTCCAACAGGTAGCACAGATAGTTAAGCACACATCAATCAATCCAACTTAGGCATACCTAGAAAACATGTAAAGAAAACGGGTCAACTACGAATAGTTGGTGAGTTTCACTAATTTAAATAAACACTGACAAATCATTTTAATAATCATTTATTAACAATATAATCATGCTGGGAACTATGTTACCCCAGAACATTTCCATTAACTTCCTGGGAACTATGTTGCCCCAGAATAATAATAACCCCTGGGAACTATGTTACACCAGAACAGTAAATACCCCTGGGAACTATGTTACCCCAGAACAATCACAACCTCTGGGAACTATGTTACCCCAGAACAATAATAACCCCTGGGAACTATGTTACCCCAGAACAATAATAACCCCTGGGAACTATGTTACCCCAGAACAATAATAACCCCTGGGAACTATGTTACCCCAGAACAATAATAACCCCTGGGAACTATGTTACCCCAGAACAATAACACATAATAAACATTTTATATATTCTGTGCATCAGACCATATATATATAAATGTACAAGTATTTCCATACGATCGGTATGTACTTAAATACTTTAAATAAGACATGTTTTCCGCCCCGGGAAAATATAATTAAAACAATTCATTAAAAGGGGCTCGTGAAAACTCACCTTTTTGTGAGTCGGTGAGTAATATAAGGAACAGCTACGTGCCTGGATCTGTAATATAATATCTAGTCGTTACTATATAATTCCCATAACTTAAATACGTATCAATCGGTACATCTGGGAACATTGTTAACCCAGTACTGTACTCGATTCGGGGACAATGTTAACCCCGTGACACTTCTAAGGACTCAGATTGTGACATTGCTTAGAGTTTGACAGTCAATTTAATTAAGGTGATGAAATTATAGCTCGGTTTGACACCCCGTTTGGCCGTGGGGCCCGTTTCCGTCATTTCGGTGCCGGAAACGGTAAAATCGGGTAAAATTACCCAAATCATCCGAATTATTTTCGGATGATTTATTTTTACTTAATTTACTTAGATTTATGAAATAGTCCATTTTTAGAGTTTTCATGTACCAGTCAGCTCGCTTATGCGAACTTTGCCGGTTTACACGTTTTAAGCTTTAAAAACTTGTTTTTATGTTCTTTTAGCACAAATAATTACCCGATTAGTCTCGGGTCTTGAAATTTTGCACAAAACTTAATTTGACAGTAAGGAATTTTGTAAAAATTTTCCAGATTTATTTTCTTATATTTACATTTATTTATCTATTTTTAAATCTTATTAAAACACTAAATATATCAAAAATACCAAAACACTTTAGAAAAATCCCAAATTTTTCTGGAATGATCCTTGTCATCCTCATAACTTTCTGGAATTTTTCCAGATTTATTTTCCTATATTTACATTTATTTATCTATTTTTAAATCTTATTAAAACACTAAATATATCAAAAATACCAAAACACTTTAGAAAAATTCCAAATTTTTCTGGGATGATCTCTATCATCTTCATAACTTCCTGGAATTTTTCCAGATTTATTTTCCTTTATTTACGTTTATTTATCGATTTTTAAATCTTATTAAAACACTAAATATGTCAAAAATACCAAAACACTTTAGAAAAATCCCAAATTTTTCTGGGATGATCTCTATCATCCTCATAACTTCCTGGAATTTTTCCAGAATTTAAAAATTATTTTTCAAGCCATTTTCACCCAAAACCGAGCTAGAAAGCCCTAGAACTCGTTTCACCGAAAAGCCTACTTAGACTTTTCCAACTGAGCTCAAATTTTGTGGGTGACTTTTATATGTTATAAAAAGCTTATCTTAAATTTTCCAGAATTTTTCATCAAGTTTAGCTATTTTTCACTATTTTTGGCCAAAACCGAGCATTAAATTCACCAAATATTCATCTTTTATCCAAAAATTACCAAAAATTCACAGATCTCATATTTTCTTGTGTAGATCATCTCTGTGAAATTTCGTGACCCGACTCTAAGCACACGAAAATCTGTCCAAATTTCATAAACACACGAAAACCGAACTATCTTGTGTTTTCTAGCTTTAGATCGCAAGGATCTCGGTTTCTAGCCTTTGCTAGCCGCTAGATACAACACTTACAAGCACCATAACACTATACCAAGCAAACTATACCAACAATCAAACCATTTCTTTCAAAGTGTCGGTTTTTAAGTAAAAACAAAGGTTTTAACCGTAAAAATCCGTTCTCGACTCTTTTTACTCATTTCTTGGACCAAGATCCCTTGTATAACTTGTATACATCTCTTGGTCATGCAAGAGTCGATTGCATCTCGGATTTTCACCCGTTTTTCACATGGAAAATTCATTTGACAAGATTTCAACCGTAAAAATTCATTCTAAACACTTTTAACTAATTACTTGGATCAAGATCCTTTGTATAAATTGTATACATCCCTTGATCATACGAGAACCGGTTCCATCTCGGGTTTTCACCCATATCTCACTTGGAACCTTTTGTTCTCAAGAATTATGAAATTAAAACAAGATTCAAGCCTCAAATTATGTATATACCTTGAAGATCTTGGTTAAAAATGATGATCTTGGTTGTATACTTGAAAGATATGAAAGGATTTTGGGAGAGTTTTTGATGGAAAAAGAAAAAATGAAATGTGTGTGTGCATAAACAAGGCCGATCGGCCTACATTATGTGTGGGGTGGGGCCCACACATCCATTCTAGGCCACACACTCAGATTTTCGTAATCTGGATAATGTTTTGGATAATCTGGTTCAGTTCGTTTCTCGTTTAAACTCGTAATTCGGCTTGAAACGAAATTAAAATGGTCGTTTTTCGGGTTAAAGTAAAATTTACATAAAACTGATTTAAAAACTTTAAAAACTTAACTCATGACATTAAAACATCATATTATTAATAATTACGCATCTTTTTCGGCTTGATTGATCGTCTCTTGCTTGGTTTGGTGTTAAAGGTTTCGTTTAGCGTACCGACGTACCATTAAATCGAAATCCTTTTTCTGTGCTATAATTTACTTATCGCGAAGCATTAATACTTCGTAAATATCACTAAACATTATATACTTCGTCTATAATGTAATTCCCGATTCGTTCGGGTTTCAATAATCGTTCATTGGTTAATTGTAATTCCAATATGATTCACTATATAATTGGGTATGATTCATACTGTGAACCATATATATTCGTATAAACGTGCTATAACTCATATAATCAATATTAAATAACACGTAAATAGTATATTCCGGCTAGGGTATACCTGAATTTGCCGGAATCGTTACATATATATATATATATATCATGTTATAAAATTATCATTATCATTACTATCTTTATCATTAATAATATTATTATAAACTTTACTATCAATTCATTTTTATAAAAAAAAAAACGAACCCTTGATTTAAAACCCGTCTTGTTTCTATTTTGATATTGGTTTAGTTATTTAAAAGACTAATAAAATAATAATATTTTATTTTAAATTATCAATGTACGAGTCCATAATCTTTAACAAATTAACCGGTAATCCGATTTACAACCGAACTTCATCATTCATTGTTTCCATTATAGTTTCATTATGGTCTCAAGTTCGTTAATATATATTACATTATTTATTTTAGCTAAGGTGTTTATCGTTCAAGTCGGATCTGTTCGTTTACCGTTCGAGCTTCATTTATTTATCTATTTATTTCTCAGTTCATCAGTCGAGGTGAGTACTTTCATACCCTTTTTTGCATCTTTCGTTTTGGGGTGACATTTCATACTTATCAAACTAAATGCTTTATTTACTTGAATCTTAAACCCACAAACGTGATTGTATACATTACTTAAATACCTTCTTGATTTGGTGTTCTATCCTATATGTCTATGTGTTTATCGCTTTCGGTCAGTTGAATCTATAAATCCTAGACCATTTGGTAATGGCAAGGTGTCGTTAACGATATTATATTAAATCCTAGACTACCTGGCAACCCCTTGTAGCTAGGTGGCGCTAACGTAATTCTAGTAGCGATTGTCAATTTATCCAAGTTGTTGCTTTTATTTATTGTTTTGTATACAAGTTTTGTGGCTTTTTATTACTATATACTTATATGCTCAATCTTATGAATTGCTCACCAACCTTTGTGTTAACAAACTTTATTTTATGAAATGTTACATGTTTGACTTTTGTTGACTCTAGTGCGTGACGGAAAACGTTACCAAGACTATTGGTGTATTAGTAAAAAAATGAACAATATGATTGCTATTTGTTTATATGAACGAGATGTGTTGTTATTGATTTGTTGAAATAAAATGAGTTGAATAAATATTGTCACTTTAAATAGTGTCTTGTGTATTTGTCCAATCACGTTGCACCCCGACATGTTCCGCCGCCTTTGGTCGGGGTGTGACAGATTGGTATCAGTGCCACAAGACTATAGGATAGGTGGTCAGACGTAACGACCTAGTATAGTCTTTACATTAGGGTACTTATACGTGTTTACCCTGCTTGATTGTTCAATGCACATGTTTATTTATATACTTATTTATTTTATCAAATCATAAATATACATATACACACACTTTAATAGTATTTCAAGGTACCCTTACCTTAAAACGCAGAAACATTAGTTTTTATTGTGTTTTATGGATCACGAGCTTAACTTGGATCCCGTTGTTTCAAATCTCCTTAAAGATTGTCTCATTTGAGATAACCACTTTAAGTAGTCGAATACGTGTGTTCCGCCCGCCATCCAAATTTTTAGTGTTAAAACAATTGAACTACGGTGATTTTGTGGACTAGCGTTTTAACATGACGTTGTATTTTGATTTATTGTTTTTTTACAATCGTTATTTGAGTCGAAGACATGAAAAAGACGCGGTGGTACGTACACATGTTTAGACTCCAACATGGTATTTTTGTATTAAAGGTTTTTAGTGTCGGAATATCAAGTCATGGTGGTTCATGCACGATTTCTCCGCCTTTAAATCTTAAAATATTATTATTACGTTTCAAGAATTTAAACCATTTTTCCTTTATTTTGTTATAAATTCTTATCACAAGTCTTCATTTATAAATGTTAAATATATATATATATATATATATTTATATATATCTCGATTTTATATGGTAAATTTTTACACCAATTTTCTCATTTTGATTTCACGATGATTTTTATTATGAATTTCGTTCATTATGATCTCTTCGATATAGGTTAAATATATGTATATATAGAGTGTGATCTATTCATAATAATTTATAATATGTCATTTATTTTCATTAGGACGATTTACAAACGAAAATCTTACTATTTAAATTCATCATATTAAGAAGGTTTTATGATAAATTTCACCTCAACTTTTCAAATAAATTTTCCTATTGTATAAACTTTAAATTGTCTTTAAGGTTATCGTAAAAAATTTTATTTTTATAACTGTTCCGTTTATTTTGGACAATCACTTCAAAAATTTTAATTATTTAGACATCGCACGACATTTTTAATTATACTACATTATATAATACACGTGATAAAATTTTCATGACCCAAATTTATTTCCATAACAACTATCACCATGCAATCCTTGGTTCATTATAAATTTTCACGAATAAAATTTACATCATACGATTGTCCGCGTTTTAAAATTTTTATGATTGTTTTGCCATGGTCTTTCAAGAAAGTCACAAACTTATGGCTTGTAATCTTCTTGAAACTCTCATGCAAAACTTCATAGAAATTTTACTTAAAAGACAAAAAATCGTTTACTTGTGATTTCTTGATTCACAATGCCGGTCATTTTAACTTACCATGATATTCTTCATTATACGATATTAAATTACGAACTTAGTAAAAAGGGATTTCATATCGCAACTTTATATTTGCTAAACGACACTCATCATTAAATATTGAAACCTCATAACAAATTTTAACATTCAACTTACGTATTTTAAATTCCCTCATAAAAAAAATAAAAAAAATTGTGTAATTCACACGCTCGGATCTCAAGAATTCTATTTATATAATATATAGTTATATATATATATTAACATGTAATTTTAATTATTAAAATTTCTGGGACATTTCAAACATTAATTATAAATTATGATATTTTCAATTTAATACTTATTATTAGTCAAGAAAAATCTCCCTGAACGCAACCACAAGTTCCCAAACACCCGTATTCCCTCTCAAACTACCATCTCAAATCGAACCATCCTTCCACTACAAAAGCTTTCCACATACTCAAGTCTTTCCCGAATATGAACGAAATCCTAAACATCCAAAAGTATACCCTCACCAATTCAAACCCCATGCAAAATCAAAGATGTACAACATTAACCCAACAAAAAGCCTTAAATAACGACACTCCCACGCCACGAAAACCTATCAAACTCACTATCCTAATACTTCAAAGACACCGACAAACACACTCACAAATATCTTGAATATATACAAACCAAAGCTTACCCAACTATGACTTAAAATCCTTCGACCCATACTATGTCGAGTCACAAACCATATCGCCACTCCGTTCCATCCAACCATAGCGTGTGATATCAAAATAGCAATCCAAACACTCCTTACCAAATACATGTATAAACCGAATCTCAACCCAAACTAGTCAAGATCAAATTATCCAACTTACCAACTTAAGCCAAGCTCAAATAAGCCAAGTCTCACCTAATAGCCCAACCATTACACACACAAATCAGCTAAGCCTAACCTACTCAAACGACCAACACTCAACAAACCTCTTCGATTCAACTCAAAGAAAACTCAACTATCCAAGTCGACCTAAACACTCTCACTTGCCGCTAAATTTTCAAACCATTCATCATACGAAGCCTAAAACCCCTCCTTACGCATGCAAGCTTCGTTTTTCCCTAAATTTTTATTTTATTTTATTTATATAAATACAACTAGTGTATTTATAACAACCTCATGTATTCAAATAATCGCTTTTAAATTATAAACTTTTAAAAAAAGGGGATGATTTACGTATTATTATACTCATGTTTTATAAATCATCTTTGTAAAATGTAATACGGTAATGACAACAAAAATTGATTATGAGGAGTTGTTTTCAAAGGTTAATAAACGATTATATGTATGATTTCAAGATTTTAAATATTGTCACCTAAAGTGATAAACCTCTTAATAACTTTATAAATTAGAGGTCTCTTTTTGAATGATGAATGCGGGATTTATTCAGTAATAAATAACAACTTTCACCATATTGCATAAACTCAATGACCATGACTTTGCAAATCTTTTGGGACGCGCTTAAAAATATTTTATACTATAACAAAATTTTTTTCTCAATAACAATTTACGCAAACTATTACCTCTTATTATCGCAAGCATCATCACTTTATATAATTTATTTTCATCACAATAACTTTATGTATACAAACTCAATTAACAATTTGGGTTACAAGATTTACATTCAATAATGATTTAAATATTTTCCCTAGTAATGCGTTACCGCGATGCTTTGTTGTTATGTACATTCCTTAGAAACAGTAAAACGGCCTTCCTTAAGACCTCATTTTCAATTTTAGTCTATTATACGCTACGCGATTTACATATTTCGACATTAAATTCGAGTCTCACAATTATTGCGATTTTATTTTCATTTGATGAGATGTTTCGATGATAATATTATACACATGAGATTTCATTTTTGTGTTTTGATTTTCATGACCGAATGCAAACCATTCAATAACAATTTGTGTAACACTATCAAAACCTTAACTTCGCCAAAATATCGTTTATCTTTTAAACGATATTTTCATGACTATGTTATTTATATTTGAGCATTTATGTAAACACGATTCTATACGTTATTCTATATCATTTGATCTAATCTATTAACGGCCTTTATGTGGCTGTCTACAAGTTTTGGCGCTATTAGAAACCGTTATTATATTGACGATTATATAAATGGTTTCACAATAGTGGTCGTATTCACGTTTTATCACATTTTATCGATTGATTTTGGTTGTTAATCAAATGCTATTTTATTTATATTGATGCACATATGCGTTACTCCAATGAAACTCACCTCATTCTCGTGTTAACACATTTCATGTAATCATATCCTCAAATACTTATAACCTCAAGTTGTTCATGTATGAAACTCATCGTACGCTATTATTAATTGTATCGTTGTTTATCCCAACTTTATTTGTTCATTTATTGGACTTCTCAATTTCACTTATCGGGTTTCATTTATCGGAATTATTTAGTTCCTCGATGTATAGACTTGACAATTATCTTGATGACTGTCGACTACAAACCTCGTTTTGTAATTGTTTACCCAGAATTTTATTTAATCAATTGTCTTTACTTATTTAAACCAAAATATTTATTTTCACTTTGGTTATACTATAAGATTTTAATTGTCTCAATTATTTCTTCCATTTTCCTATTTATTTAAAAAGGGTCAACCCCAAAATTTCCAACTGCTGGTATTGTTTTATCAATATGTGAAAAATTCAACAGATTCATGCACGTTTCTAATGTTTAAGATTACAAAATAAATATGTCTTTTAAACCACGCAATGGAATGAACCATGTGGACCATACGACGATCTAAATAATTATGGGTGCACACATAATTAACGAAATCCTCGTATGGAAGTGATGTGCGATAATATATATATATAAATAAAACACAAGTCGCAACTAAGCTTTAAAACCAAACAATCTATCTTATTTCACACAAACGGCAAGTGTACCGGTTGCGTATAGCAAAGATGAGGAAAGTCCGGATATCGAACTCGAAGACACGTGAAAACGTTTTTAATTACTAAACTCTAACCAAGACTCACCAAAATATTATTTAAATGATTTTTTTAATATTTAAAATTGATTTAACTACTTAACTTAATTAAACGAAAACTTTTAACAAAACTCTTTGAAAACTTTGACTGCAGTGATAAAAACGTCTACCTAGGAATGAATCATGTTGATAAAAATAACAAGACAATGGATTGAAAACATTCACGACACCGGTTATAAAAGATGACCCAACTAAAACTTGTTTAGGAAAGTCAAATTACCTCTCAATCTCTCTAACAATCTCTAATTATTAACGTGTTCAAATACCGACTCACCTCTCGGTCTCACCGACACACTAGCCTAATGGAAACGAATACTACGCAACCAAGGATAGAGGAACAATTTAACATAACCCAAATTAAACCAACTAATTGCACATAAACACTCAAGCTTGACAAGACAAAAACCCGCTCTCGCGCGGTCTTAATTCTAACAAGTAAAAGCAAAGAGACAATATTACTTCTTATCACCTCTCGGTCTCAAAGAAGGTGTATTTTAACTGATTTTAGATGATTATATTACCCACTTATCCCTACGGTTGTACTTCCCGCAAATAAACCCAAAACACCAAGTAAAGAGTTTAACAAGCAATCAATTAATCAAAACCAATTCAATTAACTAATGCAAGAGGATTATAAGTAATAAAACATAAAACACAGCCATCACACACAATCTAATTTATGGTTTAGTTAAACTTTACATCAATAATTTAGGTCTTGAACATTAACAATCCGTTAAACAAGTTAAAACCACTCAACAATCATCTATCCTAGGTAGAACAAACGAGTTTAGCTACTCATTAATCTTGGACAGCCATGCATACTTAAGAAAAACACCATAAACATCATCATTAACATTATAAAACTCATTCAAGATCCAAACAATATCACTAACAAGACAAACTATCAATCAATTGCAAAACAATTCAAAACGAAAGATCAAATCAACAAAGTTAGTGTTCTTGAACAAAAAGTAAAGTTTATGGATGTTTTACTATGTATTATGGCTGAGATCTTTGCTTGTTTGAAGCCCCTAGCTGCTGCCCCGATGTTCCTCTTCCTTCTCCAGCCGCCAACAGCCCTCAGCCTCCTTGCTTTTTCTTTTTTATTCTTTCTTTCTTGCCGGCGGCAGAATTCCGATCGGAATTAGGGTTTTGTTTTAGGTTTTATGTGATTTCGGGATTTGTGATCAATAATTGGCTGGAAACCCCCTTAATTAACTTAATATAACATTATATAAGGCCTTTAAGAAGTGGGCTTGGGTCGGGCCTTGACTTATAAGTTTGAAAGTTGAACAATTAAGCCCCTAAACTCTTCAATTTAACTCTTTTTTCCACCAAACTTCACAACCTACAAGTAAACAATTATATTTGTAATATTAAGCATAAACAAACCATAAAACTTAATAATTATACTAAAAACAATTATAACATGATAAAAATGATACGGAAAGTAAGTGTGTTTCACTACACATCAAACATCCCCACACTTAAACCTGTTTTGTCCCTGAAAAAGTTTAATGCAGTTGGATCAGAATCGAAAAATCAAAGTTAAATCAAACATATAGGTTATATTTTAAAGCTCAGAAAAACGCAAAAACCGCGATCATCGATATTGTTGTCCACCTAAACCCATGCCTTAATCTTTACCGGGACAAATAAGATCCGACAATATTACTCAGTGGTTTACACAATTAAGATCCGCTTATTTTCTACTTTTACCGGACCAGACCACCCCAATTTGATTTAAACCTCAAAGTTAGCAGATTTAAAACTTTGTTGCTCAATATTTATGAATAGTTAAGACGATCAAGGGTATTGTTTATCCACCTAAGCTTAAGCATCAAAGTCTACCAAGCAGCCATTAGATACGATTAAGGTTCAATTATTTATAGCTAGTGCTCCCCACAACATGACATACCCCCGTTATCAAGCAATACCCCAAATCCATAACCATAGGTGAGTATGCAACATTTTATCTGTATGGCTTACATGTAGCGTGTCCCTTGTGGTCCGTTTCTTAATGGTAATGAGACGCAAGCAAGGGGACCCCACATGACTAACAGCGTGGATGATCAAGTCTGTAGTGTATTTGTACTTTTGTACTTTTTGTGATCATGTTTATAGACTTATAAGGGTTTGCTCTTTGGCTTTATTTTTAAATATACACAACCCCACTTAGGAATTGTGAATACCCAGCTAAATAGATTGCATACAGACCCATGGTCTCTAGACCCGAAGCATCCCATAAATACAGGATTTAAGGTTATAAAACCATACGCCGATAAGGTGTAAAACACTAACTAGCATTTTAAGATTTATATCACAGGCTACACGGCATACTCTAACGTTAAACCTACCCAAGCATCATATGATAACGTATTCAAATTTTTAAAACTCATGATATTTCCATTTTTTCATACCAAAATTTGAGGCTTGAGTATGACCCGACCTTTCGTTGCTTATTTTCCACGGACAAAACGCTTTACTCACAAAAGATTTCCGTTTAAACCGTTTTACCAAATTTGCCCTTTCATTTTCAAGGCTGAGCCTACCGACACATCCCAAGTTAAGTGCGTTTTCTTTAATTTATCTCATATTATTAGTAGTTTGAAAAACTGATTTCCGAATAAAATCATCATCTCCCACTTTAATGCAAAAGAAACTAAAAACAAGGGACATTTTTATTTATATATATATATATATATATATTAAACTTAAACACCGTACGAAAACGAAAAACAAGTGAAAACTTTTTATTTTTTAAATTTTTAATTTTTTTATTTTTTTTTTAAATTTTTTCTACAACTAAGTAAAATAAATTCCCATTCCCACACTTAGAACGAAATCGTCCTCGATGAGAACAAGGAAAAGAAATAAAATAAAAATAAAACGTAAAGCATTAAATTAAAAACTTGAAAGAACAGAAATTAAAATAGAGAACGGGTTACTCCCTGGTTTAGATGCAAATTCTTCATCAGCTGTGTATGACTCAAACGAACGACCGTATAGCATTTCATTCGCGGCCGCAACCTCGGGTGAACCAGTTCCAAAACGCCATCAGAGCTACCATGCGCATAATAATACCTGTAACAACTCAAACTCACTCGCATGTAGTGGTGTACAAAACAGAAAACAAAAACATAAGAAATAAACATATTTTTGTGTTTTTGAATTTTTTAATTTTTTTGATTTTTATTAAATATTTTTTTTTGTATTTTTATGTTTTTATAAATAAAAATAAAACAAATAAAAACATATAATAAAAAGAATCATAATACAAACTTTACAACTCGGGCTGTCTCCCGAGTGATGCATCCATCACGCCTATTTCTCGGTGAATGAGTCAAGGTAGAACACCTCGACTGTCTGATCAGTTATCGGCTCTCCTATGTAGTGCTTCAATCTATTGCCGTTCACCTTAAACTTCCCGCTTCGATCTTGTATCTCAATCGTGCCATACGGGAAAACCTCAGTGACCGTGAACGGTCCCGACCATCGGGATTTCAACTTTCCCGGGAATAACCTCAATCGTGAGTTATACAGTAAAACCTTATCCCCACACTTGAACTGCTTATTACCCTTCAATTTCCTGTCATGCAGTTCCTTCGTATGCTCCTTATACCGAAATGATTGTGCATATGCGTGATCCCGGAGCTCCTCTAATTCGTGTAATTGATGGAAACGATTACCCTCTGCGGCGGGTAAATCCAGATTAACTCTTTGAAGGGCCCATGAAGTGCGGTGTTCCAATTCAACAGGAAGATGACAGGCCTTCCCATAAATCATCTGAAATGGTGTGGAACCAGTCGGAGTCTTGTAGGCTGTACGGAAGGCCCACAGAGCGTCATCTAATTTGTCAAACCAATCCCGACGATTTGAACCAACCGTTTTCTCGAGATTACGTTTGATTCCCTGATTACTCACTTCTACTTGCCCACTAGTCTGTGAGTGGTAGGCGGTCGCAAGCCGATGGGTGACCCCATAACGCTTCAACGCCTTTTCCATCTGCGAGTTGCAAAAGTGAGTATCTCGATCACTGATCAAGGCTTTCGGGACTCCAAAATGAGCAAATAGACTTTTTAGAAAACGGAATACCACTCGGGCATCATTGGTGGGTAGAGCTATGGCCTCAACCCACTTAGACAAGTAATCGACGGCCACGAGGATGTATTTGTTTCCACGTGAAGATGGAAACGGTCCCATGAAATCAATACCCCATATATCAAAAACCTCACAAACTTGAATAGCATTCTGGGGAATTTCGTTTCGCGAAGAAATGTTGCCGACAGGCTGGCAACGATCGCAACTCTTAACGAACAGGTGAGCATCCTTAAAGATAGACGGCCAGTAAAAACCAGAATCAAAGACTTTCATTGCCGTAGAATTCACACCGTGGTGACCTCCAGTCGGTCCCACATGACAATGGCTCAAAATTTGCCATCCTTCTTTGACATCCACACACCTTCTAATAAGCTGATCAGCACCAATGCGGAAAAGATACGGATCGTCCCAAAGGTAAAATTTGATGTCAACAAAGAATTTCTTCTTTTGCTGGTAAGACATCTTTGGGAGGTATCCATCAGCAAGATAGTTTGCGAAATCAGCAAACCATGGAAAACCTTCCTCTTGTGCAGTAACGAACATCAGACTCTCTGTCGAAAAATGATCGTCGATCCTAACTCCCGATTCTCCTGGATCAAACCCCTCTAGTCATGAAAGATGATCAGCCGCCACATTCTCGGCCCCCTTTTTATCGCGGATCTCTATATCGAACTCTTAAAGCAACAGGATCCATCGGATAAGACGAGGCTTAGCATCTTGCTTGCTGAAAAGATATCTAATAGCGGCATGATCCGTATAAACAATCGTTTTGGACAAAACCAGATAGGACCTAAATTTGTCGAAAGCAAACACCACAGCTAAAAGCTCTTTTTCGGTGGTGGTATAGCTTTCATGTGCGCTATTTAAGGTCCGGCTCGCATAATAGATCGGATGGAAATGTTTATCCTTCAGTTGTCCAAGAACCGCTCCGACTGCGAAGTCGCTTGCGTCACACATCAACTCGAATGGTAACGACCAGTCGGGAGCAACCATGATCGGGGCGTTAACTAGTTTGTCTTTTAGAAGATCAAACGCCTCTATACATTGCTCAGAAAAAATAAATGGAGCATCCTTCTCCAAAAGTTTGGTCATGGGTCTCGCGATTTTGGAAAAATCTTTGATAAACCAGCGGTAGAACCCGGCATGACCAAGAAAGCTACGAATTGATCTCACAGAAGTAGGTGGGGGGAGATTAGAAATGGTCTCGACCTATGCCCGGTCAACCTCTATCCCCGCACTTTAGATTCGATGACCAAGAACAATGCCCTCGCGAACCATGAAATGACATTTTTCCCAGTTAAGGACTAGGTTGGTGTCAACGCAGCGGGACATCATCCTCTCGAGATTTGATAAACAATGATCGAAGGAGCTCCCAAATACAGAAAAATCGTCCATGAACACCTCCATGGAGTCCTCGATCATATCATGGAAAATGGCCACCATACACCTCCGGAATGTGGCCGGAGCGTTACAAAGTCCGAACGGCATATGTTTGTAAGCAAACGTTCCGTAAGGGAAGGTGAAAATGGTTTTCTCCTGGTCGTCGGGAGCTATCGGAACCTGGAAGTACCCGGAGAAACCATCTACGAAGCAGTAGTACTGCTGACCTGCTAAACGCTCTAACATCTGATCAATGAATGGGAGAGGAAAGTGGTCTTTCCTGGTGGCATCATTCAGTCGGCGATAGTCGATGCAGACTCGCCATCCCATCACAGTCCTCGTGGGAATAAGCTCGTTCCTCTCGTTGGTGACGACAGTCATGCCACTCTTTTTAGGAACCACTTGGACTGGACTCACCCAAGCACTATCAGAAATGGGGAAAATGATCCCCGCATCAAGGAGTTTAATGATCTCCTTCTTTACAACCTCTTGCATATTCGGATTAAGCCGTCGTTGCGGCTGGACGACAGTTTTGAAATTTTCCTCCATGAGGATTTTATGAGTGCAGAACGAAGGGTTGATACCCTTGATGCCGATAATCTTCCAAGCAATAGCCTCCTTGTGCTCTCGTAGCACCCTCAACAACTTCTCCTTCTCGACCTCGGTCAACGCAGATGCAATGATAACTGGAAGCTTCCTCTCTTCATCTAAAAAAGCATACTCAAGGTGGGAAGGTAAATCCTTAAGCTCTAGGGAAAGAGGAGGACTCTCGACCGAAGGTCGGTCCATCAGATCGTCTCGTACGATCTCAGCAGACACGACAGATTCAGGGGTATGCGACTCGGTGTCGTCATTTAAGGACTGATTGGTTACGGCAACTATTTCAATCTCCGGAATCTCCCTAGCGAGAATCTGGGTGTCGGAGGCAGATCCTCCACAAATTTCACTGAAAAACTCCCCAACATGCTCCATGATGGTATCAATGAAGTATAAGGAGTCATCAGCAGACTTGGGGTGTTTCAGTGACTGTCGAACGTTAAAGGTGACGTTCTCTTCCCCAACTCTTAAGATTAATTTACCCTCGCAGACATCGATCAATGCCTGTGCAGTGGCAAGGAATGGTCGTCCCAAGATGAGTGGGACACTATCGTCATCGTTCATGTCCAAGATGACAAAGTCCACCGGGAAGATGAACTTGTCGACACGAACAAGCATGTTCTCGACCACCCCTCAGGGGTATTTCACAGAGCGATCAGCAAGCTGGATACTCATACGGGTACGCCTCGGTTCGCCTAGACCCAACTTGCGATACATGGAATACGGCATGAGATTAATACTGGCACCAAGATCTGCCAGCGCATGGATGACTGTATTATCACTCAAGATGCAGGGAAGTGTGAAACTCCCAGGATCAGACATCTTTTCTGGTAACTTTCTCTGCAAGACTGCAGAGCAACCAGCACTCAGGGGAATGGAAGAGACTTCGGCTAACTTCTCTTTGTTCAAAAGAATATCCTTAAGAAACTTTGCGTATTTGGGCATTTGTGTAAGTGCCTCAAGGAAAGGAATATTAAGATGAAGTTGCTTCAGAAGATCAAGAAATTTGGAGTTTTGCTCCTCGTTTCTATCCCTACGGACTCTCCCGGGAAATGGGAGTCTAGGTTTGTAGACTCTCTGTGGTGTGCTGGGTGATGGTTGGTTCTCGGCCTGTGCTGAACTTCCGGGTCTGTCTCTTTGATGCACCTCGGCCGGTGGAGACTCCAACTGAATCTCCTCGTCTACCTGCTCTTCCACATCTACCGCAGGCTCGCTAACGACTCCTCTCGTCGCCTCTTGAATCACGGGCTCGTTACGTGCCCCCGCACCGCTCCTTGTCGTCACAGCCTTCGCAAACGCCTTCGGATTTTGTTCAGTGTTACTTGGAAGTGTACTTGGCGACCTCTCATTTAGACGACTTGCTATCTCTCCCATATGACGCTCAAGATTTTGAATTGAAGCTCCTTGATTTCTCATGAATGACTCGTGCTCCCGGAATTTCTCTTGAGTTTCTTTGTGACGGGAGTCCTCTCGAGTCATGAGTTGCGACAGCATCTGTGTCTGTTGTGCCATCATCTCCTCTAGCGTGGGCTTCTTCTCCCCACTACTCGGTCCCTCACCGGAATCCTGGAATAGGCTCTGACGTTGCTGGAAGCCGGACTGATTTCCGTTCCTCTAGTTTGAGTTTTGGTTACCTCTCCACCCCGAATTATAAGAATTGAAAGAATGTTGATTTCGGTTTGGATTATTAACGAAGTCGACTGCCTCCTCCTGGAAACCTACGGGGCATTGAACGTTATCGTGTCCCCCTCTGCAGATCTCGCATAACTTACTTTTCACCTGTAGGTCCTTCACGATCTTTGCAAATGCTTCAACTTGTGCCGCAAGTGCGGTGCTCGTGTCGACCGAACGCATGCCACGTGATAGGGAATCAACGGTTTCGGTACTCTTAACTGGTGGTCGCTGGAATCCACTCATGGCTAAACCGTTAAACAAGGCAATGCACTCATCCGTATCTTTCGTTGTCAGTAGATTACCTCCTGCAGCTGTGTCGAGCATACTCTGAGTCGCGTACGTCACTCCGTTGTAGAACTTCTCAACAACCGCCCAGTCTTGTAGGCCGTGGTTTGGACATAATGCGAGTAGATTTTTAAACCTTTCCCACGCTTCGTAGAAGCTCTCGGTGTTCTCCATCTAGAAAGAGTGAATCTGGTTACGCAAACGAGCGGCCTTAGCCGGAGGATCGTATTTTTCAAGAAATTGGGTCTGCATGGCAGCCCAAGTAGCAATGGACCCCTGTGGGAGGGACACAAGCCACAGACTCGCATGATCAACGAGTGAGAACGGAAAAATTCGGAGTTTTATGGCGTCTTCGGATACGCCGGCAAGATGAAATGTGTTGCAGATACGTGCAATACGAGTGAGATGAGAATGCGGGTTCTCGTGGAACAACCCGTGAAACTGAGCAGAATGAGCAATTGTGTTCAGAACGTTAGATGGAATTTGCCAAGTCGTTTGAACTCCTATAGCTGGTGGAGCAATGCTGGATCTCGCGCCAGCATCGACCGGACGGGCCCGGTCTGCAACTGTCCTCCTCGGTAGTGGATTCGCGTCGCCCATAATCCTATCCCTAATGACGGGTTCAGAAAAAGTAGGAGAAGAAAACGTATTACCGACGGATGTAGATGAACTGGAAGACGGTTTTGTACGACGTCTCTCAAGAAGCTCTCTCTCAGGTTCGGGAAATCCTTCAACTTTTGGTGGTCCTAGAGATAGAGTACGTCGCATACAACTATTAAACTAAACAAAATAAACTAAAATTAGCTAAATTATTTTAAACTAACAAACAAAACAAATAAGAAAAACAAGTAGTCAACAAAGTAAGTCCTAACTCGAGTCGTTCTTAATACGCGTCTAACCGTGTCCCCGGCAACGGCGCCAAAAACTTGATGTGCGAAAATATATATATAAATAAAACACAAGTCGCAACAAAGCTTTAAAACCAAACAATCTATCCTAGTTCACACAAACGGCAAGTGTACCGGTCGCGTATAGCAAAGATGAGGAAAGTCCGGATATCGAACTCGAAGACACGTGAAAACGTTTTTAATTACTAAACTCTAACCAAGACTCACCAAAATATTATTTAAATGATTTTTTTTAATATTTAAAATTGATTAAACTACTTAACTTAATTAAACGAAAACTTTTAACAAAACTCTTTGAAAACTTTGACTGCAGTGATAAAAATGTCTACCTAGGAATGAATCATGTTGATAAAAATAACAAGACAATGGATTGAAAAAATTCACGACACCGGTTATAAAAGATGACCCAACTAAAACTTGTTTAGGAAAGTCAAATTACCTCTCAGTCTCTCTAACAATCTCTAACTTATTTTAATTGATTTTAAAGAATAAACCGGAAAACAATTATTAACGTGTTCAAATACCGACTCACCTCTCGGTCTCACCGACACACTAGCCTAATGGAAACGAATACTACGCAACCAAGGATATAGGAACAATTTAACTTAACCCAAATTAAACCAACTAATTGCACATAAACACTCAAACTTGACAAGGCAAAAACCCGCTCTCGCGCGGTCTTAATTCTAACAAGTAAAAGCAACGAGACAATATTACTTCTTATCACCTCTCGGTCTCAAAGAAAGTGTATTTTAACTGATTTTAGATGATTATATTACCCACTTATCCCTACGGTTGTACTTCCCGCAAATAAACCCAAAACACCAAGTAAAGAGTTTAACAAGCAATCAATTAATCAAAACAAATTCAATTAACTAATGCAAGAGGATTATAAGTAATAAAACATAAAACACAGCCATTACACACAATCTAATTTCTGATTTAGTTAAACTTTACATCAATAATTTAAGTCTTGAACATTAACAATCCGTTAAACAAGTTAAAACCACTCAACAATCATCTATCCTAGGTAGAACAAACGAGTTTAGCTACTCATTAATTTTGGACAGCCAT
Source organism: Bidens hawaiensis (assembly GCF_021521415.1). Taxonomy (NCBI): domain Eukaryota; kingdom Viridiplantae; phylum Streptophyta; class Magnoliopsida; order Asterales; family Asteraceae; genus Bidens; species Bidens hawaiensis. The sequence goes on from NW_027491805.1 coordinate 311,377, forward strand.
GCATACTTAAGAAAAACACCATAAACATCATCATAAACATTATAAAACTCATTCAAGATCCAAACAATATCACTAACAAGACAAACTATCAATCAATTGCAAAACAATTCAAAACAAAAGATCAAATCAACAAAGTTAGTGTTCTTGAACAAAAAGTAAAGTTTATGGATGTTTTACTATGTATTATGGCTGAGATCTTTGCTTGTTTGAAGCCCCTAGCTGCTGCCCCGATGTTCCTCTTCCTTCTCCAGCCGCCAACAGCCCTCAGCCGCCTTGCTTTTTCTTTTTTTTTCTTTCTTTCTTGCCGGCGGCAGAATTCCGATGGAATTAGGGTTTTGTTTTAGGTCTTATGTGATTTCGGGATTTGTGATCAATAATTGGCTGGAAACCCCCTTAATTAACTGAATATAATATTATATAAGGCCTTTAAGAAGTGGGCTTGAGTCGGGCCTTGACTTATAAGTTTGAAAGTTGAACAATTAAGCCCCTAAACTCTTCAATTTAACTCTTTTTTCCACCAAACTTCACAACCTACAAGTAAACAATTATATTTGTAATATTAAGCATAAACAAACCATAAAACTTAATAATTATACTAAAAACAATTAAAACATGATAAAAATGATACGGAAAGTAAGTGTGTTTCACTACACATCTCTCCCGTCTCTCTCTCTCTCTCTCTCTCTCTCTCTCTCGTATCTCTCTCTCTCTACGTCTCCTTCTCTCTTTATTCGACTCTCTCTATCTCTCTCTCATCTCCGGTGGATTTTGGCTCGATTCATTTCCGGTATCGAGCCACGACTCGTGCAACATCGAAAAGGTATATAATTTGGGCCTTGGTATTATTGGTTTTTATATATCGATTATAGGATTTAAACTTGTTAATAATCGGTTTTATCTTTCGGTTATATCATTTGAAACGTGTTGGATGGGTGTTGGATTTGTTTGTATCGGGAAAAAAGATGAACAACGGGTTCGAGTCTAATCCTAAACTAGTTTCGGTGTTATTTTTATATTTAACAAAATTTTATTACTATTAATACTAACATTATTATATAAGGATTATTATTAGTATTATTTTGTTTAACTTATTATTATATGTGTTCATTACTATTATTATTAACTAGATAATTATTATTATTAACATAATTATTATTAACAAGATTATTATTATTATTATTATTATTATTATTATTATTATTATTATTATTATTATTATTATTATTATTATTATTATTATTATTATTATTATTATTATTATTATTATTATTTTTTTAACAAAACTATTATTATTATTATCATTATTTTCATAATAATAGATTATCATCATTATGATCATTATTATCTTTATTACTATGATTATTAAAGAATATTATTAAAATCTAATATTGTTAATATGACCCATTTGTTTTATCGAACCGAAACCCATGTCGGGCCTAGTTGTCGTTTAACGTCATTGTCACTCGAGTTATATCTTTTTATCACCAATACTACTATTATTAAAATACTATTAGTAAAATGTTATAAGTATTAGATATTATTAATATGGCACATATAATTAGCATAACAATAATTATTATTATTATTAAAACTTATAAATCTATTAATAACATATTCCACAATAAAGTAATAATTATTATATTTATTATTACTACTACTACTACTATTAGTTTTAACAACATTTCTCAATTTGTAGTATTACTATGTACTATCATTATCTTTATCTTATATATATATATATCATGTTATAAAATTATTATTATCATTACTATCTTTATCATTAATAATATTATTATAAACTTTACTATCAATTCATTTTTATAAAAAAAAACCAAACCCTTGATTTAAAAACCGTCTTGTTTCTATATTGATATTGGTTTAGTTATTTAAAAGCCTAATAAAATAATAATATTTTATTTTAAATTAATCATTAATTACGAGTCCATAATCTTTAACAAATTAACCGGTAATCCGATTTACAACCGAACCTCATCGTTCATTGTTTCCAATATAGTTTCATTTGGGTTTCAAGTTAATTATATATATTACATTATTTATTTTAGCTAATGTGTTTATCATTTCAAGTCGGATCTGTTCGTTTACCGTTCGAACTTCATTTATTTATCAATATATTTCTCGGTTCATCAATCAAGGTGAGTACTTTCGTACCCCTTTTTCCATCTTTCGTTTTGGGGTGACATTTCATACTTATCAAACTAAATGCTTTATTTACTTGAATCTTAAACCCACAAACGTGATTGTATACATTACTTAAATACTTGCTTGATTTGGTGTTCTATGCTATATGTATATGTGTTTATCGCTTTCGGTTGGTTGAATCTATAAATCCTAGACCATTTGGTAATCGCAAGGTGTCATTAACGTAATGCAATTAACGATATTCTGTTAGATCCTAGACTACTTGGCAACCCCTTGTAGCTAGGTGACGCTAACGTAATTCTATTAGCGATTGTCAATTTATCAAAGTTGTTGCTTTTATTTATTGTTTTGTATACAAGTTTTATGGCTTTTTATTACTATATACTTATATGCTCAATCTTATGAATTGCTCACCAACCTTTGTGTTGACAAACTTTATTTTATGAAATGCTACAGGTTTGCCTTTTGTTGACTCGAGTGCTTAACTTACCAAGACTATTAGGGTATTAGTAAAAAAATGAACAATATGATGGCTATTTGTTTATATGAACGAGATGTGTTGTTATTGATTTATTGAAATAAAATGAGATGAATAAATATTGTCACTTTAAATAGTGTCTTGTGTATTGTCCAATCACGTTGCACCCCGGCATGTTCCGCCGCCTTTGGTCGGGGTGTGACAACTTTCCAAAAGCTTAGAAACATAAGCATGAAACTGGACCTAAGCAAATGTTCCTTTGGGATGAAAGATGTAAGTTCCTCGGGGTTATAGTAACCAAAAAGGAATTCAAGACCAACGTCAAAAAAGTACAGGAAATCTCTCGCATGCCCTCATCGAAATAATTGAAAGAAGTTCAAACTCTAAATGGGAGATTGGTGGGGATGAACAGATTTTTGGATAACCACGCCACTAAGTCATTCCCATTCGTGTCAACACTGCAAAACTCCCTGAAGAAATTACAACTCCGGTGGACACCAGAGGCAGAACAAGCTTTCGAAGAAGTGAAGAAGTGCTTGATTGAATTGCCAACATTGACTGCCCCGCGGAAAGGCGAGGATTTAAACATGTACCTATCAATGTCAAACAGGGAGGTTGGATCAGTGCTACTAGTAATTCAAGAAAAGTTCCAAACACCGATCTATTACATCAGCAAGACTCTTACAGATGCAAAAATGAAAAATTCCATAATGGAAAATTTGGTTTTAGCATTGGTATACGCAACAAGACACCTCCGCAAGAATTTTCATGGACATCCAATCAGCTTGTTGAAAAACTATAAGATCCAAAATGTGATCCGGACACTAGAACTTTCAGGACGATTGGCGAAATGGGCCTTTGAACTGGGGGAACACACCCTTCAATACAAGCCCAGACCAACGATCAAAGGTCAGATGTCGGCAAATTTCTTTACGGAAGTGCCAACCGAGAAAGAAGATGAGTGCATAGCGGATGAGGAACCAATCGCGGTTATTGAAGAGAATGAAGCATGGTCATTATTCACAGATGGAGCATTCAAAGACGAAGGGTCAGGAGCTGGCTTGAAACTGGTGAGCCCAGGTAAACAAAAAATCACATATGCCATCCTCCTAGACGTCAAGAGTATGTTCAACAAAGAGGAATATAAAACATTTATGAATGGGCTACGCATAGCTAGCAAATTTGGTGCGAAGTATATGGAAGCACATGTCGACTCAATGCTTATAGCCAGCCAAGTCAACGGCTCATACGAAGCGAAAGATGAAGTCAAGGCATCATACCTGAAACAAGCCATACAATTGATCAAGAAATTCAAGACATGCAAGGTCAAGCATATTAAGAGAAGTGAGAACAAATCTGCCGAAGTGTTGAGAAAATTTGGAGCCACAAGCTTTGAGCACCTAGAGAAAGAGGTCACAGTCGAAACCTTGGCAGAACCATCGGTACCACCAAGACAATTCAGCATCACACAAAACCCAGAAGAATCATGGATGACCCCCGTCAGAGCGTACCCCTACCAATGCACAAAATTGACTTAATAGTAGACGTCATGGCTTCATATCGCTTCAAATGTTTTTTTAGACGCATACAAAGGTTACCATCAAATTCACATGGCAGAGAGGGACAAGACAAGACAGCCTTCTACACAAACAAAGGCACATTTTGTTATAAAATGATACCCTTTGGGTTAAAGAATGCGGGAACCACCTATCAACACCAATTGGACAAATAGTTCGATGAATAGATTTTAAACAACCTCGAAGTGTATATGGATGACTTAGTGGTTTAAAGCTTGAGAGAAGATCAAATGCTCCGAGACACTGAAGACACTTTCCAAAAGCTGAGAAAGATAAGCATGTAATTGGACCTAAGCAAATGTTTCTTTGGGATGAAAGAGGTAAGTTCCTCGGGGTAATAGTAACCAAAAAGGAATTCAAGACCAACCTAAAAAAAGTACAGGAAATCTCTCGCATGCCCTCATCGAAATATTGAAAGAAGTCCAAACTCTAAATGGGAGATTGGTGGGGATGAACAGATTTTTTGACAACCACGCCACTAAGCCATTCCCATTCGTGTCAACACTACGAAATTGCCTAAAGAAATCACAATTCTGGTAGACACCAGAGGCGGCACAAGCTTTCCAAGAAGTGAAGAAGTGCTTGATTGAATTGCCAACATTGACTGCCCCGCGGAAAGGCGAGGATTTAAACATGTGCCTATTAGTGTCAAACAGGGAGGTTGGATCAGTGCTACTAGTAGATCGAGAAAAGTTTCAGACACTGATCTATTACATCAGCAAGACTCTTACAGATGCAGAAATGAAATATTCCATAATGGAAAATTTGGTTTTAGCATTGGTATACGCAACAAGACGCCTCCGCAGAAATTTTCATGGACATCCAATCAGCTTGTTGAAAAACTATATGATCCAAAATGTGCTCCGAAAACTAGAACTTTCAGGACGATTGGCGAAATGGGCCATGGAACTGGGGAACACACCCTTCAATACAAGCCTAGACCAACGATCAAATGTCAGATGTTGGCAAATTTATTTACGGAAGTGCCAACCGAGAAAGTAGATGAGTGCATAGCGGAAGAGGAACCAATCGCGGTTGTTGAAGACAATGAAGCATGGTCATTGTTGACAGATGGAGCATCCAATGACGAAGGGTCAGGAGCTGGCTTGAAACTGGTGAGCCCAGGTAAACAAAAATTCACATATATCATCCTCCTAGACATCAAGAGTACGTTCAAGAAAGTGGAATATGAAACATTTCCGGATGGGCTATGCATAGCTAGCAAATTTGGTGCGCAGTATATGGAAGCACATGTCGACTCAATGCTTACAGCCAGCCAAGTCAACGGCTCATACGAAGCGAAAGATGAAGTCAAGGCATCATACCTGAAACAAGCCAGACAATTGATCCAGAAATTCAAGACATGCAAGGTCAAGCATATTAAGAGAAGTGAGAACAAATATGCTGACGTGTTAAGCAAATTTGCAGCCACAAGCTTTGAGCACCTAGAGAAAGAGGTCAAAGTTGAAACCTTGGCAGAACCATCGGTACCACCAAGACAATTCAACACCACACAAAACCCAGAATAATCATGGATGACCCCCGTCAGAGCGTACCCCTACCCACTGCCCGAAATAGACTTAAAAGTAGACGTCGTGGATTTATATCGCTATAAATGTTTTTTGGACGCATACAAAGGTTACAATCAAATTCACATGGCAGAGAGGGACCAAGACAAGACAACCTTCTGCACAAACAAAGGCACATTTTTTTATAAAATGATACCCTTTGGGTTAAAGAATGTGGGAGCCAACTATCAACACCAATTGGACAAATAGTTCGATGATTAGATTGTAAACAACCTCGAAGTGTATATGGATGAACTAGTCGTTAAAAGCTTGAAAGAAGATCAAATGCTTCGAGACACTGAAGACACTTTCCAAAAGCAAAGAAAGATAAGCATGAAATTGGACCTAAGCAAATGTTCCTTAGGGATGAAAGAGGTAAGTTCCTCGGGGTTATAGTAACCAAAAAGGAATTCAAGACCAACCTAGAAAAAGTACAGGAAATCTCTCGCATTCCCTCATCTAAATCATTGAAAGAAGTCCAAAATCTAAATGGGAGATTGGTGGGGATGAACAGATTTTTGGACAACCACGCCACTAAGTCATTCCCATTCGTGTCAACACTGCGAAACTGCCTAAAGAAATCACAATTCCGGTGGACACCAGAGGCGGAACAAGCTTTCCAAGAAGTGAAGAAGTGCTTGATTGAATTGCCAACATTGACTGCCCCGCGGAAAGGCGAGGATTTAAACATGTACCTATTAGTGTCAAACAGGGAGGTTGGATCAGTGCTACTAGTAGATCGAGAAAAGTTCCAAACACCGATCTATTACATCAGCAAGACTCTTACAGATGCAGAAATGAAATATTCCATAATAGAAAAATTGGTTTTAGCATTGGGATACACAACAAGACGCCTCCGCAGAAATTTTCATGGACATCCAATCAGCTTGTGGAAAAACTATAAGATCCAAAATGTGCTACGGAAACTAGAACTTTCAGGACGATTGGCCAAATGGGCCATTGAACTGGGGGAACACACCCTTCAATACAAGCCTAGACCAACGATCAAAGGTCAGATGTTGGCAAATTTCTTTACTGAAGTGCCAACCGAGAAAGAAGATGAGTGCATAGCGGATGAGGAACCAATCGCGGTTTTTGAAGAGAATGAAGCATGGTCATTATTCACAGATTGAGCATCCAATGACGAAGTGTCAAGAGCTAGCTTGAAACTGATGAGCCCAGGTAAACAAAAATTCACATATGCCATCCTCCTAGACGTCAAGAGTACGTTCAACAAAGCGGAATATGAAACATTTCTGTACGGGCTACTCATAGCTAACAAATTTGGTGCGCAGTATATGGAAGCAGATGTTGACTCAATGCTTATAGCCAGCCAAGTCAACGGCTCATTCGAAGCGAAAGAGGAAGTCATGGCATCATACCTGGAACTAGCTAGACAACTGATCCAGAAATTCAAGACATGCAAGGTCAAGCATATTAAGAGAAGTTAGTACAAATCTGCCGACGTGATGAGCAAATTTGTAGCCACAAGCTTTGAGCACCTAGAGAAAGAGGTTAAAGTCGAAACCTTGGCAGAACCATCGGTACCACTAGGACAATTCAGCATCACACAAAACCCAGAAGAATCATGGATGACCCCCGTCAGAGCGTACCTCGTAGAAGGAATCCTGCCACGCCAAAGAGAAGAGGCCCAAAAAATAACGCACAAAGCGTTGCAATACCAACGGAAAGATGGGATTCTATAGAAGATAATTTTTAGGTCCACTGCTCCGATGTGTAGTTGTTGAATACGCCAATTACCAGATTCGGGAAATCCATTAAGGAATTTGCAGGTTGCACCAGGACCAAGGATGGCCATGGCAAAAATCACCAACGCTAGATACTATTTGCATGATGTAACATCCTACTTTTGATTATAATAAATAAATGAAATTTCGTTTATTCAATGAAGTGCCGTGTGTGGTTTTAGATAAACAAACTATAAGATGATGGGCTTGGACTTTAAAAGATGGAATAAGAAATGGGATGGGCCTTAGGTCCATAGGCTTAAGGGATTATAAATACTCCTTAAACCCTAATTCTTTCCATTTTTATCCATCTCTACACCATAGCCTACACCATCAAAAACACACACAAACACTATTCTATAACCCGAGTCAAGGACCGAAGGCGAAAACCCGAGATTATTGGTGCTAGAACGTTTAGACGAACCAAGACGACATCAAGACTTGACCATGTTCATAGTTCGACTCGTTTAAGGTACATATATAATTAGGAATGGTTCATTTAGGTCCGGATTCATTTAGATAATCTTAGATCTGTATACATATGATAAAAACGAACCAAACGTGATGATTCTTGCTAAAAATCATTAACGATTGATAGGTTAATTGCTAACCTAAAGAACCCATATATAAATATATATATATATATATATATATATATATATATATATATATATATATATATATATATATGCCTAAATAGCACCCTATAAACACGAATTTTTGGATGAATGAAGGGTTAGAGTTTGTTGGCGCTAGGATTCTGAGTCCAACGGTACCTAAATCATGTTATTTTGTTAAGAAACGAAGGATTATTGCAGATCTAATACATGTTGACTAATTTGTGTTCTTGATGATTTTGACTTTGAACTCTGAGTCAATGTTTGGATAAGATTGATGTAATTCGTTAGGATAAGGTAACGAATTAACTAACCAAATTCGTTATGGCATGATAACAAATTAGTTCACCAATTCGTTATGTCCAAATAACGAATTAGTTTCCCCAGTTCGTTATGATCGGATAACGAATCAAGTGATTATTTACTTACCCAATTCGTTAGGATAACGAATTAAGCTAGCGAACTAGGATAACGAACCAGATAATGAATCAGGTGATTCGTCGCGCACCAATTTGCTATGTTAAGATAACGAACCAGACTAACGAATCAGATCACGAAAGATAACGAATTGGTTAACAAATCGGGCTTAATTCGTTATAGCAAATGAGTTAACGAATTAGATAATAAATTAAAATCCTAATAGAAAATGTGTTAAGACTAAAATGAAAATAAAATTTTTCTCAGCCAGGGGCTCTGCCCCTTGGACCCCGCTAGGGGCTGCCGCCCCTAGAACCCTACTGCCAGGGGATCTGCCCCCGAACCCAATTTGTTGTGGGTTATAATTAAGTTAGATATACAATATGAGTGGTAATAGTTAGTTGATACGTGTAATTGTTGTACAGTTAGTCGTGCACAACTGAGGAAAGGGATTACAATTAACGGTGAACATAACCAAATTCAGGTGAGTTTCTAGCCCCAAATCCTTGTTATGTTTTCGGGGCTGTGTGCATACTCGATGTGATAGTTAATACACTTACATTAAATGATAAGTGTATGTCATGTATGATTTATGTAATAGATAATATGTTATGAACGTTATTGAAAGCTTGTCGATACGTGAACGATCTTCGGATACCGTGACAGGGGAGGTATGTATTTGAAAGATGAATGTGTATGATATATATATATATATATATATATATATGTACATCATATGAATATGTATGAATGATGAAAGGAAGTATATGTATGATACGGGTATGTAAAGACAGTATGTACGAAGATGAAGAAGTAAGGGATCAGACCTTAATAATATTTGAGATAAAATGGACAGTAAATATAAAGTATGAAAGTAATAAAGTATGTATGTAAGTAATAAAGTATGAAAGTAATAAAGTATGTATGTATGTACATATGAAAGTAGGAAATGAAAGTAATTTAGTAAAGTAATTATTATGTATCTTCAGATGCATAATGGAAGGTAAGTACATGTATTGTATGATGTATGATTAACTAGAACTCACTCATCATAGCTGACTTTTAGTATGCACGCAGGTGAGTAGGATGAGGAAGTTGGCTTGAGCGGGGATACATGGTTGAAGAATAAGAGTCTGGCATCTGAAGACTTATAATGTTTTGACTTTAGTGTTTTAAATTTTGAAAGACAAGAATGCTTGATTAAGACAAGTTATGAATTATTTTGTAATGTTTATGAAAGTTTTATATTCCACTTAAAGTATTATTTAACTCTGATGTTTAGAACTATGTTTATGAGTAAATCCAACGTCCAATGTGAGGCACCGGTAACGGGGTCTTACACATGACATGCACATGGATGCCGTGAAAGAGCTGCGGAAGTGCGGCTCATGCCAGCATCATGCGCCTAAGACTCTCTGACCCAAAAAAGATGTGATCCCAGTTTCTTCCACATGGCCATTCCTAAATGGTCCATGGACATGATGGGCCCATTCCTTGAATCTCTAAGGAGAGTGAAGTTTTTAGTGGTCACGATTGTTTATTTCATAAAGTGGGTTGAGGCAAAACCACTGGCATCCATCAGCATAGTCACCATCAAAAAGTTTATTTGGGAATTTATCATATGCCGTTTTGGGCTACCACAAACGATGGTCAATGATAATGGCACCCAGTTTGCCGATAAGAATCTCCAAGAATGGTTCGCCGAGCTACAGATAAAGTAAGGGTTCACATCAGTGGCACACTCACAGGGTAATGGCCAAGTAGAAAGAGCCAAATGCAACATCTTAGAAGGTATCAAATCGACGTTGGGGCTGAAGCATGCTAGATGGGTAGATGAATTGCCACATGTTTTGTGGGCATACAAAACTCTAAAGAGAAAGAGGCACGATGAAACCCCGTTCAGCCTCACCTATGGAACAGAAGCAATAATACCGGCGGAAATCGGGCTCCCTTCCGCAAGGGTATTGTTAGTTGAAGATGACAACAAGGCAGAGCTACGCTTGATTTTAGATCTGCTTGAAGCAAGAAGAGAGTTGACAACAATTAAAGAGTAAAAATACAAGAACCAACTCGAAAAGTATTATAATAGCAGAGTCAAAACAAGCATGTTCAAGATTGGGGAGTACGTGTTACGAAACAGAGAAGCATCCAACGCAGAATCCCCATGGAAGTTAGCACCAAAATGAGAAGGCCCATATATAATTTCTCAGACACTGGGCAAATGGGCATATTCCTTAGAAAAATTGGACGGGTTCCCAATCCCGAGGACATGGAATGCAGCATAGCTGTAGAAATGTTACCTTCAAAAACTATGTTCTAAACGGGCCTAGGGCCATTTTAATTTTTAGTTAATAAAATCCTCTCTTATTATTTATCTTTTCAAGCATATTTTTATGACGTTTACAAACAAAGGCGTAACAGAAAAGAAAATATGAAAAGATCAGAAAAAATAAACCAAACGGATTTTTAATTATTACCATCAAGCGGAACTAACAGCCCACATCCAAAGAGTTACAAAAAACGGACCCAACGGAACATCAAAGTCCGCGTCCAAAGAAGTTTAACCGATTACCAAAAGATTACATGCAACGAAATAAAAACTAAACAAACGTTATGACCTCAGTCGTAATCTACCATCTCCTCTTTCTCCTCTTCGTGCTCCTCCACGTCATCACCATCACTACCACTGCCATCATAATCATTACCGCCACCAGAAGACCCGCCAAGCCCAGTCTAGGCAGCCTTTAGTCGATCAAACCCATTAGGTTTCTCAGCTAGCTTGGCGACGGTCTTGACCACGCCAAATGACAAGTTGTCATACTTCTCCTGCAGATTGTATATTTTATCATAGCCAATGTCATGCAAAGCAAAGTCGGTCAAAGGGCGATCAGCAGTGGCAAGTTCATCAGCCTTGCAGAACCCAACCTTGCGTCCAGATTCACGCGCATCGGCTAAGAGCTCCGCGACACAATCGGTCAGCTCAGGACCATCTTTAACTCACTCAACGATCTAAAAGAAAAAACAAATGATTAAACGAATAAGAGGAGAACATATTAAAATACATCTACTCGAAAAGGTCATACATCGCTGACGAATTCGGTGTTAAGCCGCTTCTGATCTGCTTGCAGGGTCTGGACGGTGAGGTCACTCATGCGGATTTATTCCACCTAACCATCCTTAACATTTTGAAGAATCGCATTTTCCTTGGTTAGATTCTCGAGTTGTGCGTCCTTCGCGGTCATCCCCGCCTTCAACTCATCAATCCCAGCCCGCATGCGAGAAAGATTTTTATTCTTCTCCTGGATAACACTGTCCCGACTAGTAAGAGATTGGGTATGGTCAGAAATGAAAGAGTCTTTTTCTTTCAAAACACCATCATGAGCCGCTGCTTGCTCTCGTATAGCAGCAAGGGCGACATTAGAAGCATCCAACTCAAACTCGTCTCTCACGGACACCCAACAAGCGAGCATTATCGCGCTGACAATAATCTTCCCAACGTGTCATAGCTTTATGGTACACCGCCTGGGTAGATGCCAACTCCTGGCGGGAAGTAGCCAGATTCCATTCAGCAATCCAAGCCTCCCGACGATGCTCCTCAGCTTCTTTCAAAAGCCTCTCTCGGCCAGCATTCAGGGCCACCCAATGATCCTTCATGGCCATCCACTCACGAACAATCTCATGAGTCGCAGAAAGGGAGTAGGAAGTCCCGCAGATGTAATCATCATTATCATCACGGGTATGAGGACTAAAGAACGGACCTCCCCCGCCACCACCACTATGTCCACCACATCCACCACCATCAGGACCGGCACCACCTCCACTTCCGTCGCCACAATCACCAGCAGCAAGATCAACTTGAACAAAGGAAGAAGGATCCTGAAAGATTGAATGTGGTGGTGTGGGTGGACGGCTACTGACAATATCTTCACGCTCTTGCACAATATCCACATGTTCGACTTTAGCATCCACGTCCTTCATATGAGAAGGAGAACGAGATAGAATCTTGATGGATCCACATCTCTCGAAAGTCAGAGGTGGAGAAGAATGAAGAGGAGATTTCCCCTTGACAACAGATCTGCTAGATGACCCTCCAGCAAATTTCTTCAGTGAACCTACAATATATAAAGTTAGAAACTTAAACAAAAAATAGTGGCAGAGAATAAAAGAAATACCTGCAGAAGAAGCAGACTTCTCCGCTAGCTTCTCACTAAGTTTGGGTTTTTTCCAAATAACAGAAAGAAGGTCAAGGTTGAGTGAACCTTCAGAAGCAGCAGGTCCTGCTGGAGTCTTTGCAGTCTCACTATGAATAGGATCAACAGTGAGGCTCTCTCGACACTTCTTCTTCTTGCCAACTTTCTTACCCGAAGAACGGGTTAGATCAATAGTATCTTCAGTATGAGGACCTGCCAAATGTAAATCACGAGAACCAAGCAACTAACGCGGTGAATCTATAGACTCTTCACTAGTCGAAAGAATCACATGCCCACCATTATCGGCTATAGCAGTTCAAGGACGAGGATCAAGAGGTAGCTCACCAGCGCTCTCAGCACCAACCAAAGGAAAAAAAATATTTTCACGCGTCTCAACAAGAATAGGAGTTTCCCTTTGCAGAAAGTCGTGGCGAGTCATAACAACAGGACCATCTTTAAAAAGGGAGTTTATGACACTGCCCATAGCAACAAAAACAGGACCTGACTCAGTAGAAACAAAATGGACAAAGATAAGACTTAATGAACACTTACATAAGGCATCGCAACCGTAGATCGGAGTCTTGAGCCGATGAGACCAAATCCAACTCATCCCAGCAGCAACCAGAGCATACTTTTGGATAAAACACAGAGGGGTTTCCCACGTTCTAAAAGTTTTATACCAACACTGATCTTGAAAGTCAGCGGAGGCTCATCCTCTATTAGGGACTGATTATTATCTGAATAATGTTAGTGACTGATAATCAGTCGCTATTACCATGAAACCTTATTTGAGACTAAATTTCAGTCCCAAATGTGTTTATGAAATACAAGGTTTTTGTGGAAATTTATTGGCGACTGAATTTGAGTCCTAAATATGTAATGAAAAATTACTCAAATGTATGGTGACTAATCATGAGTCTCTAGCATATAAGGAACATAATAGAGATTGTAAGTAAAGTATCAGGGACTGATGTGATAGTCTAAAATGCTTGGTATTTAGGACTGAATTTTTAGTTGTAGGCAGTATTGAGGACTGATTTTTACACAACATATTTCGGTGACTAATATTCAATCTCTAATGCTTAGATACCTTATTTGAGACTAAATATCAGTCTCAAATATATATCTCTGTATAATAGAAACACGGGGGAAATTCTACGAGATTAGTCTCATGTCTCTTGTTTTAGGGAATGAATCAGGGACTAAATATCAGTTCTTATACTTTCAAAAGATGACGAATTAGAGACTGATATTCAGTCTTGATAGTCATTTAGTATTAGAAACGATAAGTGACTAATTTTCAGTCTCCGAAAATGTACACAAATTTTACTAATTTAATGGGAATTATTAGGGGGCTGAAAATCAGTTTTAGCATATTTTTTCACAAGCTTATTTGGTACTCATATTTAGTCTCCCATGTGTTTAGCAAATGAGAGAACTAGGGACTCATATTCAATATCCAATAACCCATATATGTTAAACCAATTTAAGAGAATATATTAAAATCTTGACAATTCATGAAACAAACTATATTGAGGACTTAGATTAAAGATTGATTTTCAGTCTCTCATAGATCTCAATTCAATGACTATAAAAAAATAATAAGAGACCGAAAGTTATTCTCCAAAATTAAAGTACTCAAAATCAAAAGAGAAACTGATACATCACTATTTATGAAACTTATTGGCTTCTAGTAATTTCCGAAACAATTAAATATCAAATCTAGTTTTCTATTTTTTTAGTGGTGTAAGCCCGACACGTGTTTTTTATTTTTTAATATATCGAGATTCGGCTAGGTTAATACATGTTGCTTTTAGTGTAATGTTAGGGTTAAATATGTGTAGCAGTGTAGGGTATATAACAGGAGATGCATTTGTACAAAAGAAAGGAGAGTTTAGCACACTTATTGCTACTTTTGGACAACATACAAATAGGGGTGCAAATGAGCGGAACTTCTTGTGAGCTATTAGAGATCAGCTCATAAAAAAGCTTGATCGAGACGAGCTTAAACAAGACCGAGCCCAACTCGAGCCTAAAAGTAAGTGTGTCTAATAAGCGAGCCCGAGCTTCACTTATCAAGCTCGAGCCGGCTCGCGAGTCTAATTGAGCTTGTCACTAATATAATTTATGTAATATATATTTATATATAGTTAGTAATTATCAAGTAATCAATATAATATTATGAAAAAAAACTAAATAACATATAATATGTTATATATATAATTAAATTGAAAAAGAAATTATAAACATATTTATAAAATATGTAAAATTAATTAAGAAATAGTAAACGAACCGAGCCCAATAGACAACCTGGACCGTCAGTATCCACAACAAGAAATCCATTCTAACTTGAACTCAGTATCCAATCCACCTGATCCGGAGACCTGCCCCCCGTATCAGAGAAGGTAACCGACCTTGCGTGCCATAAGACGGTATAATAGCTGCTTTGAAGAAGGAAATTGCTCCAATAGTTTTCACCATCCAAATTGTGTGTTCTGCTATAACCCTGCAACTTATAAGCAACTTATATGTAAACATGTGTTATAATATACAAGTTTAAACTTATTTAATTAAAATGAGGTGAAACATGTGTTGTTGTTGGATAGGCATTTGTTTACAACTGTAACATACATTCACAAGAGATGTAAAATCATAATCATATCTTGTTTAACACTAAGCATACTTTTTCTTCACCTTCAGAAGATCTAGGGATGTTCTCAGATTCAGTATTATATTTTAAAACTGTAAAGCATTCAAGTTGCTCCTCTAAGAACAGTTCATACGTGCGAATCCGTGCAAAACAATCACAAACACATTCAAAGTTTATAAAACCATAACTTGTATAACATTAAAAACAACACAACATCATTACAAATAGTGTTCTAGAAGCAACCAATTGGACTTGAATCATCTTTAAAAGTAGCTAACTGCCCTCCCTGTTGGAAATTCAAAAGTTCGTCCCAGAAAGTAGGATCACCCTTCGGTATGCTACAGTAGGATCACCCTTCGGTGTCTTCAATGCTACCTGATAATATTACTATCAGATCTAGTCTCAATTTCACACAATTCGAGTTTAATAGTTTCCGATGGTATGGAATCCAATGAATCGTACCAGATTCCAAACCTTTTTAAACAACAAGGTACTTCGGTTCGATTACCATATCATGCTTCTACAATTTTCTGGAAAGTTAACGTATCATCATCATCATCATCATCGTACTCAGTATATCCCACCAATAGCAAAGCTATGGTAGGGTCTGAGGAGGGTAAGATGTAGACAGCCTTACCTCTACCCCATGGGGATAGAGAGGCTGCTTCCGGTGAGACCCCCGGCTCGATAGTAGTTTTGCATCAAGCCTTGGACATATTACATAAGGCACATAGCACTCAATCATCAGGACGCCGGCTGATTGGTGCATGTACCCTTGTCTTTTGGCTATCAACGCCACCACATGATGCCTGATTAACCTTCCATCACTTTAAAGTTATTTTCACAAAATTAGTAAAATAACGTCAAAATTAGTGCAATTTTGTAATTACATCATGTAATGTAATTATGCTAACTATGAGATCAAGTAATGTAATTATGTAATTACATCATGGTGAAATTGCACTATGTTGTAATTACACTATACTCTACTTACACTTCGTTTCATTTTGTTTTCTTTTAAAAATTATTTTCCTTTTATCATTCAAAATATATTTTTTTTTTCTTTTTTCATTTTAATTTTTGATTCTATTTTTATACTTTATAAATACATGTCTCAAATATAACGAACCTAGTAGGCGACTAAATTACTTTTTATGTTTAGTTCTGGTACCATAAAGAGCATAACCGATACCGATCGAATTCGCGTCGACTTGCTATCATAACGTCCATCCTTTTGTTTTACATGTCAATTTAACGAAATTATGTGTTGCGTTTAGTTCTTGTACCGTAACAAACTTAGTCGATGCCCAAAATAAGACAAAGAATTCAACATAACTTTGTCTCACTACAAAGAGTTACAACTTAAAATAACACATAATATGATAGATATGATAGACAACAAGATCACGTAATCAAGTACAATGAACATTATTTAATCAATTTAATTCGGCATATTAAATAAATAAACATTATTTAATTAATCTATTTTGATTAAAATATATAACTTTAATATTTTTAAATTTAAATCATTTAGTATTTACCGGTTAATATATTCTTTCTATATGCACATTTAAATTTTGAATTTGTATGTATAATCTATTAATAAATTATAATAACCTACATGAATTCATATTAAAATTCTAGCTTTTATTATCTTAATTAATGGTTTTCATAATACATGT
The DNA here is from genome assembly GCF_021521415.1 of Bidens hawaiensis. Taxonomy (NCBI): domain Eukaryota; kingdom Viridiplantae; phylum Streptophyta; class Magnoliopsida; order Asterales; family Asteraceae; genus Bidens; species Bidens hawaiensis. The sequence continues at coordinate 328,464 of NW_027491805.1, forward strand.
TGATTTAGGTGAGTTCTAAACTTTTTATTGTTTTAGTTTATAGGTATATATTTTTTTTATTTCTTTAATATTTTAATAAAATGACGTGGAGCTCAATCAATCCTTGTCGAGCTTGAGCACAAAGTAGCACGTTTTCACACACTTAATAATTAAATTGGTTTTGGTTTTGGTTTTTTAGTCGATAGTTTTTTTGGTTTCTAATATAAGATTTACCATGAGTGACTAGATTTGACTTTAATTAGTGAAGTCTAAGGCCCTAGGGTATATCTTAATGCCTATGGTGCTAATGTTAATTTGTCAAAGGTTAAAGAATGGGACAACACTCCCTTCATGGGTTAAGGGGTGTTAAAGATAATATGGGTTAAAGTGTTAACGAGATTTAATATCCTTTACACCGACATGCAACAATTTAGAAATTGCTTTAAAATTATTAAGGGGAGTTAAGCAAGGTTAACCCATTTTCTTAAGGTGGGATTGAGCCAAAAGGGGTAAAGTGGGTGATGTGATGCTTACATAGATTTAGATAGGCGTTAATGTATACATCATAACCTAATAGTCAATGAGTGATAGTTAATGATGACCAAACATAAGGAGTGTGGGTTAATGGTGTTCACCCTTGATAAAGTGACCCGTTGATATAATGCTAAATATATATGTTTCCCTTGTTTATTTTATTTAATATTTTAATTGTTTTTGTTCGTTTTTAGTCAAGATTTGTATACTACTAACATTTTTGTATGTCATAGGTTCCGGGATTTGATCTTGATTAAAAAGGGAGAAAAACGAGCTAAAACGAGCCGAAACGGAGATCCGGAACGCGTCAGGAAGAACCAGAGCAGAGAACTGGTCAGACCGGGCCAGTCTGACCGGCCCCCTTGGAGAAGCAAGCCGCGCCGCGTGAAGGGGGAAGGAAAAAAGCCCTTAGTGCGGCGCGTAGGCACTACTGATGGGTTTTTAATTCGTTTTTGGTTATTGTCGGGCCTTGTTTTCGCTATTTAAACACCTTTAACTTAAACCTAACATAACCTGAAGTCACCAGCCGATTTTGGAGAGTTCTTGGAGCTATTTTACGCGTTTGTTGGTGATTTTGAAGGTGAGAGAACATCCGGTGAAGAGCTACACGTTCACGTTCGAGTTTACGGGTTTTATCATCTTCGATTTCCCGTTTCTTATACTTTCACCATGTTTTCGTTATTATTTGTTTTGTTTGATTTAGATTTTAATATGCTAGGCTAAATTCCATTGACTACCTAGGTTGTGATGAACCTTAGTTTGGTTTAATTTTATTTGGATTTTCGCTTCGTTATGGATATAATGTTCTAAGTAAACGGTTGAGTTTGATTTAGTTGATGCGTATGATTGCTTGGTTTTGTTTACTTGAATTTATTGTTTCACATTGCCCTTGTTGATTATTTCATAGGATAGGGTTTTATTAGGTCATTTACTGTGTGTTCTTGGCTAGTTTATGATTGATATCGATTAAGATCATAGAAATAATAAAATCAATTAAGCAAATAAAAGTGAGCTGCTAGTCTAAAAAGCTGTAAAGTGATAGGCTATTAATAGATCTTTGCTTGTCGGGATTGCTAGATTTAGTTATTCGTAAGTAGTCCGTCTAGATTTGATTGTCAGCTTAGTCTATTAAATTAATTGGGTTTGTTTTTCTATCTTTTGAATTCCGCGCTGTAAGGTAGGTTTTCGTCATAAAAGATACTTAGACATAAGCAATTAAATAACCGTAAGGAAGTTTAATATAAAACTAGTGAGTCTTAAAACTTGTTAGAAATCCATAGCGTCTTCTTAAAGTTCAAGGATCCTGTTCAAGTTTTCTGTCAAGGGTCTATTTTATGATTCTGGTTCCTTAACTTGCGTTTTTTCCATTTAAATTAATAACCCTAAATTTGGGGATTCAGGCCTGGGTAGTTATTTTAATCATCTGAATCAATCCAAATTTTCTTAATTGTTTTCTTTAGTTTAAAGTAATTGAGTTTAAGTTTAATTAATTAATTAATTAGTTTAAAGTAATGATTATGTTTTATTATTATTTTATTAATTAGGGTTTGGTTTAATTAGTTTTAATAATTAGTTTAAATCCCCCTCAAATATTATTAATAAATAGTCGTGTTTGTAGTTGAGTCTAATTTGCTAGTTTCGTAATTTAAAGAGTCTCGTGGGTTCGATATCCGGACTTACTTAGATGTACTAGAGTCGACCGGTTCACTTGCCGGTTAGTAGTTTAAGGGTCTAGAGTATTACTTAGTGTCTAGATTAGTATAATTTTAGTTAATAATTATTTGACTACTTCAAGCACATCAAGTTTTTGGCGCCGTTTCCGGGGACTCTTGTCGATTGCGTTATTTGCTTTATATGGACTTAATTGCTACATACGTTCTATTTGTTTTATTTTTGTTTGAGTCGTAGGAGTCTAAGTTAATTTTAGTTTACTTTCGTTTTTTCTTTTAATTTTATTTTTAGTCTACTAAGTTGGTCTGTTGCGATTTCAGGTTTATGCCACATCTTCGTTCGCAAGGACCACCGCTGGTTAATCTGAATTTTTCTTCATTCAAGACCGAAACCAGCTCGTCAGCAGAGGAACCACCGTCAGAAGCTACTTCATCACAAAAATTGTCACCACACAGTTCACCACCCGAAAGTCCGAGAATTCAACCAAACGTTCAAATGGCCGACGATAGGACAATTGTTGCTCAAGTCTTTGATGGCTTAACCGGAAACTAGTCATGCATCGTTGTACCCACGATCGACAACCCCAACTCGTTGCAGATTCCGTCATACGTCATGAACAACATCGTTCAAACTAATCAATTTCATGGGAACGATGACGAGGATGCGCCGGCTCATATTAACCGACTTCACCACGTTTTGAAAACTTTTAAATTGCAAGGTGCTACTGAAGATGCAATTTTCTTACACCTTTTTCCCTTTTCACTTACAGGTAAAGCAGCTATTTGGCTTGACACGCAGCCACCTGGCACGTTAACCACTTGGGAAGCACTACGTTCTGCATTTATCAAGAGATACTTCCCACCGGCTAAAGCGGCTGTTCTTTGCGATCAGATTCACTCGTTTCACATCGAGCCGGATGAGCAATATTGTCATGCGTGGGAGCGTTTTCAGAGCTTGTTGTCTCGATGCTCACAGAATGGTCTCACACCATGGGCTCTCATGGAGAAATTTTACAATGGGTTGAACTACGAAACCAAAGTTCGGTTCGACACGGCCACAGGAGGAACTCTACTGGCTAGGAAGAATGTCGCCGAATGTAATGAGATGTTTGAGAGCTTCGCTCAATCGGACCTCGCCAAAGGGCCACGACGCAGGAATTCCACTCCCGTTAACAGTACATCCTCATCTTCTCGAGGTGTACACCAGGTTAATCTGGACATTATTGTGGCTTCTGCTTTGGAATCATTGACCCGAGAGGTGAAGGAACTTAAGACAAAGGTAGACAAGTGTGAGTTTTGTAGAGGTGGACACAACACTTTGGAGTGCCCGGTGATGAATAAGCAAGTCGATTTTGTTGGTGCTCAGAATAGGAATCCCAACAACAACTTCAACAACAATTGGAATTGGATCACCTACAAGAACCCGAATCAGAATAACTCCAACTGGCGTCCGTCAGGCGCACCACCCGGCTATCAAAATTCTTACAATCAAGGACAAGGTCAGTACAATAATAATAATAATAATAATAATAATAATAATAATAATAATAATAATAATAATAATAATAATAATAATAATAATTGTACTAATGTTCAAAATAATGTGCAGGATTCTAATGGAAGCATGGGACGTCTAGAGGAGATGATGAAGCCAATCTTGGAGAGAGATCAAGTCACACAGAAAAAGTTGACCGAAAACGATATGCTCATCAAGAATCAACAATCTTCTATTCTCGATATTCAAAGAACCGTTGGTGATATTGCTCGTCGTCTCGAAGAAAGGCCTCAAGGACAGTTTTTGGGTTCTACTCAGACTAATCCGGCCGCTCAATTGAAAGCGATAACTACTCGTTGCGGAAGGGTTTTGGGTCCCGAGGTAGTTAAGGAAACGGGTGGAGTTGAAGAAGAGGAAGCGGCGGATGAAGAGATCGAGTTGGAGGCTCCGGGTAAGTCGCATAGTAAAACACCAATTATTGAGCCACAAATTGAGAAAAACCCGGTCGTATTTCGGCCACCACCCGAAATTAATGTTGCCCATGTTCCTTATCCAGCTCGTCTCAAGAATCAAAAGTACACGCGGGAATACGGGCATTTTCTAGACATGTTCCGACACTTGAAAATTAATCTTCCGTTTGTTGAAGCCCTCCAACACATGCCAAAGTATGCAAAATTCTTGAAAGACTTACTTAAGAGAAACGATCGGTTGAGAGAGGTTTCGTCTATTCCGCTTAGCGGGGATTGTTCGGTGGTAGTGTTGAACCGGGTCCCGGAAAAGTTGTCGGATCCGGGAGTTTTTACAATCCCATGTACGTTCGGTAGTGATATGATGAGTCAAGTGTTGGCGGATTTGGGTGCGAGTATCAATCTTATGCCGTATTCGTTGTTTGAGAAGTTGGAGTTGGGTGAGCTTACACCGACTCGTATGTCGTTGTCGTTAGCGGATCGTTCGGTTAAGTATCCGCGAGGTATTATTGAAAATTTATTAGTAAAAGTTGACAAGTTTTTATTTCCGGTTGATTTTGTGGTACTTGATATGGAGGCCGACGAGAAAGTACCCATTATTCTCGGTCGGCCGTTTTTTAGAACGGCGAAGGATCTTATTGATGTGTATGAGGGGCGAATTACGCTTAGGGTTGGTGACGAGAATGTTTCTTATGATATTGCAAAGTCAATGAAGCACTGTGATGATAGTGACGATGTTAGTGGTCCATGCCATTCGGTATATTTTCTAAACTCTTTTATTCCGGGTTTTGATAAGTGTCTTGATTATATTTGTGGTACCGATTTGGTTGGAATGGAGATGGATGACGAGTTGACGGAAATTATGGAGGATGGTGAGGAAAAATTAGTAGATGATGTTTCTTATTCAGCGGAGATTATGGAGGTTAGTGAAATTATTTGTGAAAAAAAGATCGATAAACCCGCTCCGTTGGAATTAAAGGTTCTTCCGTCACATTTAGAGTATGCGTATATTGAAGAGGGCTCGGATTTGCCCGTTATTGTTTCGTCTAAGTTGAGTGAGGAAGAAAAGTCAAAATTGATATAAGTGTTGAAGATGAATAAAGGGGAGATTGCATGGAGACTTTCGGATATTCAAGGTATTAGCCCCGTTTATTGTACCCACCGGATTTTGATGGAAGATGAATATAAACTGGTGGTTCAACCCCAAAGGAGTTTGAATCCAAATATGCAAGAAGTTGTCAAGAAAGAGGTTCTTAAGTTGCTGGATGCCGGGGTGATCTATCCGATTTCGGAATCTCCATGGGTAAGTCCGACTCAAGTTGTTTCAAAGAAAGGGGGGATGATGGTTTTCATGAACGCGAAGAATGAACTTATCCCCTCGCGTACGGTTACCGGTTGGCGGGTTTGTATTGACTACCGGAGGTTGAATGATGCTACTCGCAAAGACCACTTCCCGTTGTCGTTTATTTTTCAAATGTTGGAGCGTCTCACGTGTCAACAGTTTTATTGTTTTCTTGACGGTTTTTCTGGTTATTTTCAGATTCCTATCGCACCGGAAGACCAAGAGAATATGACTTTTACGTGTCCGTATGGTACATATGCGTATCGTCGCATGCCGTTTGGGTTGTGTAATGCTCTGGCTACCTTTCAGCGTTGTATGGTGGCAATTTTTCAAGACATGATAGAGACGTCCATGGAGGTTTTTATGGATGATTTTTTGGTGTACGGTAATTCTTTCGATAATTTTTTAGTTAATCTAGAGAAAATGTTGAAGAGGTGTATCGAGACGAAATTGATGTTAAATTGGGAAAAGTGTCACTTTATGGTGACAGAAGGAATAGTTTTGGGTCATAAAATTTCAAGAGATGGTATAGAGGTGGATCGGGCGAAGATTGATACGATTAGTAGGCTTCCTCCACCGAAAAATGTCAAAGCTATAAGAAGTTTTCTCGGTCATGCGAGTTTCTACCGGCGATTTATTAAAGACTTTTCAAAGATTACCCGCCCGATGACCTGGTTATTAGAGAAAGATGTCCCGTTTGTTTTCGATGATGATTGTTTGAAGTCGTTCAAGTTTCTGAAAGATCAACTCGTAAGTTCTCCTATTCTCGTATCACCAGATTGGAATTTACCTTTTGAGCTCATGTGTGATGCGAGCGATTATGCGGTTGGAGCGGTTTTGGGGCAAAGGCGTGATAAACATTCTCATACGGTCGATTGATTTTTTTGCAGCCGAAAAGCAAGGTTTGCCATGGTTCACCGATTTTGCTAATTTCTTATCTACGGGCCTTGTGTTAAAAGGGATGACTACTCAACAAAAGAAGAAATTTTTCTGGGATGTTAATCGGTATGTTTGGTATGATCCTTATCTGTTCAAGATGGGCGGTGACCGAATTCTCAGAAGATGTGTGTCGAAAGAAGAAGGGTTGAATATTCTAAAGCATGTTCATGAAGGTCTAACGGGAGGTCATAATGGAGCGCATGCCACGGCTCAAAAGGTATTTGATAGTGGTTTTTATTGGCCGTCGGTTGTCAAAGATGCGGTGGAACTTGTCAAGACTTGTGACGCTTGTCAACGCACCGGAAATAATTCTTCGAAAAACAAGATGCCTCGAAACCCCATTGGGGCATCGACTTTATGGGACCGTTTCCCGTTTCTGGTGGTCACAAGTATATTTTGGTGGCAATAGATTATGTTTCAAAGTGGGTCGAAGCGCAAGCGTTGGCCACGAATGATGCTCGAGTAGTTGTGAAGTTTTTAAAGAAGTTGTTTACTCGTTTTGGAACTCCAAGGGCAATTATTAGTGATCGAGGTACCCATTTTTGTAATTCCGTTATGGAGAAAGCATTAGCTCGTTATGGAGTTACTCATTGCACCTCTACCGCTTACCATCCTCAAACAAATGGTCAAGTCGAGAATGCTAATAGAGGGGTGAAGAGAATTTTGGAGAAGACGGTTGGGATTAGTCGGAAAGATTGGTTAGAGAAGTTGGATGACACGTTGTGGGCATTTAGAACCGCATACAAGACACCGTTGGGTACTACACCGTTTATGTTAGTTTACGGTAAAGCATGTCATCTTCCCGTGGAGTTGAAGCATCGAGCGTTTTGGGCGTTAAAGACGGTAAATGTTGATCTTACTGAAGCCGCAAGGAAAAGGTATTTTCAAATTCATGAGTTAGAGGAGCTTCGTGATGCGGCGTATTCTCGATCGTTGGATATTAAGGAAAAGACGAAAGTGTTGCACGATTGACGTTTAAAGGGAGGTAAAGACTTCAAGAAAGGTGACAAAGTATTGTTATATAATTCTCGTTTGAAGTTATTTGCAGGTAAGCTGAGATCCAAGTGGACGGGACCGTATCTGGTGAAAGAAGTATTCGCGTATGGAGCGGTGGAGTTAGAGAATCCGGACAATGGAACTTCGTGGAAAGTGAACGGTCATCGTCTAAAGCATTATCTTGGAGGGTCGGAGGAGTCAACCGAGGTGGAGGAAACTCCCCTCGATCCATCGAACTTAATCATCGACGGGTTCTTGAGTGAAAACTCAAGTGTAGAGTTTGTATAATTCTTTATTTTATTTTCGTTTCTTTGAGTCAATAACTTTCGGTTTTGTTGTTTAATTGCGTTGTCGGGTCATTGCAAGAGATCATCACCAAACAAAACGAGAGGTTTTAAGAGGATTCGAGAGATGCCAAGTAAGTTTTGCACGTAAAAGTAACATAATTTGGGCATAAGAATGAGTAGGTATTTTTCTAATTTTTTTTCTATGACAAAGAGAGGTCCCAAAAACTTAAAAACTTTCTGTTAACACACCCCATCGCGCGCGCGACGGGGTTCTTTTTTTTTCCTCGGCGTCCGCGAACACAACAACAAAAAAAAATTAATCTGCAGCTACGCCTAGGCGGCCCGCGAAAGGTTCCCCTGCGCGGCGCGGCGCCCAACACACCCATATCCGATTTTTTTTTATTTTACACCATATTACTTCAAATCTTCATCTTTTTTCAAAAATCTCTCTTTCCCCTCTCAAGAACCCTAGCCGATTTTCACCTCTTTCCCCACCATAACCCACCAATTTTTCACCATTATTAACCAAATTAAACCCCCAAATCACTTACATATCATCCTCACACCTTAACCCACCATTAATTTCACCTAAAACTCACTAAATTTTTCACTTGCACACACTTTAGTTCTTCAATTTTTGAAAGTATATACGGGTTTACACTTCACTAAGGTATGATTTCTTGTAAGTTTTGTACATTATTAGTGTTAGTTTTTAGCTTAGGTTTTGTTCAAGTTAGTTGTTTACGTTAGATTGTTGGGTGCAGTTTGATGGGCTGTCAGTTTTGTTGAGTTTTTGGGTGCGGATGGTTGGGTTGGAATTTAATGGAACATGTTTTTGGTTGCGGTCGGGTTATCGGTTTGGGGTTATAACGAGTATATTTAGTGTTGGATTTTGGTTTGCGTTGTTACACTTTGTTGTTTTAGTGGTTAAAAACGAGCCGAAAAACATATTTTTATGCAATATATATTTTACCAAAGTGTGATTTTCGTTCGTTTTCGACTCAATTTTTCGGGTTTTTGGCACTTGGTTTAATTGGGACAATTAAAGTGCCGGGAGGAGGTGATGTTTGTTGAGTCGGTGTGATCGTTTTCAGATTTGTAAGCTAGTAATAGTCTATAACAAGTTGGTTTTCCGTTAGCTTTTAAGCAAATATTTAAACAACTCGCACCTACTTGTTTTTTCATCTAAATGAGTCGGTTTAAAATATTTGTAACCCGAACTTCCAAAATTTATTTTATTTTCAGTTTATTTTAAAAAAAATTAAAAAAATATTTTGTCTTTTCTTTTGTTTAAATGTTTGTTTGTTTGTAAAATTAAAAAATTACTCTCATGTTTGTTTGTTTGTTTAAATGTGTTTAGATGTCTAAAGAGGCGGGAAAAAGGAAACGAGGTCCGACCGCACGACCACGTGGTGATCCGGAACCGGTTATTCCAGTGGGCCCGAGGACTCGGGTGATTAAATATCAGCCATGACAGATTGTGTTTAGAAAAGTTGCCAACCTTAAGAAAAATTCGTTGCTTAAGTTTGATGTTGATTTGCCCGAGTACGATCAGTTATGTAAGCTAGTTAACTCGGATCTCCTCACATTCAAAACGATAAATTGGGAGTTATTGGGTTCGATTGGTCAAAAAGAGCGCATTGAAGAGTTATTGGGCCAAAATTTTAGGGCGATGTTAGATTTAAACGAACCACAGTACCACGAGCTGACACTTGAGTTCTTGAGCACATTTCAATATAAAGATGGTAATTTTGCTCAATCAAATGCGGTATCGTTCTCTTTGTGAAGACAATTACACAACATGACTATCGCAGAGTTCGCGCGGTAGCAAGTGGCTTTTATACGGATACGGAGGTGAGAGAACCGGGGTTTGTGACGGGTCTAAAGGGTGCGTTTTTGAATAAGCATGCTATGAGTATCGGTTCGGACGAGTTGGCCACTTTTTGGAACAAAATTTCTATTTGTTCGATTTCGAGTGCAAATGTGGCGTCGGATATTCGAGATCCCGTGATTCGGTTTATCCACCGGGTTTTGGTTAATACTTTGATTGGTCGCGGTTCGGACGACAATAAAGTAAATTGGTTGGATATTTTCTATTTGATGGCGATGGTTGAGAAGGTTCCGATAAACTACGCGAGTCTTTTAGCGTGGTCGTTTCATCGAACGAGATGTGGGGGAACAAAAAATAGGTCAAGGTTGGATATGGGTCCGTACGTTACACGGATTGCTAGGTATTTAGGTGTGTTTGAAAGGTTTAAACCAGAGATTTTGACAGAGGGACCCGTTAGAGGGTTTTTGGAGGTTAAGGATTTGAGGAATGCTGGGATTTTAAAAGGTACCGATCCGTTAGAGTGGGAGGATGTTAAGTTGGGCCCATGGATTCAAGCACCGGCGAGGACTGCGGCTGCTGCGGCTATGCGAGCTGGCTTACCGTCCCGTCATCAGAGGCCGGGTTTTCAGCTCCCGGTCAGAGAGCCTCGCCCCGAGGATATTACTTTGGAGTCGTTATATGACCGGATGGAGTCCGGTTTTGATCAGATCAGGGGTTATGTGACCGAAAGTCGAGAAGAGTTGAGACATATGATAGAAGAGAACCAGCGGAGGCAGGATGAGCACATGAGGCATTTGATGAGTGAAATGCGTATTGATTTGCCTGCTTCTCTTCGACAGCCGGCCGATGCGGGACCGAGCGGGTCGAGCGCGCTGGGTGGTTCGGGTTTTGGACATGGAGTACCTTTTTATTGGACAGGTTACACAGAAATTGATAATGCTGAGCCATACCATATTCTTGAGTAGGAGTCGGAGTCGGAGGAGGAAGAAGATGAGGATTGAGTTGACGAGCTGACATGGGAGTTTATGTTTTGTGATGTTTTTATTTTTCTTTTATGATGTTTTTGTTTTTATTTGGTCTGTACGGATATTTATTTTAGACTTTTTGGTTGGGTTGGGGGGTTGGAAGTTGGTGGATGCTTGAACTTTATAAGTAACCTTTATCTTTTAGTTATTATGTTTGATGTTACTTAGGTTTGTCGAGAGGAGAGGCCGTGTCCGTTCAGAAAGAGGGAATGAGTTACCGATTCATTTTGAGCAGTCGGTGAGGAGAGCACCCATGGAAATAGACTGGCACATTGACAGTCTCGCATATTACCAGCTAAGTCTTTTCCATTGTACTTTGTTTTTATGTTTTTATGTTTTTTATTTTTATGTCTTTGTTTTTATCTTTTTAGGTTTTTGCTTTTTATTTTTATATTTTTAGTTTTGTTTTAAATTTCCGAGTCGTGTTTCCCGTGCCCGCATTGAGGACAATGCAAAATTTAAGTGTGGGCATGGGACACAGTTGTTTTAACTAATTTTAGTTTTGTTTTCATTTTCGTATTTGGTTTAAAAAAAATTAAAAAAATGTTTTAAAAATGTCCATTGAGTCTAGTTTTTGTTGCGTTAAAGTGAGAAATGATGATTTTATCAGAAATTGGTTTTTCAAACTATAAATAATATGAGATAAATAAAAGAAAGCGCACTTAACTTGGGATGTGTCGGTAGGCTCAGCCTTGAAAATGAAAAGGTAAATTTGATAAAATGGGTCAGAAATCTTTTGTGGGTAAAACGTTTTGTCCGTAGAAAATAAGTAATGAAAGGTCGGGCCATACTCAAGCCTCAACTATTGGTATGAAAAAGTGGAAATATCATAAATTTTAAAAAACTGAATACGTTATCATATGATGCTTGGGTAGGTTTAACGTTAGAGTATGCCGTGTAGCCTGTGATATAAACTTAAAACTGCTAGTTTAGTGTTTTACACCTCATTGGCGTATGGTTTTATAAACTCAAATCCTGTATTGATGGGATGCCCCGGGTCCGAAGACCATGGGTCTGTATGCCGACTATTCATATGGGTATTCACAATTCCAAATGGGGTTGTGAATATTTAAATAAAGCAAAAAAGAGCAAAACCTTATAAGTCTATAAACATGATCACAAGAGTACAAAAGTACAAAATTCACTACAGACTTGATCATCCACGCTATTAGCCATGTGGGGTCCCCTTGCTCGCGTCTCATTACCATAAGAAACGGACCACAAGGGACACGCTACATGTAAGCCCTACAGATTAAATTTTGCATACTCACCTATGGTGAAGGGTTCGGGGTGTTGCTTGATAACGGGGGTATGTCATGTTGTGGGGAACACTAGCTATAAAATAATTGAACCTTAATCGTATCTTATGGCTGCTTGGTAGACTTTGATGCTTAAGCTTAGGTGGATAAACAATACCCTTGATCGTCTTAGCTATTCATGAAAAAATAGAGCAACAAAAGTTTTAAATCTGCTAATTTTGAGGTTTAAGTCAAGTTGGGGTGGTCCGGTCCGGTAAAAGCTGAAAATAAGCGGGTCTTAATTGTGTAAACCAGTGAGTAAAATATTTGTCGGATCATCTTTGTCCCGGTAAAGATTAAGGCATGGGTTTAAGTGGACAACAATATCGGTGATCGCGGTTTTTGCGTTTTTCCGAGCTTTAAAAATTAACCTATTTGTTAGTTAGACTTTAATTTTCCGATTCTGATCCAACTGCATCAAACTTTTTCAGGGACGAAAAAATAATAAGTGTGGGGATATTTGATATAATGCTAAATATATATGTTTCCTTTGTTTATTTTATTTAATATTTTAATTGTTTTTGTTCGTTGTTAGTCAAGATTTGCTACTACTAACGTTTTTGTGTGTCGTAGGTTCCGGGATTTGATCGTGATTAAAAAGGGAGAAAAACGAGCTAAAACGAGCCGAAACGGAGATCCGGAACGCGTCAGGAAGAACCAGAGCAGAGAACCGGTCAGACCGGGCCGGTCTGACCGGCCCCCCTTGGAGAAGCACGCCGCGCCGCGCGAAGGGTTAAGGCAAAAATCCCTTAGCGCGGCGCCTAGGCACTACTGATGGGTTTTAATTCGTTTTTGGTTATTGTCGGGCCTTGTTTTCGCTATTTAAACACCTTTAACTTAAACCTGACATAACCTGAAGCCACCAGCCGATTTTGGAGAGTTCTTGGAGCTATTTTACGCGTTTGTTAGTGATTTTGAAGGCGAGAAAACATCCGGTGAAGAGCTACACGTTCACGTTCGAGTTTATGGGTTTTATCATCTTCGATTTCCCCTTTCTTATACTTTCACCATGTTTTCGTTATTATTTGTTTTGTTTGATTTAGATTTTAATATGCTAGGCTAAATTCCATAGACTACCCAGGTTGTGATGAACCTTAGTTCGGTTTGATTTTATTTGGATTTTCGCTTCGTTATGGATATTATGTTCTAAGTAAACGGTTGAGTTTGATTTAGTTTATGCGTACGATTGCTTGGTTTTGTTTACTTGAATTTATTGTTTCATATTGCCCTTGTTGATTGTTTCATAGGATAGGGTTTTTTTAGGTCATTTACTGTGTGTTCTTGACTAGTTTATGATTGATATCGATTAAGATCATAGAAACAATAAAATCAATTAAACAAATAAAAATGAGCTGCTAGTATAAAAAGTTGTAAGGTGATAGGCTATTAATAGATCTTTGCTTGTCGGGATTGCTAGATTTATTTCTTCGTAAGGAGTTCGTCTAGATTTGATTGTCAGCTTAGTCTATTAAATTAATTGGGTTTGCTTAGCTATCTTTTGAATTCCGTGCTGTAAGGTAGGTTTTTGTCATAAAAGATACTTAGACATAAGCAATTAAATAACCGTAAGGAAGTTTAATATAAAACTGGTGAGTCTTAAAACTTGTTAGAAATCCATAGGCGTCTTCTAGAAGTTCAAGGGTCCTGTTCGGGTATTCTGTCAAGGGTCTATCTTATGATTCCGGTTCCATAACTTGCGTTTTTTCCATTTAAATTAATAACCGTAACTTTGGGGATTCCGGCCTGGGTAGTTATTTTAATCATCTGAATCAATCCAAGTTTTCTTAATTGTTTTCTTTAGTTTAAAGTAATTGAATTTAAGTTTAATTAATTAATTAATTAGTTTAAAGTAATGATTAGGTTTTATTATTATTTTATTAATTAGGGTTTGTTTTAATTAGTTTTAATAATTAATTTAAATCCCCCTCAAATATTATTAATAAATAGTCGTGTCTTGTAGTTGAGTCTAATTTGGGTTCGATATCCGGACTTACTTAGTTGTACTAGAGTCGACCGGTTCACTTGCCGGTTAGTAGTTTAAGTTAAGTTTAAGGGTCTAGAGTATTACTTAGTGTCTAGATTAGTATAATTTTAGTTAATAATTATTTGACTATAGTTACTCCCTCCCTCGAAGAAATTTTGGGAGAGACTCAATCCGTAGATCAATATTTGCAGATTCAGGTATCAATTGAACTACTTTTTTGATATAGTAAACACTAACTACACATTCAATCAGTAGTAGTATATGATATATTTAGTTCAACATTGAATTATGTGGCTAAATCGATGACTGATATTCGTTTATTAGGGCACTTCGATTGCCCTCTTTTATATTGACTGCAAATCTTATAATTTCCATGAGTTTTGATGAATTATTTTTGTGTTTTGATATAGCATGAGTCCAGATGTCCTTTTTATAAGATGTATGACACTTGCCAAATTTGTATATTTTATTATTATGGTAGAATGTAAAACTCTTAAAAATGGGTTAGATGAAAAATTTGCTGGTGATTGACCCCTTGCAATAGCTGACTTTGACTTTTTGGTAAAACTGGAATAAAAATCAACAATACTATAAAAGACAACTGTGGTCATACTATCAATTTCTCCCAGCAAATTTCTCTTTTAAATTTTCCATAATACCCCTGAAGTCGTTTTAGTTATGGTTTGATCGGTTGGATTCCTATTCCTTTGGGATTCCATTGTCATTATAAACTAGTAACATTAAAAAATCAATATAAGCCCATATTTTATTGTCTAGTCAAATTTTGGTTAACTGAAAGTGGTATATAATATTTTAAATAAATACATCTTTTTATTTATTAACGTATACTCCTCTATGTTGTAAAGTGTGGGCACATGTATATTTACCTTGCATCTAATAGGAAAAACCATTTGTTGTGAGATGTTGATAAACAAATACCATATTCTAAAGCATATGAATATGAAATGCCTTGGAATTGTTTCTAGACATTACAGGCGCAAGTGATAATCAGTAAACCTATAAGTTGATATTAAAAACAATGAACACAATACAATATATATCTAAAGTACATTGATAAAAAAACAAACTAGCGGTTAGATGATAACCAGTTTAACTGCTGATTTCTCATTCAATGCATTAAAGAGTTTGTATAATTTCTGTTGCACACTCAAAAGCTATTTTCCCATCATAATTTATTTGTCAATTTAAATGCTTGTCGCAATTTTACTCTTGTAATTAATTAGATAGAATACATCTCTCACATGTTTAGTATCATGGTTATGTTGTGGTTCAAACAGTACTCGTTGTGTAATGTACACATGATCAGATTTTTTACTATCAAATTTCTTGTAGTACAATGTGGATGTTTATGTTAGTGATGATGGTCTTTACAAGAACGAGATCTGAGGAAGATTCTCGAGTACCTGCAAATCAGTCGGCGGCTAAGGGAAGTGTATCCGCTACAGTGTCACGCCGAAAATGCAGGCGCACACGTATTACGCCCAACACCAGTGGTACAGGTACAAGTAAATTATATTTTTTTTTAATAAATGTTTACATCCTAACAAACTTACATTTAAATGGGTTGCATTGCTTTGCTATATGAAATTGGGTTACGAGTCGGGTAATGGTTGGTTTTTGTGGCTAGGATCCGTACGATAATCCCTACTTTAAATTGTGATGAAATGGGCTGCATTGCTTTTCTAAATAAACTGAACTCAAGTCATTTTATCTTTCTATCTTTTATACATTGCATGCAGAACAACTTGCTGAAACAGAACAACCACCTGCTGAAATAGAAAAATATGTTGATCCACCAAATAGGCTCGGTCCAAATTTAAATCTTAGCATTACAAGGACTTTACAAAATACGCTTGAGGGTTCTAAAATCCCTTTGATAATGGATGAGGGTACACAAGCTTTTGTTGGGACCTAGGCAACACCTTTTGCGACTGAGTGTGGAATTGTTATTGACAATTTTTGTCCAATGAATTATCACTCTTGGGACAAAATTCCAAAAGAAGCGTTAAATCTGATGTATGAGAAATTAGAAGTAAGTTGAATATACTTTTACATTTTCATTATTGAGAAGTTATACCATTATATGTTCGTATCATTAACAATGTATTCTCTGTAGGGAAAATTTGAGTTGTTGAGAACAAATGAGGTTTTTATGGAGTATGCGAATGCTCGACTTTAAACCCATTGGAAACGCGCCCGAGGTAATTGGAATCGGTACTGGAAGAATAATGGAGGAAAAACCAATCCCGAGTTGGCAAGATCAAATAGGAAACCTGATTGTCGTGAAGTAGCTTGGGGTCATATGTGTGATTATTGGGAGTTAGAAAAAACTCATAACAAATATTCGTGAATACTTTCTTATTTTTGAGGTTTTAATATGTATGGCGAATTTTATATTTTGTAGAAAGATAGTGATCAGATGGAAGCTAACTGAGCGAAACAAGTTAATATAAGCAGAGGTGGCTCCCGGTCAATAGCAAATCATACATTCCAACTAGTAAGATTTAAACTTTTCGACTGATAATGCATTCTATTATTCATGTTAACTGCAATGCGGTGCAGCTCTAAAAATCGAATCATAATTCATGAAAAAATGACTTGGTTGTTAAAATAATTGTTATAAAAAACGAAAGATTTATACTAATATTGTACAAAAGGGCATAGGCTTGCAACACTCGTGCATCTTTAATTTTGAAGCCTTTTATCCATCTTAGATAGCGTTGTATCGAACCGAGCTAGGGCAACCTTGAGCCTAAGATCGAACTTAAACGAGCTGGATCGAGCATGGCTCGTTTACTTTTTTAAGCTGAAAATCATGCTCGTGCTCGTCTGGTTTAAAGCTTGAGCCGAGTTCGGTTAACTTTTTAATTTTTATTTATTTTTTTAACAACATTATATATACAAGTTATAAACTAGAGAATTTATAACATTAAATGTTTTTAAATGTGGTGTTACTAAGATGTGCAACATTGAGTAGAATCTGTCTCAAGAATGCATCACTTATACATTCGACTATTTAAGTTAAAAAAAATTAACTATCTTTAAATGATCACATACAAAATATTATCATAATATCAGCTTTATGATAGTATAAATTTATGTTTTAACATTATTTTCTAATTATTATCTGTCTCAAGAATGCATCACTTAAACATTGGACTATTTTAGTTAAATAAAATTAACCATCTTTGAATGATCACATACAAAATATTATCATAATATCAACTTTATGATAGCATAAATTTAAGTTTTAACATTATTTTATAGTTATTAGTGTTAAAACTTCATAAATTTCTAAAACTTTTTTACAAACACCATCATTTGTATAAACTGTCACCAAATTACTTGAGTACTAGAATTAATTTTTTTTAAGCAAACTGTATTAGGGTACATATATACAATTTCTATATACTCCTATTTATTGTTCCATGTATGTATACAAATACATGCATATATTTATAACTAAGTCTTACATATATATATATATAATTATATATATATGTGTGTATATATATATATATATAAAATAGCTTTAGAACCCATGTAATACACGAGATCATACAAATAATAAAAAAATACAAACAAATTTAAAAAATCTAGGAAAAATGTGAAATTAAAATAAATAAATTTGTAAATAACATATATAAATAAGAAAATAATCTATTATATAAGTTAGGTTTAATCAATGTGATGAGCGGAGCTTTAAACTAAGACCTCCCAGACAATGATCATTTTTGTTTCATTGTAACATATTGTTCCCATTTTGATAGAAAATGAGGTGGTTGCCAAGGGTAATTATGCTAGTTTTAAAAACTGCTCAACCCTGCTTATTCCCTTTGAACATTATTATGGTGAACGAAACAAAAGAGAGTATGTTTGTTAAAAACAATTTTATCATGCTATTTTAATTATATGGGTACACACTAATAACAAAAGATTACAAAGGTCTTAGTGTACACTTTGTAAAGGAAGTTTTATAGCTCAATATCAATATAGCAACATGATCATTTTGCCTATATACGATTAGTCCATGGATAAAAAACAAAGTGGCTTCATGGGACACTACTGGTAATTTAACAAAGTGGTCAATATTGGTTTATTTATCTATCCTGTTGAAATTGACAGTTTGACTTTTTTAAATGAAAATATGACATTTTGACTTTTTAAAAGCCATAAACTAAATCAAACCTCAGTTGTAAAACCATACTTGCACCAAACCAGGTACAGTAGCCACTCAGTTATCGTTATTTACTTTATACGTATGCCAAAAATTCCATTTTAAATTCAAACTGGTAAGGTAGAGTTTCACCCTAAACACCGCACTTTATTTGTGATGGCATTTTGACCAAAATGCAACCTGTGACAATTTTGAAAATGGCAATTAAACTTTTTTTATTATGCAAACTATGATAACATTTTACCAAAATGCCCCTAACAGATTTTGGCATCATATGTTTGTGACGATTAAGACCCGTAAGTCCATCACAAAACTTTAACAGTTTAATACTTGTAACTGATTTATGACAGTTTAAGAGTTAAGACCATGTTTAGAGCATTTTGATAGTGAGTTTAAAAGCCATAGATGAACACATTTCCAAAATTCTTTTGCTACATAGAGGAAAACAAAAACACTTACACTAAAGTTATTAAGATTCATTATTATACTTTTTTATGATTACAGTTCACTCTTTCTTTACAATATACTTATGCTTCATTATTATAATTTTATGATGATAGACAAATCCCGAGACTCACATACCACCTAGCTCGTTAGAAGTTTATCACAAGATGCATTACAATGCCGCAAAACAAGGATTGCTAAATGATGATTCGCGCCTTGAATATGTAAGCATCTCTTTGTTAAAACCTTTTAATTGTGAATCTTATTTTGGTCGAATATATAATATGGTTGCTGTTAGTTCTAAATATTGTTTATGTACCTTCTATTATGTTAGGAAAATATAATTCAACATAAACAAGCAGCCATGGTGAAACTAATATCTGAAGGAACCATTGTTACTACTCCTATGGAGCACGAGATTGAGAAAGAAGCCATAAAAGGTGTTTGTGGTAGGAAGAAAACAATACAATCAGCTTGGGAGGTTGGTGTAGGGCCCGTTATGAGGAAGAAAGATAGTTGGATGAAGTCGGTAGCCGAATTATCTCAACGAGATTCAAGCGAGAACGAAGTTTTAAGAAACAAGGTTATTTCACTCGAGGCGGAACAGAAACGGGATAAGGAGATATACGGAAAAATGTTTCATAAGAACAAGGTTTCCAGACTTCGAGAGCACAATGGTTACACAAGCGAGTGATGAAATTAATAGCGACAACACCATCTAAGGCGCTATTTAACACGCTTAGTACTTTTTTATTTTTTTTAAATCTAATACTTTTTTAAATTTTAGAGTTTTTGAATCAAATTATTTTCTTTGGTTTTTGTTATGACATTAATGCTTAAATATAATGTGGTTTTGGTAAAAAGAAATTATGAATTATATTACTTTTATTTATTGATTGAATTTAATGTATAAAACTACAAATTAATTATTGTATTGGTATTGTTTTTCAGTACTTGAAGGGATTATAAATACATGTTGGGGACTGAATTAAATTGTATCACGGGCTATTTTCAGTCCTTATAAGAAAAATATTAAAATACGTAGTATTAGAGACTAAAAAGTAGTTACTAAAAAACACATTAGAGACTAGTTTAGGAGACTGATTAAGGACTGAAATCAGACTCTAAAAGTACATACTAGGGACTAAATTAAATACTATTTGGGATTAATTTTTAGTCCCTAAAGGAGGCGTATTAAGGACTGAAATCGAATAATAACCGAAACTAATTCCCAGTCCTTAAAGCATTGCATTGGAGACTGATTTCATATGGAATCATGAACCTAAAGAAATGTATTAAGGACTATAATGTTTTGTTTAGAGGACTGATTTTCAGTCTGTAAAGTCATACATTAGGGACTAGAATATAATGGTCTTGGAGACTGATTTATAGTCTCTGAAGAAATGTTTTAGGGACTGAATGACGTGGTATTGGGGAATACATTAAGGACTGAAATTTTATGTATTGGAGACTGATTGTTGGTCCCTGTTGGTGTCACACAACGGGGACTGACTTTTAGTCGTTAAAGCTATTATCAAGTACTAGGCATCCGCCACTGGTTGGGGACTGGCAAATCAGTCCCCGGTAACCATTAGGTACTGATTAGAGAGCATCAAAGACTAATTTTTCAGTCACAGATAGCAATCTTTTTTGTAGTGATCGCGAAGGAGAAAACCGTACCAACCACCTTTAGTGTACATCTTCTAGAACACCAAGAATTTGTCAATAGAGGCACAATACTCTGGCTACGACAATAAAACTCGAAATGACACAGGTGCATCATACCCAGCGGATTAACTTGGGTAATTTGCAAACCATAATGCGGCCGAATGTCACGTATGAACATGGTGTTGGGAAGACTGAAATTTCCATGGTTGAAAAACGCAGAGTATAACATCAGCTTACTTGGAGGGGCATCCATGGCGGTTCTACCCTCCGGTGGAAACTTCGGTCTCCATTCCGGAGATATATGGCGAGACGAAACGACGGTTTTAAAATCCGTTCTCCTCCACTTGATGACGACATCATGGATGGAAGACCCACCAACATTCTTCCCATCTTTCTTCTTGCCGGATTTCTTACTGGTCGATGAGAAGTCCATTGAACTGTGATAAAAAATAGATGAAAGCAAACCGAATATTTTGGAAAGTATATAGAATACAAAAGGATAAGATGAGAATGAGAATGAGAAGAAAAGAAAGTAAACGGCCTATTTATACTAATCGTCGGTGGCGATTAGGGGTAAAATCGAAAATCTTAAAAATAGTGGAGGTCCAATGAAAAAATGACACGTCACGTGGGAAATTAGAAAATCCAAACCAAGTGGGCGCGTCAACAACACGTGCGCAAAGTTGAGAAGACCCTGCTATTAAAGCCACCGTCTAACATCATAATGGCTAGGCCCACTTGCGGTAAAATCTTATCCACATTAAAAATCCAGTTTTCATCAAGTTACCATTTGGGGAAAATATATTTTACACAACTGGTAACCCGCGACCCAATATTACGGACATGTATACCAAAAAGAATATCCTAACACGTCAGTAACCATGCAGAAAACCCAAAAAAAAAACACTTAACAAGGCTGGATGAAGCTTGGTCCGAAAGCACCGAACGATATACTAAGGAAAACCAAAGAAACACACCCGATGATTTTGGACCAAGTGACATACCAGTCAAGATAATAAGTTGCACAACATGATACACAAAGAAAGGAAAAAAGAAGAAAGAATGGAGGCACCCAAAAATTGAATGAATAAAATGGAATACTCACCACCTATTTATACCCACAGAAGTAAATGAGGTAGTCGGACAATTGGAAATTCAGCACTTGAATGAGCAATAAAAAAGGAACATGAGGCGCGGGAGCAGAAGAGTAATGCGCCAGAATTCAAAAACATTTATAGTCACCTGGAGTAAATGTGAAGCAGTTCAATACGCACGATGACTCACCGCAACTAGACATAGATAGGTTAGTGAGAAGTTACCCCCATAAGTGCCCACATAAATAACCGCCATAAGCAAAAAGCTGAGACAAATGATAAGTCCAATATTCCACCCACTGAATAAAATCACGGAAGAAACAATGGACTGGGAGGACTTATGGAGGTAAGGTACTAGGCACACCATACAAATAAAAAAACCCACAGAAAGAGTATCCTCCTTGAAATGACACAGATCCGCCGCAGAGGAAATACTTGTAACAATTTGAATAAAGCACATCGGAAGTTTCACCATGGAAAGACATGTGGTAAAGAGCCACTACTCAATAACTCGGGCAATAGTACGAGCGCATGGTGAACCAATAAGAAAAGGTCAGCGCAGTACTTGGACAGAAAGAAAGAACCCAATACGTTAGACTGCCCAACCAATCAAGAATGAATATCATGCTCAGCCATGAGAATAGAAGGTTCCATTGAGTGGGGGCATGTGGCCAAACCCTTCTCCTTCCTTTCGTCTATATATATTACTTACCATACTGATTCTCATTCCGGAGATTGGTTACACGAAGACCCCCTATTCCCCTTCTCGTAACGAGCTCACAGTGTTCAGGTTTGCAGGTCATCACTGCTAGGACTCACAATCGTTTGTAGTAATATTGCGGTTCAAATAATAATCCATCTTTGGATGAGACAATTAGGTTAAGTCTAATAAGGTTTAACTTAGTGTTTCTTCAGTCAGTTTAATTTAGGTATTGGTATTCACATATTAACCGGCTACTAAATGCATTAATAATATTATTTAAGCATTAGTTACATTCATTTTGTATTTTGTAGAGTTTAAATGAAAACTAGGTTAGATCCCGTGTTACACACGAACGATAATATATATATATATATAACATTATAATAGAGATAAACATCCTTCCATCTCCTTCTTTCTCTCTCCATTAGACGCCTAAATATTGAAGGCTCATTATGTTTCCAGCAAGTCTCAAGCAGCTCTCTTTGATTTTCGGCATATCAGTTACCAGCCTTCAGTTTTACGCATTCAAAGCATCTCCGGTTCATTCAATTATGTCCTTCAATATTAACCGGAACGGTTCACTCCTTCAGCTTCATTTTTTACATATTTCAAGGTTCTATGATATTACTTTCAATCTGCTAATTTCCAAAGAAGTCCTTTTCAGTTTTCTGTTTTGTACGATTTGATGAATATGAAACGTTCAAGCAGTTATTCTAACTTCTAGGTATTGTTAATTGCATTTTATTGATTACAATGCTAGATTTTTGCTCAAAAACTCTAGATTTTTCGAATACTCAATTAATTTGTCAAATAGAAAATTGTGAAGATCTCAATTAGGTTATGTGGCCTGTCATTTTAATTATTAATCCATGTTTTGTGTTATACAGATCGGAAGATAATTATTCGTCAATTTGAAGACAGTTAATTAGTACAAACATGATGGTGAACCTTCTGAGATTCGGTCAATAGCAACACTTTTAGAATCAATCCTCCATAATCTCAATGTAAGCTAATTTTTAACATTCAAATTTTGATTAATTAGCTTCCTATTTGTGTTAATTTGGGTTGAAAGATGTTTATCTCTATGTCAATACAGATAGCAGGGAAAGATTAATGACATGGTCCTTCTATATGTGGACTCAAGGTAAGCATTGTGCTTTAGTGTCTTCCTGAATGATTTTACAATGCTACAAAGTCTTAAGCGAAATGTGTCTTGGAAACCTTGTAGGTGTTTCCGATAAATAATATTACTAAAACTCAAGTCTAATGAAAAGGTAATCTTAGTGTGTAACATCACGAAATTTCCTAGAATAATATTTAATATATTAATTAAGTTGGAAGAATTAATTTGAGTTAGTGTAATAAAATAATAATAAAGATAGAAGATGGTAGGCTAGTTAAATGAAAGAGATTGTGGAATAAATAGGAAAGGTGGCCTAAGGTCCATGGGCTTAAGGAAGTATAAATACCTCTTAAACCCTAATCCTTTCCATTCGCATCCATCTCTACACCATAGCCTACACCTTCAAAAACACACATTTAAGCCAACCATTCTCTACTATACTATATTCAACAATCCGAGACCAACCGAAGGTAAGAAATAATTTATCTTAGCTGACCCAAAATATTAGAACCCGACACCGCAACCCCGTGATGCCATATGAGCCGTTCGAATATAGATCTAGCTTTATTCGGGTGTTTAACCAACAAAAACGAGCTTAAGGACCACCTTAGCTCAGATATGGGCACCCCGAAGCTACCTAGGTCATGAAAGATCAAACCCCTATCAACCCGGGTGGCTAATGGTGGCTGACGGTGCCGGAATCGAAGAAAAATCTTAAAAAAATGTGTAACAAGATAGCTGAACTAAACTTTACGCCGTATAAGTATACCAGCGTGTAAGTATGAGGCGCATAAGTATAAGCATCGTATATGTATGTATGTCTGTATATGTGTGTATGTCCGTATATGTATATAAACGTATATGTCTGTAAGTCCGTATATAAATATAAACGTATATGTATGTATGGCCATATATGTGTGTACGTCCGTATATGCATACAAAACTTATATGTAAGACATACACGCTAGAACTACTTATACGCCATAAGAGACTTATACGCCAGTTGGACTTATACGTGAAAATGATTTTACAAGATAAACGAAAGACAATCAGCGTATACATATGCAAACGGTAGATATGGACTTTTGTGATGATTAAGATAAAATAAGTAAGGAATTAATAATAAAAGGATCATTTAAAATGAAGTTTCGGTTTTATTAAATAATTGAACATCAGTTTTCTGATTAGGTTTTTTGTAAAAACTTATTAATGAAAATAAAATTTTTCCAAGCTGACATGGCAGCTTAACCCCAGCCAGGGGCTTTGCCCCTTGGACCCCGCTAGGGGCTGCCATCCCTAGAACCCCGCTGCTAGGGGCAATGCCCCTGGACCCCCGTAGCTAGGGGTTACTATAACCTAGAAATATGTACGGATAGGGCTAGTTAATTGATACATGTAATTGTTATACAGTTAGCCGCACCCAATTAAGGAAAGGAGTTACCATTAACTCTGAAAGGAATCGTTTACATGTGAGTTTCTAGCCCTATTTCCCTGTTATGTTTTCGGGCTGTGTGCATACTCGATGAGATTAGTTAATACACTTACCTTAAGTGGTAAGTGTATGATATGTGAATGTGTTATGAATGATGTATATGTGATATGTGAATATGTTATATATGATCTATGAATGATTTAGGAAATACATAAATATGAAAGTAATGAAATGAATGTTTGATTGTTTGGTTTCATGGAAGGAAGGGTACTAGACCTTAATAATATCCGAGGATGGATGGTACCAGACCCTAACAATATCCGAGGTATGTAGAGTGAAATGCTCTTTACAATGAAAGGATAGTTATGAATGTATTGTGTGTGTTAAAGAAAGAAACTACGATAGAAAGAAAGTATGCATATATGTGGAATAATGATGAACAGGTTAAGTATATAATACGTACCTTCGGACACGTATATGTGTATGTAAGGTATGTTATCTGATTAACCAGAACTCACTCAGCGTAGCTGACTTTTAGTATGCACGCCGGTGAATAGATTAAAGCAGTTGGCTTGAAGGAGACACATGGCATGAACTGAAGCGGCTGGCATCTGAAGAGGAACTGTCATGATGTTTATTTATGATGTTTTATGCTATGTTTTAAAGACATGATACGAATGTTTTGTAATGAATGGTTAACTTATTTTATTTTCGCAAAAGTTTTAAGTAACTATGATATTTAGAAATATGTGTGTACGTCTGTATATGTATATAAATGTATATGTTTGTATATCCGTATATGTATATAAATGTATACGTAACACCAAAGTAGGGCACCGGGACGGGGCCTTACATAGTGAATTGAATTTCTTCATATATTTATGCAGGCAGAATAAAAAAAAGGATGCATTATATCATTTTAATAGTGCTCATGTAACATCCTGTTTTCTCGTTTCGGTTAATAAAAAAAATATGAGTTATTATGAGTCGGGTTTGTGTTGGGTTAAGTAATACGGGTAATGGACTTGGGTTAATAAGGAAGGGAGAAAGACCATGGGCTTAAGCCCATGACCCAAGATATATAAACCTAAATTAACCCATAATCCATTCATTTACACTCATTCCATACACCACCCAAAACACACACTTAAGTTCTCTCTTTCTTATTCTCTCTTTCTCTATCCGAAACCAAGAAGGAAAACCGAGCATCGATCCAAGGTAATAACGGTATGATATCATATGGATCATAAACCGCTAGATCTAGTCGCGAAACGACGAGCCTACACCCTCAACCGTTAAAATCATGAGATCCGGATGGAATCGGGTATAAACCAATCAAAAAACGAACTTAGGGGTCACCCTAGCTCAGATCTGGATCAAACGGGACTAAAAACGGTGAAAATGACGGAAATGAGTGAGATCTCGCTTTTCCGGCGAGATCCTGGTTTTCCGGCGATGACAACGCCGGAAAGGCGGCGCCGGCGATAGGGGAATGTGAAGAATGTCAGAATGTCAAAGAATGTCTCTGACCTAACCCTAATTCGTAAACGGAGAAATAACGAATTAATAGCAATTTGTTATGCTCATTCTTTAAGGAAAAATAACGAATTAACAACAATTCTTTACGCCAATTCGTTAACGGAGAACTAACGAATGAACCCTCAGTTTGTTATAAAGACCAGTTCGCTATAAAGGCCAGCTCGTTATGATGGCCATTTCGTTATAAAGGTTAGTTCGTTATAAAGGCCGGTTCGTTATAAAGGCCAATTCGTTATAAAGTCCAGTTCGTTATAAAGGCCAGTTCTTTATAAAGGTCCATTCGTTAAGAAGTAACGAAAGAGCCCCGTCCATTGATGTGTTGTAAAACACACATTTTTCCTTGCTATTTTCTATGTCGTTTTGCGCTTAAACATTAACGGATATCATTTTTTGTGTGAATTTACATGTTTGTGTATGTGATAGGACCCAGGTTGAAGAGAGCGGGAAAACGAGTCAAGTGACGAAAGAATCAGCTAAAACGGAGCTCGGATGAAGCCGATACGCACAAACGAAGTTTAAACGAGTCAGCAGTCGATAAACGAAGACCCAAAGGGCATGGCCACGCCGCGCGGCCACCTGCCCTTTCATGGTCACATAGAACGGCTCCCTAGGGGTGTTCCATGGCTGTCCAAATGCATCAACACGACTATTTTGTCTTATATGGGCTTGTTTGGACCTAGTTTGGCTTGATTTTCAAGTTTAATGATATATTTAAGAACCCTGAACCCTAAAAACGAATTGATCACCCTTCCAGTCACCAAAAATCTGTTCCAAACGAAATTATATGGAGGAGGAGGAGACGGTTCGTTATTTCATCACCCGGTTGTCGGTTTTGAGTATTTTAACGATTGTGAGTTCGTTTTTGAGTTTTAGACATTCAAACAAGTTGTAATCAGATTCTAATGAACATGTTTATCATATTTATCTATATTATCTGCTGTTCATTCATTAGTCTTGGCTAAACTTGTTTGAATCACCTAGGTTTGATGTTTAATGGTTGATTTATCACTTTTCGGGTGCTAATTTCGTGTTTGATTGTTTAGTTATTGTAAAGTTCATAATTTGTGATACTATTCCATGAACCTTGCTGCCATTATATGTATTTTAGGTTGCATGAGCCCTGAGTATTTGATTATTGAATGAATTTGTTTCGTGCAGTCGTTAATTGCAAGTTCGGTTAATACTGAGTGTGTTGATTGATTGTGGTAGACGCGTGCCATTAGGGTTTGTCTTTCTTGAATCATTTAGGTCAGTAGGATCATCCTCTTTGTGTTGGACCAAAACCTTAGGGGTTAGCTTATCTCTCTACTTTGGTTGATTTAGTTACCCGTTGCGAGACCATGTGCGGTTTTCTAGCTATCGACTAGGTTAGTTTGTAAGTTGAGTTATACTATCCTTATTATTGAATTACCCCTCTCTTCCTAGGTTTGTAATTAGCTCTAGCCTTAGTGAGGATTTTGATTTTGATATGGACCAAGTAATAAATCATTAGGGTACGTAAATAAACAACCGTAAATTAAAAGCTAAATAGACTTTGTTAGGGTTTTCTGGTAAAATTGACCGTAGGGACCCATTTGCCTTGATTCCATATATCTTAGTTCATTTTTAGAAGCTGATTTCAAACACTTGTTAGCACCTGAGCCATCCTATACCCGTTAAGTCATCTTACCTAGGTGATTCGTTTTCTTATTATCGTTAAACCCCGTTAAGTTTCCAATTAGTTTCGTTACACCGTTAGTTAAGTTAGTTTAGATAAATAAGTTAAGCAAATATATTATTTAGGCAGGACTTGAGTAGGGTTAGTTATCTGAGCCGCCTCACGTGTCTTTGTGTTCGATACTCGGACTTCCTTAGTCTTTACTACATATGATTGGTACACTTGCCCGTTGTGTGAACTTAAGTTAGGATATTCCGTTTTAATTTAAAGCTTAGTTGTGAGTCGTAGTTTTCATAGATACATTTTTGCACATCAAGTTTTTGGCGCCATTGCCGGGGACACGGTTAGAGGCGTATTGAGAACGACTCGAGTCAGGACTTACCTTGTTTACTACTTATTTTGTTTTTATTTTTCTTTGTTTAAATAGTTTAGCTAATTTTAGTTTCTTTTGTTTATCTTAATAGTTTATTTTGTTTTTCTTTGTTGCATGAGAGGCGTCGTGCCAAACTGTCTTCCAGTTCTTCTACGTCCGTCGGTAATACATCATCTGTGACATTCATGGCAAAACGAGGTATACTATATTCTTTACGTAACAAGTAAACGATAAATCGGTTAATTCGTAGTGCTTAAACGAGTAACCGACCGATACTAATTATGACCCGTATACATACTGAGGGGTCATATACGAGTTATATATATGTTATAGAGGCTAACATATTGATATTTAGGCTCCAGTACGTTTAAAACTCTTTAAACGAAAAAGGTTTCGTTTATCGATACGCTATAAGCTTAAACGCAATCGTTAATGTCAAAACAAGCATTGTAGCATCCGTTAAGCCGAAAAAGATTTATAAAACACTTATATGACATGTTCTAAGCAATCCGTGAAAATATTTTGGAATTTTACAACGAGTCAGTACGTTTTTCTTATTTTACAAAAATAAGCTGAAAAACACGCGTTTTTGCGCTATTTCTCATACCCGAATTAATTTTCTTGCGAAAAACCAAACCCGAACTAAACTTGAAGTGGGCTTTTCATGTTTGGGCTTGTGTGATTGGAGTAATGGGCCAAAACAGCCCATTAAGGGCCTTTACATAAGTTCCGATCGGAACACTCACCAAACATCACATTTTTTATATAACTTAGACCTTAAGTTTATTTATCCATTCTAATTCATAAAGTTTGAAGTCCAGCAGCTCCAGTTCTGTCCTTCCAAACCCTTGCCCAAAACCCTCAAGTAAGTTTCATTTACATGAATTTTTAACCATCCTTTAACTAGGTTATAATCTTATAAACATGTTTTAGTTAGTTTTAAACATGTTTAACCATCCAAAAACCCTAAAAATCAAGTAAAATTATGTTTTGATGTTAAACATGTTTACAAACCAGGAACATATACTTTTTTGGTCAAAAACGCGGATTAGAACATGAATACAACGTTTTTACGGTTAGAAAGTTCGGTTTGAACCCAAAACCGAAACCCTAATTATCAAGGCTGTTACATGGATGATTTATGCTTGGTTTGATGTTATATGATATGTAGATATACTGAGTTTGCAACCCGAGACCCGGAAAGTCGTTTAAGCTAGCAAAATTCATCGAAAACCGACAAGGTAAACCCGTAATACTCGTTTAGGGGCTGTTTAGTATTAGGTTATGACGTGCTTGTTGTTAGCTTTTGAAAACTTGCAGGGACATTAGGGATCATATAAATGAGTCCCTGTTCAAATTTGGTAATTTTTCGATAAACGGAGAATATTTGGTGAATTTATTCCCGTTTATGAGCGTTTATTTAGGAAAAATAGCTAAACATATTGAAAAATTATGAAACTTGGTTTTGGAGTTTAATATGTGATGGTAAGATCACTGGTAAAGTTTGGGAATCATTGGAAATGTCTAAGTATGGTTTGTGTAATCATGGCGTAACCGAATTTTAACAGCCGAAAAACGCACAAAAAGGCATTTTGTCAAAAGAGTTAGGTTCTGGAAATTTTGCAGGGGCTATGTAATGACATTGAGGCCATTGGTAAAAATTATCGGATTTTTCGGAGGTCGTTTGATATAAACGGGCCATTTATTACACGATTATAACCTATTAAATGAATTTTTATAAATAAATAATTAATCATAAAATTTCTGAAAATATTTTTATAAAATTCTCCATGTCTTAATGTATTTTTACAAAAAATTTACATAATTTATATATAAGTACATATTTAGTTATGATTAATCAAAGATTTAAATTATAATTGTTTTAACGAAACCGGCAGTTTTGTGTTTAAAGGACTGACTGGTATGTCAAAATCTCAAAAGTGGCCAAATATCATATTTTTGAATGATATTAATAAAAACGAACTTTTTACGAGAATTCCGGACAATTCGGGTGAATTGTGCGCGTTTTGTATAATCAAAACCGTGTAAAAACGGAAACGAACCCTGCAATCAAACCAGACACCGAAACTTTAAAATTCTTTCATAAATCAAATCATTTTATCAATCAATATATTTACTTAAGTTTTATGTGATCTTACCTAATCCCGAAACGTATAAACGATCAACTGAGCTAGGCTCGGAAAACGGTGAAACTGAGCCAAATCCAGTTTTAAACATTTCATAGCATACAACGTCACAATCTAAGACTATGGTCATGTTCTGGGCCTAACAGCTATACCCAGATTATCTATACAGCCCGACTTAGCTTGAACACTGTACTAGTATTAACGATACGATACCGTTTATAGGAATCAGGCTATAAACGAGACATCTGACTATTTGATACGTGATTTCTGTGCGAACTACGATAAGGTGAGTTTCACGACCCCCACTTTCTAAACTGTTTTACGAACTTTTGGGGTGAAAAGCATGTTTACATAAACTGATATACTTGAAAACGTGTGATGATGTGGATTATCTAAGTACTAACACTTGACAAGTCCCCACAAACACAAGTGATTAACTTCGTGCCGGTGGCGTGTGGATAGTACTATCGGTTTGACAAACCCAACTGTGACAGAGCCGGTGGGGTAAGCCGGAACATATGTAAAACCAGTTGCACATTGTCATTATATATTTACATACTGCTATGTGGTGTTAGACATAGTACATACATGGGGCAAAATGGCTGTTAAATGCCAACAGGAGTGCATGGGCAGGAGAGGCCATGCAGTATATCTCGTTTCGGTTTCACTTGTGGCTTAGTATAATACATCATACACATACATGTACACATACACACTGTAAACTTTACGAACTCGTGAACTGATTTCATTGATACTCGTGAAACTTGAAACTCACCAACTAGACGTAGTTGACCCGTTTTAACATGCTTTTCAAGTAAAGCAAAAGTGGAATGATTTGCTTACATGCTTGGTGTTAGAAAGAAAGTTGAATAGCTGTGAATAGACGCTGATATAATACTTAATAAGAAGCTCGTAAACCGGTTATGTGTTTTTCACCTAGTTTGTAAACATAGTACCTACCAATGTAATATGATGTAATTTAGCTATGGAATTTCTTTATAAACAATGTGGTTGATACCAGTGTTATCTGTTACATTCCCGTATTACGCTTCCGCAACTACCTAGTCGGGGTGTGACATCATCTTATCCTACTTTTTCTGAATCCGTCATTAAGGATAGGATTATGGGCGACACAATTCCACCACCGAGGAGGACAGTTGCAGACCGGGCCCGTCCGGTCGGTGCGGGCGCGAGATCCAGCATTGCTCCACTAGCCATCGCATTTTTGACCAATTGGCAAATTCCATCGAACATTCTGAACACCATCTCTCATTCTCCTCAATTTCATGGGTTGCTCCACGAAAACCCGCATTCTCATCTCACTCGCATTACACGTATTTGCGACACTTTTCATCTTGCCGGCGTATTCGAAGACGCCATAAAACTCCGCGTTTTTCCGTTCTCACTCGTTGATCATGTGTGCCTGTGGCTTGAGTCCCTCCCACAGGGATCCATTGCTACTTGGGCCGCCATGCAGACCCAGTTTCTTGAGAAATACGATCCTCCGGCTAAGTCGTCTGAATGAGAGGTCGCTAGGAACACTTCCAAGTAATACCGAACAAAATCTGAAGGCGGCCCCGAATGCTCTGACGACGAGGAGCGATTTAGGGGCACGTTGCAAGCCCGTGAGTCAGGAGGCGACGAGAGGAGTCGTTGAGGAGCCTGCAGTAGATGTAGAGGAACAGGTAGACGAGGAGATTCAGTTGGAGTCTCCATCGGCCAAGGTGCATAAGAGGCACAACCCAAGAAGTACAACACATGCCGAAAACCAACAGTTACCTAGCACACCAGGGAGAGTCTACAAACCTAGACTTCCATATCACGGGAGACTTGGCAGGGATAAAGACGAGGACTAGAACTCCAAATTTCTTGATCTTTTGAAGCAGCTTCATCTTAACATTCCATTCCTTGATGCACTCACGCAAATTCCGAAATAAGCAAAGTTCCATAAGGATATTATTTCGAATAAAGATAAGTTAGCTCAAGTCTCTTCCATCACTTTGAGTACTAGTTGCTCTGTAGTCTTGCAGAGAAAGTTACCTGAGAAGATGTCCGATCCTGGGAGTTTCACGATTCCCTGCATCTTGAGTGATGATACGGTAGTTTATGCACTGGCAGATCTTGGTGCCAGTAATAATCTCATGTCGTATTCCATGTATCGCAAGCTGGGTCTAGGCGAACCACGTCTACCCGAATGAGTATCCAGCTTGCTGATTGTTCTGTGAAATACCCCCGAGGAGTGGTCTAGAACATGTTTGTTCATGTCGACAAGTTCATCTTCCCGGTGGACTTGGTCATCTTGGACATGAACGATGATGATATTGTCCCACTTATCTTGGGCTGACCATTCCTTGCCACTGCACAGGCATTGATTGACGTCTGCGAGGGTACGTTGATTTTATTGGGGATGAGAACATCACCTTTGATGTTCGACAGTCACTAAAACACCCCAAGTCTGCTGATGACTCCTTATACTTCATCGATACCATCATGGAACATGTTAGGGAGTTTTTCAGCGAGATCTGTGGAGGATCTTCCTCCGAAACCCAGATTCTCGATAGGTAGATTCCGGAGATTGAGATGGTTTCCATGACCAATCAGTCCTTAGATGACGACACCGGGTCGCATATCCCTGAATCTAGCGTGTCTGCTGGGATCGTACGAGACGATCCTATGGACCGACCTTCGGTCGAGAGTCCTCCTTCTTCCTTAGAGCTTAAGGATTTGTCTGCCCATCTTGAGTATGCATTTTTAGATAAAGAGAGGAAACTGCCGGTTATCATTGCATCTGCTTTGAAGGAGGTCGAGAAGGAGAAGTTGTTGAGGGTGCTACTAGAGCACAAAGAGGAGATTGCATGGAAGATTATCGACATTAAGGGTATCAACACTTCCTTCTGTACTCAAAAAATGCTCATGGAGGATAATTTCAAAATTGTCGTTCAGCCGCAACGACGGCTTAATCCGAAAATGCAAGAGGTTGTGAAGAAGGAGATCATTAAACTCCTTGATGTGGGGATCATTTTCCTCATTTCTGATAGTGCATGGGTAAGTCCAGTCCAAGTGGTTCCTAAAAAGGGTGGCATGACTGTTATCACCAATGAGAGGAACGAGCTTATTCCCACTAGGACTATGACTGGATGGAGAATCAGCATCAACTATTGCAGACTGAATGATGCCACCAGGAAAGACTACTTTCCTTTTCCCTTCATTGATAAGATGTTGGAGCGTTTAGCAGGTCAGCAGTACTACTGCTTCTTAGATGGTTTCTCCGGGTACTTCCAGGTTCCGATAGCTCCCGATGACCAGGAGAAAACCACTTTTACTTGCCCTTACCGAACGTTTGCCTATAAACATATGTCGTTCAGACTTTGTAACGCTACGGCCACATTCCAGAGGTGTATGGTGCCTATTTTCCATGATATGATCGAGGACTCCATGGAGGTGCTCATGGATGATTTTTCCGTATTTGGGGTTCCTTCGATCATTGTTTGTCTAATCTTGAGAGGATGATGTCCCACTGTGTTGACACCAACCTAGTCCTAAACTGGGAGAAATGTCATTCATGGTTCGCGAGGGTATTGTTCTGGGGCATCGGATTTCGAGTGCGGGGATAGAGGTCGACCGAGCGAAGGTCGATGTTAGTACACGGTTTTGCGTCTCGAGTCTTTGTATTTATCGTATTGTATTTATCGTTAATTTATGTAATAAATATTAAGCTTATTAAGGTAGTTCGTTAAGGGAGTCATCTAGTTCGTTAAGTATGTTTAACGAACTAGACTTAAGTTATGTTCCCTCCTGATTCGTTAAGGATGTTTAACGAATCAGGGGGTGTTTCGTTAATGTTATTTCATTATATGTATTGTAACGCAGTCGGTGACTGATTCGTTATGGAATGTTAACGAATCAGACCCGTCTTCTATATATAGTGGATGTGTCCACTGTTTAATTTAATTTTTGGAGATTAAAGTAACGAAACTCTGTCCAGTTTTCCTCTCTCTCTCAAGCTGCATCTTAATATATTCAATCTAATATTATAATACACATACTTATACAATTAATACATATATATATATACAACATATAATCGGTTAAGAGCAACAATGAACTAGATCTGTTAATTGTTAATCAAGCTTTAGATCTGAGATCTCAGGATTTAACTGGTGGTATCAGAGCTTTCGGTTGTTCGATTGCTCGTGATTTAAGTGTTAATTTGTTATTAGTGGACTGTTAATTGGTATTTTGGTCTAAGTTTATATCCGGGTTACGTTTGGATCGAATTGAGTGTGATTCGGAATTGGATATGGATTGATTGGATTGGATTTGAGGTTATTAAGGTATTGGTAAGGTTTGGTTAATAGGAATTGGAAATTGGCTTGGATTGGTATTGGATTGATTTGGATCTAAGTTTGGCTGAAAACAGGGTGTTTGTTTTGGTCAAATTGTTTATGATATATGGTGATTTGGGTTACGAGATGGTTTGATTTGGATTCGCAGTGTGTTTCTGAGCATTTTGATAATTGATTCTTGTTATTTGGTGTAGTATTGGCTTTGTATTACGGATTTGGTTATTGTTGAATCTGGAAATTTTTCTAGATTTCTGGATATTACGTTTGAAGATTTTAAGATCTTCATACGAATTTGAAGATTTGTTAATTTCTGGCTAATTCGTCAACACTGTTCACTAATTCGTTAGTTTAATTCGTTATATTTTCTTATTCGTGTCATTCATCTTGTGAGACACGTGTCTGATTCGTTAACCTTAATTCTAACAAACTTTTGCCATGTGGCAAAGGTTGTCAGAGTTTGTTACAACCGTTGTAACAACCTGATTCGCTATAGTTGATTCGTTATCAACTGTAGCTAGTTCGTTACCTCAATTCGTCACCTAATTCGCTTAGTGATTCGTTAAGAAAACCCATCAGTTAGTTATTCTAATTCGCTAAGCTTTCTCTTAGTGATTCGTTATTCTGATATTAGATTCGTTAATCTGATTCGTTGACTTATTTCGTCAAGCTAATTCGTTGACCAGTTCGTTATAACCTTCCAGATTCGTTAACTATTTCAGATTCGTTAAACTTCCTGATTCGTTACCTGGACAACTGTTAATTCGTTAGTTGTGATTCGTTAACAACTGTTTACAGTTCGTTAATTCCGCTGTTCACAGTTAAGTAATATATTTTCAATTCTAACCCTTGGAATTTGAAAGTATTGTTATTTAGAAACATGGTTGGTATGTATGCTTTGGCTTCTCAAAATATGCTAATGCAACAAATGTTGCAACTGGATACTGAGATCGGTTCACATTCAAAATGCCCACGTTTAATGAAATTTAGCGATTTTGCTAAATGGGAACCTCGTTTCCGTGCTCATTTGGGGTCAGTTCACCCGGATTGTTCGTATTGTTTGGAAGAAGTTTACGTTGTTCCAATGATAGATGATACTAACGGCTTCACACCTAAGGCTATATCTCAATATTCTCAAGAAGAGAAGAAAGCACTAGAGATTGAGACAATAGCCTATTCTACTCTTTCAATGGCTTTACCTGAAAACATTTTTCACCAAGTTGGTAGCATAAATATTTGTGCTTCGTTATTCCAACACATTCGTGTGAGAAGTATGGGTAAAACCGCTGAAAGCAAGAAAGTAATGTTAAATTTTCAATTCAGAAACATTAACTTATTGAAGGGTGAGACTGTCGAGGAGATGACGACAAGGATTAATCATTTGATAGCTGAGATGGATAAAATGAAGCTGGAAACTTCTGATGAGTTGATAAGAGTGACACTATCATGAGTGCACTACCAAGTTCATATTCTACGTTTTTAATGGTTCTGAAAGAGAACAATTATTTCAACAATGAAGACTTGGCTGCATCCGAATTCATGCAAAAGATCGAGGAAAAAGAATACAATCTCAAATGTCAAAAGTCTTCTAAAGATAATCAAGATCCTACTTTTTATGGTGGGAGTATGCCATTGAGTTCAACCATTTCTCCAATCACTGCATTTCTTTCACAACATGCAAGTGAAAATGTTACAACTGTTTGTAATGATCCACGAGCGTGTTTTTACACTGCTGGAAATTCTGGATCATTTAGTGCTACTGGTTCTTCGGGAGGATCTGGTCATTCATCTTCTGTATCACCACCGACTGTTAACATGAAGGAAGCTGAACAAAACTTTGCTTTCTTGACATCATTCATGTCTTCCTATGAAAATTTGGTGAGTAGTAAGATAGCTACAAGCGATCTGACTGATGAAGATTATGATCAGATTGATCCGGATGACTTAGAAATCATGGACTTGAACTGGAACATGGCGATGATTGTTCTTAAGGTTAAGAGATTCATGCAAAGGACCGGCAAAGATCTTCCTGATTTGAACAAGAAATTGGGATTTGATAAGTTAAAGGTGAAATGTTATAATTGCCAAGAGTTCGGTCATTTCGCAAAAGAATGTGATAAGCCGAAAAAGGAGTATACTGGTCCTCTTGGTCAAAACCAAAGTTCTTCTACACCACGAGGAAATGATGCTGAAAAGAAACCGTCTACTTCTGGGTCACAAGCAATGTTAGCTGATGGAACTGATTGGTCACAACGGCTGTTGTATAATGAAAATCAAGCCAATTTAGCTATGTTCAAGACAAATAAGGGTTTTCAAGATGCAAGCGGAAGTGAGCTATCTTCTGATATTGATACTGAATCTGACTCTGATGATTCATGTGTTAATATTCCAACCATGTTTGCTTGCATGGCTAAGATCAATGAGGTTAGTTCTTCTATCTCTTCTAATTTGTCTGCTAAAGTAACTTGTGTTGAATGTGAATTTAACAAACCTAAGTTAGAATCTTTGAAAAATCACAATGATAGTTTAGTGAGTAAAATTGCTTCACTAAAGGATACTTATCGACATTCTCTTGAATCTCAAATGAGATCTCGAGAGAAGATTGAAGCTTTGTCGACAAGTAACCATGATCTTAAGGCTGAATTATCTGTTAAAATGACAATTAATGATCAAAAGTTTCAAGAAATTTTGAAACATCAATCAAAGATAACCGAGCTTGAGAATGAGGTTCTTGAGTTAAAGAACAAGTTGGGTAAATTTCGAAACTCTTCCTTTTTGCTAAGCGAAATAATCGAGGTGTCTAGTAAGCAAAAAGATTCAAAGAAAGGTATAGGTTTAGTTGAAATTCCACCACCTTTTCATAATGACTATAAAGCAAATCCTTTTTCTAGAAAAGAAGAGGATGTGATTGTGAAAGAACCTGTGATTTCAGAAAAATGTAAACCAGTTAAACCAGAAACTGTTAAAGCCCAACCTGCACCTCAAAAACCTCATTTTGAAAGCAACAAAGTCTTTGTTGAAAATGTTGACAAAGTAATTATTGAGGACGTGTTTGAACCCGAGGTGATACACAAGAACAAGAACATTCCAAGTTCTAATCACATTCTTTGTGAGCGTCATGAATTCGAGGAAGTTGTGTATGGTTCATACAAGCCTCATGTGAAAAAGGAAGAACAAGAGAAAGTGAAACCCGTGAAGGCAAAGAAATCAGAAAAACTGAAAATTTTTGATGAGGACTTGATGCGTTTCATCAATCCTACTGCTTCTAAGCCATCATCTGCTAGGGTTTTTAAGTTAATGGGAATGAACACGATGTTCACTTAAAAAGATATTCCGATTAGTATTATCAAATCTGAACTAATCGAAAGCGTTTTCTTCAATGAAACTGACAACTTAAAAGATCTGGAACATCAATATGTTTGTGCCAAAACATTGAACTCATCAGACCCATTAATTAAAGCAAAACAATTGTTAAAACATGCTAAAAAGGTTTAGTTTGTGAAATCAAAAGGAACAGATACATTGCAAATTTTTTCCAACTGTTCTAACCTTGACTTTTATATGAAAAAGAAGTCTGTATCTTCTGATGATTTGGCCAAACGTTTCACTGAAAATGTAATTTATCAACCTTCTGTTGCATCTGTTTTTGCCAAACCGCAACATGGTCATGTTGACATGCGAAGTTGCTTTTTGTGTGGTCAACAAGGTCATGTGGTGAGAAACTGTGGTCAACAGAAATCTCAGAATCTTCATCCTTTTGTCAAGGACCATTCGAAACCGGTTCCTGTGATAAAGGAGATTCTGAAACAACCTGTGTCTTGGGAGGATGATACACACATCATGTTTTCAAACGTGAATCCACGTAAGGTAATTCATGTGAACCAAACACATGGTCAAGTGAAACCAAAGTTTGTTCCAACTGAGCCCATATGCAAGAACGTAAATTCAAATGTCGTTCAAGCTGCTTATCTAAGATGAAAGTCTAAGAAGCCAGTAACTTATTCTCAAGTTGCTGAACAACAGTTGAAATCTGTTCAAGTTAATGATCCAAGAGAAACTCAAAAGGTGCCCAAGACTGAGGCCTGGGCCGCCTTTTGAACTAATCACTTTTACTTTGTGTGTAGGATACATCCAAGACTGTGTCTGGTGAAAACTGGATAATGGATAGTGGATGTTCTCGTCATATCACTGGAAATCTCGGTCTTAACCAATGTGAGAAATATTCAAGGGGGTTATGTGGTGTTTGCTGGGAATTCTGGGGGAATGATAACACAAGAGGGTGAAGTTTCTAAAGGTCACATTACTTTTGAAAAAGTCAATTACTGTGACAAGGTGGACCATAATTTATTGAGTGTGTCGCAAATCTGCGATATGAAGTACACCATGGTATTTACTGATAAAGAGTGTCTGATTTTGAAACCAGGATACGTGATTCCCGAGGACATGGTTGTCATGCGATTACCTCGATCAAATGATATTTATGTCTTAAATATGAGTTCTAAAGTATCAACATCTATCGAAACATGTTTTGTCTTAAAAGCAACCGAGAAGGACTCTATTTTATGGCATCGTAGAATGGGTTACATACATGTTCGTAAGATGAATTATTTAATGACAAATGATTTAGTTGAGGGTGTTTCTTTGAAGAACTTTAAGTTATCTGATCACTGCATTGCATGCAAGAAAGGAAAGCAGAAGAAAAAGTTGCATCCATCAAAGTTATTAAATTCCATTGATACTCCTCTTGTACGACTTCATATGGATCTTTTTGGTCCGGTGAATCGTGCTAGTATCTCTGGAGACTGATATTGTGTTGTAGTTACTGATTATTATTCAAGATACTCATGGGTCTTATTTATAAGCTCAAAAGATCAAACACATGTTTTGGTACAAAACCTTATCACTAAGATCGAATCACTATACAAACAAAAAGTGAGGAGAATTCGAAGTGATAATGGTACTGAATTCAAGAACACTGTATTGGATTTCTTTTGCATTCAAAAAGGAATTCACCGAGAATACAGTGCACCTTATGTACCACAACAAAACGGTGTTGCTGAACGGAAGAATAGAACTTTGATTGAAGCTTCAAGAACTATGCTTACTGATTCTAAGCTTCCTGTCCAATTCTGGAATGAGGCGGTGAATACAGCTTGTTATACGCTTAATCGGGTTCTAACTGTTAAACGACTCAAGAAGACAAGTTATGAGCTATTAAACAATCGAAAGCCTAACTTAAAGTACTTGGAACCATTTGGGTGTCCTTGTACGATGTTGAAGAAGGATGTGGGTAAGTTTGAAGAAAAACCCATCGAAGGATATTTCTTGGGGTATGTTTCCAAAGAAAAGGGTATTTAATGTTACTTCTGGTTGTGTTGAGGAATGGTATTATGTGGACTATCAAAAGTACACCACACCTCCTCATGGGAAAGGTCCCGACTGGATGTTTGATTATGATGGCTTATTTAATTCGTTTACTTCATCAACTGAGAACCTAGACGAAGACCTGGTTCGAGCATACTTTGAAGATCATTTGGCCATTCCAAGATTTTCAAGTTCTAATGGTGTTGAAGTTCCAATTGATGCTCCAACTGAAGATCAATGTGTTGCTTCTCCAGCTCCTCTGGATAATGTTTCAACTTCTTCTGATGATGATCAAGTTATTGAACTTGACAGTGATGTTTCATCTCCTGAGCTTGGTGAACATTACACTAACTTATTTGATAATGTTGTTGTTCCTGAGAATCCCACTCTTCGTATTCATAGTTATCATCCACATGAAAATATAATTGGAAAACTTGATGTGGGCGTTCAAACACGTCATCAAGTGTCTTCGTCAAGTGAGAATAACGCATTGTGTGCTTATGCAGATCTACATTGTTCTAGAATTGTAAATGTTGCTAAATTCACTTGCTTTCTATCTCAAGTTGAGCCAACGACACCTCGTATGGCACTTCAAGATCCTTCTTGGGTAGAAGCTATGCAAGAAGAATTACAACAATTTTCATGTTTGGGTGTTTGGTATTTAATCGAAAAACCCGCTAGAGTCAAGAAAGCTATTCCGACTAAGTGGGTATTTAAATGTAAGAAAGACGATTTGCGGGGTGATCGTAACGAACAAGGCACGATTAGTGGTGCAAGGTTTTCATCAGTAAGAGGGTATTGAGTACACTGAAGTATATGCTCTGGTCGCAAGATTAGAGTCTATTCGAATCTTTCTGGCATATGCTGCTTATAAGAATATCAAGGTCTATCAAATGGATGTCAAAAGTGTTTTTCTTAATGGTGAACTACACGAGGAAGTGTTTGTTTTACAGCCTCCTGGTTTTTAAGATCCTGATTATCGGGACCGATTTTACTGAATAAACAAGGCCCTGTATGGTTTACATCAAGCCCCGAGAGCTTGGTATGGCACGCTTGCCGACCATCTGACTGATAACGGCTTCATTAGAGGGACTATCGACTGCACTTTATTTCATAAGACTGTTGGTGAAGATCTTCTCCTATTTCAGATTTATGTCGACGACATTATCTTTGGGTCTAAAAACGACACGTTATGTAAGGAGTTCACCAGTCTGCTAAAGGAATATTTATTCACTAGACCAAGTATGTGAACGATGTCTTGAGTCGATTCAAGATATCTGCCGAAAAAATCCCTTCAACTCCTCTACTCGTGGGTCACAATTTATCAACGGATGAATTGAAGGATACCGTTGATCCTACCTTCTATCATGCTATGATCGGATCTTTAATGTATCTAACGGCTTCTCGCCCCAACATTATGTTTGATGTTTGTCTTTGTGCTAGGTTTCAAGCAAGTCCACGAGTGACTCACCTATCTGCGGTCAAGCGAATTCTTCAGTATGTGAGGGGAA
Organism: Bidens hawaiensis; assembly: GCF_021521415.1. Taxonomy (NCBI): domain Eukaryota; kingdom Viridiplantae; phylum Streptophyta; class Magnoliopsida; order Asterales; family Asteraceae; genus Bidens; species Bidens hawaiensis. The sequence goes on from NW_027491805.1 coordinate 369,907, forward strand.
ATCCAGACATCGGGTTATGGTACCCCAAGGACGATAACTTTGAGCTTACTGCCTTTTCAGACTCGGACTATGGAGGTTGCAAGATCAACTTCAAATCTACCACGACAGGGTGTCAATTCTTAGGAAACCGACTTGTTTCCTGGCAGTGTAAGAAGCAGACGACGGTCTCAACTTCAACCGCTCAGGCAAAATATGTTGCAACCTCGAGTTGCTATTCCCAGGTTTTGTGGATTCAACAACATATGGCGAATACGGTTTGAAGTTTCTTACTACTCCTATTTTGATTGATAAATCTGCCGCCATAAGTATAACAAAGAATCCCGTACAACCTTCTAAAACGAAACATATCGAAATTCGATATCATTTTATACGGGATTGCTTTGAAAAGAAATTAATTGACCTTGAGAAAGTACATACTGCTTTTCAGAAAGCCGATCTATTTACCAAAGCCTTTGACAAAACTCGTTTTCAATTTTTGCTTGGCTTAAATGGATTGAAGACCCTTGCTGATATCCTGAAACAAGGATAACTATCTTACTTTTCTGTTAATTTTTTATTTTAAAATTTATTTTGGTTTTAGGTTGTAGGGGGTGAAAAATAGAAAATACAAAAATATTGTGCTTCTCGTTTGTATAAATAAAAGCCAAAAACAATAAAAATTTTAAAATCCAAAAACATTTGAAAATTTAAAAAAAACAAAAATATTGTGATTTCTTTTCTTTACTGTATTTCTTTAAAATATTTGGAAAATCAAAAAACATTTTAAAATCTGAAAAATTCAAAAAAATTGTGCTTTTTAAAGTTAGTACAGAAAAATCCGAAAATCCAAAAAGATTGTGAAGTTTTTATGTTTATAAGAAAATTGAAAAAGACAAAAAGATTGTGTTTTTAAGTGTATATATAGAAAAACCAAAAATATTTTTGCACACGTTCGCTGAAAAGTATGTCAATTACTCATATTTGAAGGGCATGTACTTGTATATGTTTGGTCCTGATAGTTACTTGTAAATGCTCGGGATAGCCATTCACCTGATAATGGAAAGTAGTTGGGGCGTTCGTTATGCGTTTAATTTATTTTCTCGCTGAAAATTATGTCGGTTATTTAAGTATGTGAAGCATGCTTGCATGTTTTGGTCTATTATTCACTTGTGAATTGATACGTTAGCCATTTTTTTATAGACTTAATGTAACTGGGGCGATTAAATTTATTTTGTTTTATGCTCCTCAAAATTTTTGAGTTTTTTAAGAAAAAAGAGAAAATGATAGTACATTGACTGTTTTGACCCCAAATCCAGCAAGAAATAAGATTAAAAGACCGTGTGCTTAATTGCATTGGTGCATTGGTAGGTCTTAAAACAAACAATTCGAGTAACGTATGTGATATAAACATAAATAAATGCCAAATTTAAAGAGGTGTTAGTCTCTAGCAAAAATCTCGGTGAGGATGGCAGAAATGTAATAACCTGTCATACTCAAGCCTTATACTGGTTTGATCACCCAAAAATAAAATAAAGCAAATAACAAGCGTTGAGGTTCTGGACACTGTGAGTCTTTATGCGGCTTAATCATCTGGGTATTCATATGCATGAATATTTTACTCGCGTTTAGAGCAAACCCAAAATCATTAAACTTAATCATTGTTGTACTTCGTACAAATCTAAATTACTGACTTGATCAAAATCCGCTGTTAGTAATACATTGTTCCTTCCTTGCGCGCGTCTCAATACATTAAGAAACGGACCCCAAGGGATACAGTATATGTTAGCTAACAAATGGACTCGTGCATACTCACTCAAAGTAAAAGAAACTCAATGCATTGCTCATAAACTTCTATAAAATTCAAATTTTGATCTGCAATATAATGGTTTAAGTCAAGTTGGGGTGATATGGCAAAAATCAAATTAAGCTTGAACCAAGATTAGAGGCTAATAGTTTCTGATATTATGTGCTTTAATTGAACCGTTAATCATATCACAAAAACGCTTGAAAGTTTGTTATTAGATTTAAGTGGACAACAATACCAATGACCGCCTAAACACTAGTCACAATATCGCTGAAATATAAAACTGTGATGGAAGGGCAATTTGGTCAATATGATTCTCTGCTCAAACTCGTCAAAAATCCAAAAATATGTACTGCTTTTGAAATTTCATACAAAAACACAAAAATATTTTCCTGTTTTTACTTTTTATTTTTCGGATAATTTTCTGGTAAATATTTCGTTTTTAACAAACATACAAAATTCCAAAAATATTTTCGTTTTCATTTTACATATTATTTTTTTATTTAAGTTAAGTGTTTTTAAGAGAAAACACGTTAAGGTATTAAATCGTCGAGATATGGGTTCTCGGTAATTTATTTAAGTTAAGTGTTTTTAAGAGAAAAACACGTTAAGGTATTCAATCATCGAGATATAGGTTCTCGATAATTTATTTAAGTGTTTTTAAGAGAAAAACACGTTAAGGTATTCAATCATCGAGATATGGGTTCTCGGTAATTTATTTAAGTTAAGTTGGTTTAGATAATTAATTTATATTTAATTCATTTATTTAATTTAATTATTTAATTTAAAATTAAATAAAAGTAATTCGTTAATTCATGTATAACGAATTAGGTCATTCCTAACGAATTTTATTTTAATTCGTTACCAAATTCCGCTTCCACCACTCTGTAACGAATGACATTTAATTCTTTATGCTTATTTACACGAACTAGACACGAACTAAGGCTAATTCGTTAACTTTATTCTGAATCTTAACGAATTACCTCTAATTAGTTAAGCCACGTGTTAAGTTTTGATAATGAATCATCTGATTCGTTAACTCAAAATTCAAACGAATCGGATGATTTGTTACATTGGAAATCGAGCCGTGTCAGACTATATAGGGAACTGTGAGGGTGTTTCGTCACACTATTCACCTTTCATCTACCCATATACACAGTTACTCTGCTCAAAATTTCCAGAATTTTTGACCTTCGTTTTTCCGTGTTTTGTATATATATTCGTGTTCCTAAGGTATAGACGATCACACCGTCATGATTTTCGTCAAATTTTATAAGGATTTGATTGGTTAATTACTTGATAATGTGGTCGGGTTTTAGAGTTTTTCTTAAACCTTAATTTAACCGCTTTATACCATGTTTTGGAACAACAAATCGATGTCATTGTAGACGCAATATGATTCCGAGATCCATTGTGATCACTGATTTGGTCTTATGATGTTGATTATAATCGTATCTATTTCCAATTGCAAATTTGACTTTTCTATTCTTGGTAATTTTGATCTTGACCAGTTGAGTCAAATATTAAGCCTAATTGGCCATTCATTATGCTTAACGAATTGGAACTAATTCGTGTCCAATTCGTTATGCTATTCATACGAATCAGGACAGCGAATCAATATTTATAACGAATCAGATTAGTATTTGTTATTTATAACAAACTAGACAACAGTTCGTTAACGTTTCATAATAATTCGCTAGTCCTCATTTGTTCTTAATTTACTTGATAGCGAAGTAGCTATTTTTGTTATAACGAATTACAAATTCGTTATAATGAATTAGAATACAACGAATGACATTTTAATTATTTTTAAAATTAAAAGTTTTATAAATTGTTTAATTATATATTAATTTTAATTTTATGAATTTTTATTTATTATTATCACTAATCCTCGGGTTTATTTATACAGTTCAAATGGCTGATAACGTAGATCAAAATCCTCCCGTTGATGCACCACAAGAACAACAAGCTCAAGACGTTCCTTTGTTTCCGTATGATAAACGGCATAACAGCTGTGCCTTTGCTGATCCGAATTTTCCTGATGAGGATGTTTTCGGAGCTATGCTGGCATTTATACGTCGGTCTCGTATTCACTACGCTGTCATAGCTAATCTTGACATTAGGTTTAGCATTGTTCGACAATTTTGGAACACTGCTCAATATGTGGAGACAGAGAAACACATTGCCGCCGAGGTCAATAATAGACCACCTATTGTATCCGTTGAAACCGTTCGAAGGGTGTTACGATTCGATGACACTATTGATGACCCGAGCGAATTCAACAAAGAGTTGATCAAGGGATTATTTGAACGTTTTTTCTATTCTGGTGATCTCAATGCGTCTATGTATAACAAGGCATACTTGTGTCCCTAATACAAGTATTTACTTCATGTTATTATGCACTGCCTTGGTGGACGAAAGGTTGGGTTTGACGAATGCCGCATCATGTTACAATCGGCATTTGTTGCGCTTGTTCTGAATAAGCCTTACAATTTTTCTGAAATGATCTTCGATCATCTTAAAGAAAATTGTATTGTTGGGAAACGACGCGTTAATTTCTTGATGTATCCTCGTTTCATCCAACTGTTTGTTCACGATGCAATCAGGGATTTGGTGATCGATCCAAACGATGTGAATGATAAGTTTATTTTGGTAACATGACGGCAGACACCATGCGAAGGATGAAGTCGTATCGTCAAACTCCTCCTCCTAGATTCAAACGACTAATTGGTCATCTGGTAAATCCAAATTATGTATGTCCTAACAATGATAGCTGGATCCATGATCATTCGGATTCCGACCGTGAGGAAAGAGAAGGTGGGAACGAGGGTGATGATAATGATGATGATGCTGGTGGTAATGATGGTGGTAATAATGGTGGTAATGCTGGTGCAGAAAATGTTCCTGTTGTACAACCTGCTTGAAGCTGCTTTAGCTGATGCTATCGCTGCTCATCATAAACGGAAATGGAAGGAGTTGGTGAAAGAAGGAACGTCTAACCGTCAAGTGTCGGCTGGTGCTGGCATCTCATTTGGAGTTCAACCTCCAAGGCCGTCCATTCCTCAACGTCCGGTGGTGCCGCGCACTACTAGCACCCCGAATCTTACATTGACGACCACGCTTACGACGGATCCAAGGCTTGGTATGATTCCACAATCTGTTTTATCTACAATACCGAGGCCTTCAACTGCTACGTCGGTGGTTTCTCCTACACCGATGATAATGCCTCCACCACCAATGGACTCTTCTTAATTGAGGCTTAACTGACCTCAAGGTCCTGTTCAACCTGTTCTGTCTTCGTTTCTGGCAATGAATCATGATCAGCAGATGGGTATGGTGCTGAGTCTACTTCATTTGTATGAAAATCGAATGTCTGCTGATCGTATGACTCAAGAACGCATGATGGAAAACCAGAAGAAGCTACTAAGTTATGTATCCTTTTGCCAAAAGGAAACAAGGGCCCTTCGTGAGATTGTTGTGTCTCAGGGGGTGAAACTAAAAGAACAAGAAGACCTTGTCTTGCAACTTACTTGCAAGGACGACGCACTGAAAAAGCTAAAAAATGATGATGAAGATCCAGATGTGTCGGGTGCTGAAGGAAGTGAGCCGCATTAAGCCCACGGCTCGTCCTCTGGTGCGGGTACAAGTGCTGCTGATGATTCAGGGAAGTAGATTACTGCTTATCATGAATATACGGCTGCCAAACCGATTGAGATGATCGAGGCCGATACAATCATTTTTGTTGATGGTGAGAGGATGGTTAGAAGCATTGTGAATGCGAATGAGATTGAGGTTGGACAGTTTGTTGAAAAGTCACTAACACGAGAGCAGATTGCTATTCTGCTTTGTCTGAATGATGACGAATTAACCGTGTCGGAGGCTAAGAAGGATGTTGAGGTTATGAATGATGAAGAGATCTTAAATGATCCGACTGTTGAGATGAGTACGAAGTTTATTTATGAGGACGGGGAGGTGGTGATTGAGGATGTGACTGCTGAGGAATATCCTGATCTGTTTCAAAATACCAATGTTGATCAGGGTGCTCCAATATTTACTGAAGAAAACGTCAAAGAAGCAGAAGATCATCTGGAGAAGATTCCAATGGAAAAAAAGTCGTGGATACGAGATTTGAGTCAAAGTCCGATCCGTCCATTGCAGATATTCAGAGTTGGTTTGGTCATCAAGACAAGAGGGCTGGTAAGATTATTAATATGCACAGATATGTTGACAAATAATTGCACGAAGCCATCGCACGCGCCAAAGCCAACCAAAAGACTACTTTAAAGGTCGTGTCTAAAGTTCGAGGTGTTATCATTTCTTGGCTCTTTGTGTAAGACCCCGAAATTCGGGTGTCCTACAGTTGGTAATCATTCCAAACAATTTCAAAAATAAAGGTTAAACTGGTTTCTTAAATCCAAAATTTCTTTACAGAGTATTCTTGTAGCGGAAATTTTCAAAACATCAAATTATTATCCTTAAGAAATAAAATTGTAAATTAAATTATTAAAAGATAAATCAATTTCAGAAAATTTAATAATCCAATTCAGAGTACCATTGCAGCGGAATAGTCAACGAAACATTCAAACATTATTTCTTTTTAAAACAAGAAAAGGTCATCCATGGTTGTCTTAATTATTAAAATAGAAATAGGCTTCCACAAGAAACATATTATCCTTAAAACAAAAATATAATTTAAAACATTCAAAAATGATAGCATGATGAAGAACATCGACTAGAACTGCCTCGGGACCTCGAGTAGTCTTGTGCACCTCCAAGCAGTAATCCCATCCACGTGCAACTTGAAAAATCATTCTAACATACACGCAAAGTCAGCTTGAGCTGAGTGAGTTCATGTTTTAATCATTAAAATATTTTAAAGACCAACGAAGGTGACATACGACTTCCATAATGATATATAAATAACATCAATAAATCAATAAATAAACTTTCCTCAGTCAAGCACGTAACACGGGTCACATTCCATCAAGTCCAAAACACAAAGTTAAGGACCCGATTAACCTTCACCCCAAGAACAGATAAACTGTTATGGGATTTTACATTCATTCACCCCAAGGACAGATAAACTGTTTGGGGATTTAACATTCATTCGCCCCATGGACAGTACTTCCTGTCCTGGAACACATTCACCTTAACCCCCAACAAGGAAATCAAGGAATTTCTTTACATACATTCGTTTCAACCCGGTCACTGCTTAACAAAATCATAAACTTGGTGGCCACACACACACATAAACATAACATAAACATCAAACTTTCAAACTTACAAGCATAGATAGTAAAAATAAAATAAACTATGTAATATCATTCAAATGCTTCAAAAGGGTAAAATCGTCATAAAACGTGTATGCTAGCCCAAAACGTAAAACAGTTAAAAAGGGGCATCATGAAACTCACCTGAAACGAACCACATTAATATCACAACCAGATCCTCCAGCTAACCACTCACAGATCAAACTCCTGAAACGAATCACACAACAGTCACTAACTAGACTGCGGCGACTCGTTTATTCTACCAGACATCCTAATGGGCTTGAATTGGCCTATGTCCTCACCCAACATTCATATCCACTTACATACACCCCCGGAGTCCTTGAGTTACGCAAAACCCCCCTTTACAATAAAGCACCACCAACGGTTCCCAAACTATGCCCGTTTTACGTTAAACGAGTCGAATTCGTGTGTTAACGAACCGATTAACCAACCACCAACCAAAACAGCCCCATTTGGGCAAAATAGGACATCCTTATAGCCTACTCATTAATATTTAACTACCCGAGTTGATGGGGTTTGAAATCTCATCATTTTCGACATTCATTAACAATTAACCGATTTTACGCGCTCTTTCAAAACAATTAAGGTGTCATCAACCAAACCAGCCCCTAATACCAAAAAATTAATTTTCCTACTGTTCAAATACTTACATGTGACAACAAAAACTGATAGGGTTGACAATACCTTCAAATAACACCCCAATTGCAAGAATTACGATTTTAAACCCGACAAAACCCTAATTTTCGTTTTTTTACAGTTGACCTACCAAAACAACTCCAAATTCCATGAAATTTTAACTAGACATACCTGAGGAACTTTTGACACCAAAAAATTCAACTTTTGACCTTGGAAAGCATGCCAAACGAATTTAATCATAATCTGTCCCTAGTTCAAGAAACGGCTTAATTGACCATCTTAACGACCAAGATAATGGAATTAAAGATCAAGAGAGTGTAGTAGACACCTTGAACGACCAACACAGGCTTGGAATCTATTTTATAAGTTGAAAAACGAAGGGGGGAGGGGCTGCACAAAACTGCGATCGGCTGGGAAGGGTTAGGGTTGGGTTTGGGATATAAAATAATCAATGTTACATTTCATTCCCTGCTCTTTGAAATCTGGTCCCCTTGGCTCCCAAAATAGAAATAATACATCTTGTACATGTCCTTAGGCCCCCGAGCCCCCAAGCGAACCCCCGGAAATTAATCTACAAAACTTACACGCGTGACGTTCGGTTAACGAGAAATTTAGGGATGTTACACTTTGCTTCTGAATTAAAAGTATGTATTATCAAATGGGAGAAGGGCGTTCAATACTATGAAAGAACGTCTGACGTTCTCTCATTACCGAGATGGGATGTACGTACTCTGGTGTATCGTCCGTTTATTAACCGTGACGGAAATCACCATGCAAATTGGTTTCACCAACACTTGCTGTTTGAGGTGAACCACGGTTTTAATTTTTTTAAACCAAAAATTCCAATCCGCAAGCGTATCGATGAGATTGATCCAAGGACTGGTGGGAGGAAGTTGGTTCTAAAAGTAAAGCCGCCAAAGACCATGAAGCGTGTACCGGTGAATATGCTGAATCAACATATGTGGTTGTCTTTCAACCGCTGGTACTACGACAACCGCACTGGCGAGACCGTTATTGTATTGGGTAAAGGTTTAAAGATTGAGCTGATAAAGATCATTGATCCAATTTGGCTGGTAATTTTAACGGAGACCGACAATGACGTGCTATTTAAGAATAAAATATTGATAGAGTGTCGTGAAGACTTTGACCTAGCAATGCAATTTCAACGCGTTGTTAGGGTGTGTCATGAACATGGTATTCATAGCTGCAGAGATTGACAGACAAGACGTTTCATGTAATTTAAAAGACAAAGAGCTCAAGACGAGGGGGTGTCTGTTAGTACACGGTTTTGCGTCTCGAGTCATTGTATTTATCGTATTGTATTTATCGTTTATTTATGTAATAAATATTAAGCTTATTAAGGTAGTTCGTTAAGGGAGTCGTCTAGTTCGTTAAGGATGTTTAACGAACTAGACTTAAGTTATGTTCCCTCCTGATTCATTAAGGATGTTTATCGAATCAGGGGGTGCTTCGTTAATGTTATTTCGTTATATGTATTGTAACGAAGTTGGTGTCTGATTCATTATGGAATGTTAACGAATCAGACCCGTCTTCTATATATAGTGGAGGTGTCCACTGTTTAATTTATGTTTTGGAGATTAAAGTAACGAAACTCTGTCCAGTTTTCCTCTCTCTCTCAAGCTTCATATTAATATATTCAATCTAATATTATACATACACATACTTATACAATTAATACATATATATACAACATATAATCTGTTAAGAGCAACAATAAACTAGATCTGCTAATTGTTAATAAAGCTTTAGATCTGAGATCTCAGGATTTAACAGTCGATACCATTTCTAATCTTCCCCCGCCCACTTTTGTGAGATCCATTCGTAGTTTTCTAGGTCATGCCGGGTTCTATCACCGGTTCATCAAAGATTTTTCTAAAATCGCGAGACCCGTGACCAAAATTCTGGAGAATGATGCTCCGTTTATTTTTTCTGAGCAGTGTATCGAGGCGTTTTATCTTTTAAAAGACAAAATCGGTAACGCCCCGATCATGGTTGCTCCCGACTGGTCGTTACCATTCGAGCTGATGTGTGACGCGAGCGACTTCGGAGTCGGAGCGGTTCTAGGACAGCGGAAGGATAAACACTATTATCTTATTTACTACGCGAGCCAGACCTTAAATGGTGCACAGGAGAGCTATACCACAACCGAGAAAGAGATTTTAGCTGTGGTGTTTGAATTCGATAAATTTAGGTCATATCTAGTTTTGTCCAAGACGATTGTGTACACGGACCATGCTGCTATTCGATATCTCTTCAGCTAGCAGGATGCTAAGCCTCGTCTTATCCGTTGGATCCTGTTGTTTCAAGAGTTTGATATTGAGATCCGTGATAAAAGGGGGGCCGAGAATGTGGCGGCCGATTATCTTTCGTGTCTAGAGGGAGCAGAATTAGGAGATTTGGGGGTCAGGACTGATGATCATTTTTCGACAGAGATTCTCATGTTTGTTACGGCACAGGAGGAAGGTTTTTCATGGTTCGCTGACTTCGCGAACTATCTCGCTGACGGGTACCTCCAGAAGATGCCTTACCAGCAAAAGAAGAAATTCTTTGCTGACATTATGTTTTACCTATGGGACGACTCGTATCTTTTCCGCATCGGTGCTGATCAGCTGATTTGGGGGTGTGTAGATGTCAAGTAGGGATGGTAGATTCTGAGCCATTGTCATGTAGGACCGACAGGAGGTCACCACGGTGTGAGTTCGACGGCGAAGAAAGTCTTTGATTCTGGTTTTTACTGGCCTTCTATCTTTAAGGACGCGCATGCGTTTGTTAGGAGTTGTGATCGTTGCCAGCGTGTCGGAAACATTTCATCGCAAAACGAAATGCCCCAAAATGCTATTCAAGTTTGTGAGATTTTCGATGTGCGGGGAATAGATTTCATGGGAGCGTTTCCATCTTCGCATGGGAACAAGTACAGACTCGTGGCTGTCGATTACGTTTCAAAGTGGGTTGAGGCCAAGGATTTGCCCACGAATGATGCCCGAGTGGTTGTGCATTTTCTTAAGAGTCTCTTTGATCGTTTTGGTGTCCTGAAAGCCAGGATTAGTGATCGAGGTACTCACTTCTGCAATTCGCATATGGATAAGGCGTTGCAGCGCTATGGTGTCACCTATCGTCTTGCGGCCGTCTACCACTCACAGACTAGTGGGCAGGTGGAAGTGAGTAATCGGGTATCTAACGTATTCTCGATAAATGGTTGGTTCATATGGTCGGGATTGGTCCGACAAATTAGATGACGCTTTGTGGGCCTTCCGTACAGCATACAAGACTCTGATTGGTTCCACACCCTTCAGAGGGTTAATCTTGATTTATCCGCCGTAGTGGAGTTCGAAGAGCTCCAGGATCACGCATATGCTCAGTCATTTAAGTATAAGGAGCGGATGAGAGAACTGCATGATAGAAAGCTGAAGGGCAATAAGCAGTTCGAGTGTGGGGATAAGGTCTTATTGTATAACTCCCAGTTGAGGTTATTCCCGGGAAAGTTGAAATCTTGATGGTCGAGACCGTTCACGGTCACTAAGGTATTCCCGTATGGCACTATTGAGATACAAGATCAGAGCAGGAAGTTTAAGGTGAACGGTCATAGGTTGTAGCATTACATAGGCGAGCGGGTTGCAGAACAGACAGTCGAGGTATTCTACCTATACTCATTCACCGAGGCATAGACGTGTTGGATGCATCACTCATGAGACAACCCGAGTTGTAGATTGTGTATTACGATTTTCTTTATTATCTGTTTTATTTATTTTATTTTTGTTAGTTAAAAAAATTATTAAAAATTATAAAAAAAAAAATTAAAAAAATACAAAAAGCACAAAAACATGTTTATTTCTTATGTTTTTGCTTTATGTTTTGTATGCCGCTACATGAGAGCGAGTTCGAGTTATTGCAGGTATAATTATGCGCATGGTAGCTTTGATGGCGTTTTGGAACTAGTTCTCCCGAGGTTTCGGCCGCGAATGAAATGCTATACGGTCGCTCGATTGATTCACAACTGATGAAGATTTTGCATATAAACCAGGGTAGTAACACGTTCTCTATTTTACTTTTTGTTATTTTAAGTTTTTATTTTATTTCTTTTCCTTGTTCTCATCGAGGACAATTTCGTTCTAACTGTGGGGATGGGAATTTATTTTACTTAGTTGTAAAAAATAAAAAACTAAAAAAAAGGTTTTTATTTAAAAAAAATGTCCATTGAAAATTGTTTTTGTTCTACGTTAAGCAGGAAATGATATTATTACCGTTGTGTTAACGAACTCTTGAAACTTTTGAAATAATAAAAATAATAATAAAAGAAGAGATGGTTTGCATATCTGATTTGGGATGTGTCGGTAGGCCCAACTAGCTTTGATAGTCCTTGTTGGTGCATAATGTCAGTAGTTCATAGTCTAGTGTCTGTAATTGAGTCTGTAATGTTTAATTATGTTTTGTTTGTTTAAGCGAAGTTACTGACAAGTTCGCTTAACAGGCGAACTTGTTAGTCAAGCGAAGTTATGGACAACTTCGCCTGAACATGCCAGGCGAAGTTGTCGTGTATTTATATACCTAGGTTACGGCTTGGTTTTCTGTTAAGTTCCAATTAGTTGTTCGTTTCAGCAGTTTATCAAGTTCATTGTAAAGTGAGGACGAGAGTCTGTAATAGTGATATCGTATCACGTGTTTGAGTTATTATATAACGGGTGTTCGTTTCGTGTGTTCGTGTGATTCGTGTTCTATACTCGTAACGATCTACGCAGGGATTCCGCACCTGAGTTGATCGAGATATCTCGTGCGATCCATCCAGGGAACCTACAATTGGTATCAGAGCATTTATTCGATTGTGTGGTTCGGGATATTCACGCGGGTGTAGAAATCGTCCCGTTTCGACTATTCGCGGGACATGTTTTCTGTGTTTTTGAGTCAATCTTACCTCCTACCATCGTATTCAAGCCTTTGCACCGTCAAAAACCTCGTAAAATCCAGATTTCAGATCTGCAAAAACGTCCGTGTTCATCAGGCGAAGTTGCCGTCAGGATACGTAGGGTTTCGGCGAAGATATAAGGTTAAGCGAAGTTATCCACAACTTCGCCTACCTTCTCAAGTTCGCCTAACTCAGCGAAGTTCTCTACAACTCCGCCTACCTCCTAAGTTTGCTTACCTTAAGCGAAGTTAATCATCTGCGAAGTTCTTCAGCGAAGTTAATCTGCGGCGAAGTTAAGGCTTAAGCGAAGTTATCCGTAACTTCGCCTACAGTACTTTTCAGAAAATTTTTTGATTTTTTGATTTTTTTCGGGTTTCTTTGTTTTCGAGAAAGATGTCGTCGATTAACATCTCTGAGTTAGTGAAGATGGAAGTTGAAGCAGGGTCAGCTACTAAGGCCCCAAGATTGATGAAGGGAACCGATTTCGTTGCATGGAAGGATCGGTTCATACAATACGTCAAATACCAGGATGCGAAGATGTGGGTATGCATCCAGGATGGTTATATTCCACCAGTTATGGAGTATGAAGGTCGTGATCAAATCAAAAAGTATAGCAAAATGGAAGAAGAAGAGAAAAAGATGTATGAGGCCGAGAGCAAGGCTCATGCTGCTATTACTATGGCTCTTCCACAAGAGATCCTTCATACGTTTAGAAAGTACACGTCAGCAAGAGAGCTTTGGGAAGCTCTTGAGAACAGATTTGAAGGGAATGTAGGAATCCGTGCTTCAAAGATAAAATTGCTCAAAACCCAGTTCTCAGTCTTCAAGTATTTGAAGAATGAATCTTTAGATGATATTATCACTCGATATTAACATCTGATGACTGAATTGAGCAACTATTCAGTTTCCTACCGAGAAGAAGAAATAGTTGAGAAGCTTCTAGATGCTCTCCCACCAAAATGGGAGATGTACACTGTGCTGATGAGGGAAGACAAAGACTTTCCCACATATGATCTAGAAACGGCAGTTAACAAGCTCCGAACCTTTGAGCTTAATATGGTCAGAAAGGAGACACCTATGGATCAGGTTCAAGATCCAGGTATGTATGGAGCTAAAGTCAACACTAGCTCAGGATCGAAGACTGAATCTGCTGCCTACTACTCGAAGGCAGAGTCGGGCGCAAACTCATCACATGAGGGTCATGTGTCAGTCACACAAATGGTGATGTTTGCTATGTAGCAGGTGGATCGAGTGGTTCTCAACCCCAGGTAAGCAAGAGTAGTTACTCTCCAAGTATTCCCAGCAACAACTACTCCAAGATGCCTATGAGTGTCAAGTCTGCTGAAGAGCAGTTTGGTCTCTATGCTTCTTTTATTGCTTCCTATGAGAACTACATTCAAGGGAAGATTGTTTATCCAGCTGTGTTGGATGAAGACTATGACCAGATTGATGCTAATGATCTGGAGGAAATGGATTTGCAATGGCAGATGGCTATGATCGTAAGAAGAGTGAAGCGGTTTATGAGAAAGACCGGAAGAAAGTTTGTCGGTGGAAAGCCAGGGTTTGACAAGACGAAGGTGAGATGCTACAACTGTCAGCAAAACGGCCACTTTGCTAAGGAGTGCAGGAATGAGCGTGTAGAACGTGGTCAAGGAAAGTCTACACAGCATAATGAGGGTAGAAAAGATTATAGTGCCATGATGTCCAGAGAAGATGGTGAATACAACTGGAACCTGCATTCTAAAGAAACTTTTGAGCAGGCAAATTTGGCGAAGGTTGAAACTGAAGAAAGTGAGAAGGTTACCGGAGAAGAAAAAGCTTTCATGGCAGATGTTAAAGACCAGCTCTCTGAGGTATGTTCTAAACCAACATGTTCTAAATGTGAAAACTTGTCTGAGCAATTAGCAACTATAACCGATCAGTATGTTAGGTTGGATGCTGAATTTAAAACCCTAAAAGAAGATCATCATTTTACAAAAGCAAGAGAAAATAGCTATAAAGTCAAAATAAAAGCCTGTGAAAAAGATGTTAAAAGTCTAAAAACAAAACTTGCTGAAAAAATTGAAGTGATTGATTTAAGCTATGAAGTTTTGGAAGAAAAAACCAAACTAATTGCTGATAGAGAAAAACAGATTGCTGATCACCAGGTAAAAGTGGTGGAACTGAATAGAAAACTAGAGCAGTTCAGAAATTCCTCTGCTATTCTTGATCACCTTGTTAGTGATCAAGGTTCCTTTGCTAAGAGAGGAGGAATCGGTTATCATGAGGTTCCACCACCTTATAATCACAATTACACTTTTAACCCTAGTGTTCAGAAATCTGTTGACTTTGAGGTTGCTCAGACAGTACCAGTTAAAGTAACTTGTAAAGAACCAAATGTTAGTGGAGGCGAAACAAGTTCGCCTGTTTCAAGTGTTAAAATTTCTGATCCAAGTCCGGTCTCATCGGATTCGGATAAGTCATCCGAGTCTGGTAAGGCAAAAGAGGAGGTGGTATTACCCAATGGTGGAGAGAAAGATAAGACGAATAAAAAGAGTACTCCACTAAACCCGTACGTCCCACCATATGTGAGGCGAACGGGCGGTAATAAAGCCTCGACATCTAAAACACCGGTTGATAAAAAGGTTGAGCATAGGTGTTGTTTTAGGTGTAATCAATTAGGGCACCTAGTTGCAGATTGCCCTCTAAAGCAGCGATTCAGAGGTGTAAGGCCTACTAAAACTGAAAATAAGCCTAATAGTAATTATCATGCTGCTAAAAATGAAAACCATTCAAAATTCAAAAATGTGACTAAATCAGGTTTTCATAGAAACAAATCTCAGTTTTACACTGCTAATAACCAAACCACAAGCTATAATTCTTTCAATTCACAAAGGTTTGGAAGGCCTCACATTCAATCTTCAAGGAGATATCCTAATAGGACTTACAGGAATTATCCAGAGACTAACTTTGGAAAGCCAAAGTTTGGGACGTATAGATCCAAGACCAATTGGTCTTGGGTCCCTAAATTCTAATCTTTTGCTTTATTGTGCAGGAACAGTTGAACAGGGCTACCAACAATCTTTGGGTTGTGGATAGCGGCTGTTCCCGGCACATGACGGGTAACAAATACTTGTTACACGATTTGAAACCTATTCAAGGAGGGAGAGTGAGCTTTGCCGGTGAAAGTGGAGGCAAGATTACAGGAATGGGAACGGTGTCGAACGGAAAGATGACATTGGAGAAAGTTAACTTTGTGGAAGAATTGAAGCACAATCTGCTGAGTGTGTCGCAGATCTGTGATAAGGAGTACGCCGTTCATTTTACAAAGAATGAGGCGATTGTGTTGCAACCTGGTTTTCAGATACCAGAGGAGTGGATTGTGATGAAGGCTCCACGTGAAAGAAATATGTATATTATGGATATGAGGTCGACTGAAATGGCCACGGAAGAATCATGCCTTATGACAAAAGCGAGCGAATCGGAGTCCGAATTGTGGCATAGGAGAATGGGGCACATTCATCTTCGGAAGATGAACCACATTGTCAAGAATTGACTTGTGCTGGGCGTTCCCTTGAAGAGTTTCAATTTTGAAGATAAATGTATAGCGTGCAAGAAGGGAAAGCAGCACAAGAAATCCCATCTCACCAAGAAAGTCAATTCAATTGCCAGTACCCTAGAATTGCTTCACATGGATCTCTTCGGTCCCGTGAATGCAAAAAGTCTAGGAGGTACTTCTTACTGCTTGGTGATCACTGATGATTACTCACGATATTCGTGGGTATATTTCCTGAAATCAAAAGATGAAACGGCTCAGATGGTGAAGAATTTGATTACCAAAGTTGAGAACGTTATGGATAAAAGGGTTAAGTTCATCAGGAGTGACAATGGAACGGAGTTCAAGAATTTTGAGATGGAGATCTTCTGCCTTCAGAAAGGGATTGAACACCAATACAGCGCTCCGTATACACCGCAACAGAATGGAGTGGCTGAAAGGAAGAACAGAACGTTAATTGAAGGAGCCAGAACAATGCTGGCTGATTCGAAGCTTCCTGTGTTGTTTTGGGCTGAAGCTGTTGCTACAGCCTGTTATGTTCTGAATAGAGTCTTAACTGTTAAAAGACTTGGTAAAACGTGTTACGAGCTTATGCATGGGAGAAAGCCCAACTTGAGTGGTCTTGAACCATTCGGGTCCCCTTGTTCGATTTTAAAGACAAATTCTAAATTTGGTGAAGTAGCCGATGAAGGAATCTTAGTTGGTTATGTTGTTAGGACTCCCACCAGACGTGTCTTTAATACATCGACCAGCAAGGTTGAGGTGGTGTGTAACACCGATATCACAAGTTACCAACCGCCAAAACCAAGCAACGGACCTGCTGAGTTTTTCGACTATGTTAAACTTTTTAAGTCTTTTAACATACCATTTTTGGATAGTGCAGAAGAAGAAGAAAGACTTGCTACGAAGATGATCCTTGATGAGGAAGAAAACCTATTGCAAAGACAGCTGATCGATAAATGTCAACCTTCCTTATCAAATGCTATTGATACCCCTGCTGCCTCGACTGAAGAAGAATTTTTCAATCCATTTCACTCTCAGCATGAAACAACCATTGACGAGCTCTCTTCTAACTTGGAAGACAATTTGCATGTCGGTTCTGTTCCGACCACGAGAATTCATAAATATCACCCTTTGGAGAATGTGATTGGTGATGTGTCCTCCGGTGTACAAACAAGACGTAGCTTGAATGAGCACACCTGTGTTTACACAAGCATCAAAGAGACAGGCATAATCAACGAATGCTTGTACACCTGCTTTATCAGCCAGATTGAACTGAAGAATTATCAAATGGCTCTCAAGGACAGCTCGTGGGTCGAAGCTATGCAAGAAGAGTTGGCTCAATTCAAGAAAATGGAAGTTTGGACTTTGGTTGAAAAACCAAAGAATGTGCATGCGATAGGCACAAAATGGGTGTTTAAGTGCAAGAGAGATGAGAAAGGGATTATCATAAGAAACAAGGCGAGGCTAGTCGTTAAAGGTTTTAATCAACAAGAGGGGATTGATTATAATGAAGTGTTCGCTCCTGTGGCAAGGTTGGAAGCCATTAGATTGTTTTTGGCGTTTGCTGCTTATAAGAAGATGAAGGTATTTCAGTTGGATGTGAAAAGTGCGTTTCTGAATGGGAAAGTTGATGAGGTAGTGTATGTTGAGCAACCTCCGGGTTTTCCTGACCCAGACTTTCCAGACCAGTTGTACAAGTTAAGCAAGGCGTTGTATGGACTTCATCAGGCACCTCGTGCCTGGTACTCAACTTTATCAGATTACTTGCTTGAAAATGGGTTTGAAAGAGGGAAGATTGATAGCACGTTGTTCTTCAAGAGAGAAGGAAGCGACTTCCTGCTGGTGCAAGTCTACGTGGATGACATTATTTTTGCTGCATCAAAAGTCTCCATGTGTCAGGAGTTTGAGTCTGTCATGAAGAAAAGGTTTGAAATGAGTGCTATGGGTGAACTAACTTTCTATTTAGGATTGCAGGTTGATCAGAAGAAGGATGGGATGTTCATTCATCAGACCAAGTATGTCCTGATGTGCTCAAACGCTTCAAGATGGAGGACAGCACTCCATTCGACACTCCAATCTGCTTCAATCACAAATTGGGTGCTGAGTCAGACGGTGATGCAGATGTGGACCCAACTCAATATCGGGCTATTATAGGTTCTTTAATGTACTTAACTGCTTCTAGGCCTGATATAATGTTTGCTGTTTGTCTTTGTGCACGCTTTCAGGCAAACCCAAAAGAATCTCATCTGAAGGGTGTGAAGAGGATACTGAGGTATCTCAAGGGCAAGCAGAAGCTGGGGTTGTGGTACCCGAGAGGAGGAGACTTGGAGCTAGTCGCTTACACATATTCTGATTATGGAGGGTGCAATCAGAGTCGGAAGTCAACAACTGGAGGATGTCAGTTTCTTGGTGGCAGATTGGTGTCGTGGCAATGCAAGAAGCAGACTTCAGTCGCAATTTCAACCTGTGAAGCAGAATACATGGCAGCATCCAACTGCTGCTCCCAGGTTCTTTGGATTCAACAACAGTTGCGCGACTATGGTCTGAATTTCTTACTTACTCCTATTTGCATTGATAACACAGCTGCTATCTCAGTAACTAACAATCCCGTGAAGCACAGTAAAACTAAACATATTGACATACGTCATCATTTTATACGGGATTGTGCTGAGAAGAAACTGATTGTGCTTGAAAAGGTGGATACGCTTGATAATTTCGCTAATCTTTATACTAAAGCGTTTGACAAAACAATATTTCAAAACCTTATTGTGCTGAATGGGATGATCAATCCCGAGTAACCATGCTTTTTGTGTATCGTTTAAAAAAAAAAAAAAAAAAAAAAAAAAAAACATCATTATCGCTTAAAATTATGTCGGTTACCTCAGTTTGAAGGACATGTCTTAGGATATGTTTGGTCCTCATTTTCTACTTGTAGAATTAGAGGATAGCCATTAACCAGATGACTGAAAGTGACCGGGGCGGTTTATGATGAGTTTTCATTCTTTCGCTTAAAATTAGTCGATCATACTTAGTTAGAAGGACACATACTAGTATGTGGTCGGTCCAGCTGATCCATTGGATCTTCGGGATAGCCGTTTACCTGAAGACTTTGTTTTGGTCGGGGCGATTAATGTTAAAATTTTTTAAAGGGAAATGAAATTATTTTTCAAGTCGACTACTTCGTAAGAAGTTCGTTTGCTATGTTTAACAGAAATTGATCCAACCTTGGAAAATGATAGATATACTGATTCTGTGTGCTTAACTAGTGAAGTTATTAGGCTTAAAAGACTTTAGGACAGTCATTGTATGTCATGGTAGCTTTTTATGGTGCGTAAAAGTAGATGTGATACAAACTAAATCTACTCGATTTTACGTGGAAACTCCTTACGAGTTTTGCATGTCTTCATATATATCTTTCCGAATGATAGGCAGAAAAGCGATTACCCAGTCATACACGAGCCCGTAAGTGTTCTAATTCCCGCAAAGATAGTGTGTGAAGAAACTACAGTGATCCAGATTCGGGACTTGCAGTTGTTTACTACTCTGAAGTCTATGTAAATGTTTATCATAAAAAAAAAATAGGAGTTATTGAAACATTCTATAGCTGAAAATGTCAAGACTTCTCAATCATGGAGTAAGAAAGAGAACGGGAATCAGATGAAGAGTACTTACAAACTTAATCAGACACTATGGGTCGAGGTCAATTCGGGGTGACTTGGGGAAAGCCAAATACGCTTTGAGAATAGATAGGAGGCATCATAATCTCTGAGTTGTTGCTCACTTAAATTTTGAGGCATAATTGAACCTAAATCGTATCACAGAAACGATGAAAACCATCTTAAGTTATTTACCTGCTTACAACCTGTTTCTTTATGTCACAATACAGCTAAACACGGATCTATGTGACAGTCACGTAATTAGTATGATTCTTGTTCGTATCTTTTCTAAAACATAGTAGTCCCTATCGAGACTGAAATTTGATCCCTTGTACTTTAATTTTTAAAAGTTTTTAGTACTTAGGTAGTTTTATGATTTTATATCTGGTTACTTGGACTTGATCGTGTCTTTTAATTCTTAAAGGGAAGTTTTTAAAAATTAATTGAAAAATGTTCAAATTATAAGGTTTGATTTTGTAAATATAGGCGAAGTTGTTAAACAGGCGAACTTGTGAATAACATCGCCTAGGCGAAGTTAACCGTAACTTCGCCTGTGTAACTCCACCCCTATATAAAGAATACTTAAGGTCATTCGTTCAGTATTTTCAATATCAGCGAACTTATACTCTCAGATTAATCAGCGAACTTATCGATCTTGTCTTTCGATCTTCTTTGTTATCTTTCTTCGATTTCAAACCGATTTAAAGGTTGGTTGGGTCATTATATCGTATAATCGATGTTCATGTTGTTAATCCTAGGTTGTTTCGACACCCGGTTAGTGACCTCAGACGTCGGACTTTTGAACCCGATTTCAAAAACTTGTCTTTATGTGGTCATGAACAAAACGATCGTCCAGATACTCTTAATATCATGTGTTTTAGACTCCTCAATCGTCAAAATTGACCGAAACATCAGATTTTTTGATTTTGAATCGATCTTATTGTTGCCGTTTCAGATTCAGGCGAACTTAAGGTTTGGGCGAAGTTATCCGTAACTTCGCCTGAGGCTTAAATTCGCCTGAGGCGATGTTGTGGTGAGGCGAAGTTAACATTAACTTCGCCTGGACCTTTTAAATTATTAGTTATCAGACGAACTTAAGGATGAAGCGAAGTTGTTCCCAACTTCGGCCCAACTTTAACTTCGCCTATACAGATTTTATCACAACTTTGCTCATGGTAACAAGCGAACTTGTGTTATGCCTTAACGTTTATCTAACTTGGTTCGTTTGTTGCAGATATGGCTGCAGTAGCAGGTGCTGGAGGTGCTGGAGGAGATGACGGAGATAATCAGAGGCAATTCTTCCCGGGTCACAATATGTATATCACCTTAGACCCGGAAGCGAACGGAGTTGAAGATTACCGCGAGATAATCACTTTCCTCCGTCGCTCGAGGATATTCCATGCAATCACTACGACTCTGCCGATTTCCTTACCCAATATTGAGGATTTTTGGCAGACAGTGGAATACGATTGCCGCGTTGAGCCCCCGGTTATGCGAGCAACCGTCAACAATCAAGAAGTTCAGTTCTCTTCTGAACAAATACGGGTGGCTTTACGTTTTGGAGAGGAGACTAGGGATGACCCTACAGAGTTTGTTGCTCCGTTCCGCGATGGAGCATTTCTACGAATGGGCTATTCTGGTCCATTGGGCGATACACAACGGAGGAAGGGTTTCCTACTTGATCAGTGGCGCTTCCTCATGCACGTAATGATTGTCTGCATGTCTGGGAGGAAGGCGGACACTGATGGTATGGGTGCGACCATGCAGTCAGCAATGACTGCTCTGACTTATAACAAACGTTATAGCTTTAGTCAGATGGTCTTTTATGAGATCGATAGACAGAGGAGAGCGATGGCTCGTGAAAGGTTCATCATGTATCCAAGATTCATTCAGATGATCTTGAATCATGTTGCTCCCACGTTGCCTCAACGACGTCCAATAAGATACGTGGAGAGTGTGAGCAAACGTATCTTCGCTCAATGCCGAACATCCAGCGCGAGGAGCAAGCCTGAACTGCGTCCAAGGCATACTCCACTCTTTGGGTACTTAATAAACCCGGGGTATGTGCCAGCTCGTGGGGATGAGTTCAGAGACCCGGCACCACAACAGGCAGGAGCATCTCAAGCTATACGTGCTGCTCCTGTTGTGTCACCGGAGGAGGAAGTGGACCTTGATGCAGAATTCGGAGGTCAAGGATTCTTCGATATGGATCGGGTGGATCCAGAGGAGAACGTTCAGATCCCAGTTGACCGTGTCTCGACTGTGCGTATTACTAGAGCAGCTACGACGGTGGCTGACTCAGATCTTGATGATGTTATGGATGAGGCGAGAAGGATGTTGGTGACTCAAGAGAGGACGTTTGGGAAGAGAAAGAGGACAGATGATGATAGTGAGTCAGAAGAAGAGGATATTCACAAGTTGATTAGACGTTCAAGACGGGAAAGGACAGGTGCAGGTATGGGAGCTGGAGAGACTTCAAGAGTTGTACGTTTCGCTCCGCCCGCACTGTCAGATATGTCGATTGTTCCTACATCACTACAGGTCACAAGTTTAAGCGCCGCGGATGTTCCCGTGGTGGCTACATCATCAGCCTTCGGCATTCCATCTACTACTTTCCAGAGGACGACTCCGGAGATTGTGTCTTTACCACCTCCAACGCTTACTCCTTCAGAGGTGGTTGCACAATTAGTAGAGTCCACAGTCGTTGCAACTGCAGGGTTGTTGGTCACGATACCACCTGCGGTTACGTCCACAGCTGCTTCTGATGTCCCGGTTTCATTCGAAATCCCTGCTGAGTATACTCAAGACACATCTCACATGAGGTTTGATTTCGATGCAAGCCTCTCAGACTCAGAGAGAATAGCTGCACTTGAGCGGGTCGTGGCAGAACAATCAAGGGTGAATCTTGTCCAGACCCAGGCTATTCAACGCCTAGTAACAGAAAATCAACTACAGTCGTCCCTCCTGTTTGAACATGGGAGAATTATAGATGCTATGAAGGAGTTCTTGGCATCTCAGGGGGAGACAGGCTGTAAAGGCGACGAGTTAAGGACAAAGAAGAGAAATGATAGAGACGATGATCCCAATGCATCGAAAGGTGCAGGTGGTGAGTTGCCAAGAACTACTCAAGCTCTTGGGACTTCCACAGCTCAGGGGGAGTCTGCAGGTGCGGCTGGCAGTTCTGGTGGTGATGAAGTGGTGATGGTTGATGATGAAGAAATGGGAGATGATGTGATTGATGCTTTGAAAGAATTAGATGATGATATGTTTAGTGATGATGTGTTGTTTGATGATGATGTATTGCCAGTCGAAGAGATTGAAAAGATTGGTGCTCAGATTGTGATTGAAGAAGATGTTGAAGAAGGTGAAATAGTAGAAGAGAATGTGGAGCATGACATTCCAGATGTGGAGAAAGCAGATATGGGTAATGAGACAGTAATCGATGAGACTGAATGGGAAGAGCAGCCTAGGTGGAAGGAAGGCTATGCTCAGTGGTTCGTCAAAACGAAGAAACCGGCGGTCCCTACAATGTTTAAGAAGAGTTACAATATTAAAGGCTATGCTGAAGCGAAGAAAGGGATTATTTGCTGGATCTATGATGATCAGTTGAAGCTCTTTGTGATTAAACGGTATGACGGCGTTCAGTATTTTAAAAGAATGTTAAGGTCGTTGAATACACTGCCGGAATGTGAAGTGAAAGACTTAGCCAGATTGGGGTTAATCAATCGGAGTGACAATAATATGGCTAGAGTTATTGGGAAAATTGTATGGAGAGAGAGTATAAAAGAGAAGAAGTTTGAGCTGTTGAAACCACAGAAGGGAAAACTTGTTGAAGACAAGGATAGAGGTTTGAGAGCTGATGGAAAACCTTGGATGGTCATGAAGTATAAACCGATCCGGTGTTTGAAAGAAGTACCGATGAAGCTTATGCCCAAGGATGTGCTTAAAGACCTAAAGTGGTGGTTTGTGTATTGTGAGACAGCAGAGGCACTGATGGAAGACGAGGATGAACAAGAGCTCCTAAGAGTTTACGATCCGATGCATTTGGTAAACTTATCGCAAGCTGATCTGCAGGTGCTCAATGAGAAGAAAATCTTTTATATTCCTGCTTGGAAGGACGAAGCGAGGAAGTATCAAAGAGTTGTGTCAGTTTGTGTTAGAGAAGGAGTGCATGCGTGAAGATACAAGGTTGAAGATTACAAGACAAGTGCTTAAAGATCAAGATATGAAGCTACTGCCAAGGGGGAGTCTGTTGGTGCATAATGTCAGTAGTTCATAGTCTAGTGTCTGTAATCGAGTCTGTAATGTTTAATTATGTTTTGTATGTTTAAGCGAAGTTACTGACAAGTTCGCTTAACAGGCGAACTTGTTAGTCAAGCGAAGTTATGGACAACTTCGCCTGAACATGCCAGGCGAAGTTGTCGTGTATTTATATACCTAGGTTACGACTTGGTTTTGTGTTAAGTTCCAATTAGTTGTTCGTTTCAGTAGTTTATCAAGTTCATTGTAACGTGAGGACGAGAGTCTGTAATAGTGATATCGTATCACGTGTTTGAGTTATTATATAACGTGTGTTCGTTTCGTGTGTTCGTGTGATTCGTGTTCTATACTCGTAACGATCTACGCAGGGATTCCGCACCTGAGTTGATCGAGATATCTCGTGCGATCCGTCCAGGGAACCTACAGTCCTCTTTAGTATGTTTATTATATATAATAATTTGAAAACGCTAAAACCGAATTTCGATGCTTAGGGAGGATTACCATAATCTGAAAACTTTGAGATGGTAAGACGTAGATGCACTCAAACCAGCACACCACCACATGTCCATCTTTTTACGAGTTTAGAAATAGTTATATACTCTAGGGTGATATAAAAAAAGAAAAAAAGAAGTATGTTATGAAAGTTATGAGTATTCCGAAAAGTTGTTCAAAAAACAAACAAACAAACAAATGATTGTGAGAAAGTTATGTATTGTAAAATGCGAAAGAAGCATTCTTTAAAGTTAGTAAAAGAGGCCAAAGATGCACATACTAGATGGGACTTAGAGTTTACGTGTTACCAAGGGGATAGCGACTTTGAAAAAACACTATTGGGGCTCGAAGGTTCTTAGTCAATAAATATCAAATTAAGATTTTATAGGACAAAGTCCAATAATATTTAGGAATAGCTCGTACGACCTCCACTGGACCATTCATCCGTCAAATTTCATCGAGTGCTTTTAATTAGTAGCATCAACGAGCCCTTGGCTTATGGTGATTTGTCGAACCAGTTTGCTTCGACTCTAGTTCTTCTAGCTCTCTTTGTATGAGATGGGGTAGGTGTAGCCTTGATTTTTGGACTTAAAACGCTTAATGCAATTGGGGGCTTGATTGGTTAGTAGTTGGGTTTAAGTGGACAACAATACCAGCAATAGCGGTCAATATGTCGAGCTATTTCTTGTGCTTTAGTAATGTTAAATAATATGGTAGTTTGTTGTTTTTCACTTGGTTATGATCCTGTGTAGATTTCCTTTTCATGGACGAAAATGATTTAAGTGTGGGAATGTTTGATGTGTTGTAAAACACACATTTTTCCTTGCTATTTTCTATGTCGTATTGCTCTTAAACATTAACGAATATCATTTGTATTTGTGTGAATTTACATGTTTGTGTATGTGATAGGTCCCATGTTGAAGAGAGCGGGAAAACGAGTCAAGTGACGAGAGAATCGGCTAAAACGGAGCTCGGATGAAGCCGGTACGCACAAACGAAGTTTACACGAGTCAGCAGTCGATAAAAGAAGACCCAAAGGGCATGGCCACACCGCGCGGCCATCTGACCCTTCATGGTCACGTAGCACGGTGCCCTAGGGATGTTCCATGGCTGCCCAAATGCATCAACACGACTATTTTGTCTTATATGGGCTTGTTTGGAACTAGTTTGGCTTGTTTATCAAGTTTAATGATGTATTTAAGAACCCTAAACCCTAAAGACGAATTGATCACCCTTCCAATCACTAAAGATCTGTTCCAAACAAAATACCAAGGAAGAGGAGCAACCGGTTCATTATTTCATCACCCGGTTGTCGGTTTTGAGTATTTTAACGATTGTGAGTTCGTTTATGAGTTTTAGACATTCAAACAAGTGGTAATCAGATTCTAATGAACATGTTTATCATATTTATCTATATTATCTGCTGTTCATTTATTATTATTGGCTAAACTTGTTTGAATCACCTAGGTTTGATGTTTAACGGTTGATTTATCACTTTTCGGGTGCTAATTTCATGTTTGATTGTTTAGTTACTGTAAAGTTCATAATTTGTGATATTATTCCATGAACCTTGATGCCATTATATGTATTTTAGGTTGCATGAGCCCCGAGTAGTTGATTATTTCATGAATTTGTTTCGTGCAGTCGTTAATTGCTAGTTCGGTTAATACTGAGTGTGTTGATTGATTGTGGTAGACGCGTGCCATTATGGTTTGTGTTTCTTGAATCATTTAGGTCAGTAGGATCATCCTCTTTGAGTTGGACCAAAACCTTAGGGGTTAGCTTATCTCTCTAATTTGGTTGATTTATTTACCCGTTGCGAGACCACGTGTGGTTTTCTAGCTATCGACTAGGTTAGTTTGTAAGTTGTGTTATATTATCCTTATTATTGAATTACCCCTCTCTTCCTAGGTTTGTAATTAGCTCGAGCCTTAGTGAGGATTGTGATTTTGATACGAACCAAGTAATAAATCATTAGGGTACGTAAATAAACAACCGTAAATTAAAAGCTAAATAGACTTTGTTAGGGTTTCTGGGAAACCTGACCGTAGGGACCCAGTTGCCTTGATTCCATCTATCTTAGTTCATCTTTAGAAGCCGGTTTCAAACACTTGTTAGCACCTGAGCCATCCTATACCTGTTAAGTCATCTTACCTAGGTGATTTGTTTTCTTATTATCGTTAAATCCCGTTAAGTTTCCAGTTAGTTTCGTTACACCGTTAGTTAAGTTAAGTTAGTTTAGATATATAAGTTAAAAAAAATATATTATTTAGGCAGGACTTGAGTAGGGTTATTAATCTGAGCCACCTCACGTGTCTGTGTTTGATACTTGGACTTCCTTAGTCTTTACTACATACGATCGGTACACTTGCCGGTTGTGTGAACTTAAGTTAGGTTATTCCGTTTTAATTTAAAGCTTAGTCATGAGTCATAGTTTTCATAGATACATTTTTGCATATCATCTGTTAAAGAACTGGATAATTAACTAAACTTTAAAAGAATGACAGAAAGGTCCCTGGAATTAGAAAGAATGGATTAATTACAAAGAAGCCCTCAAACTTAATGAATTAGCAAATAAAATAATAAATTAGAATTCTAATGAAAAATGTGTTAAGACAGTTAATGAAAATAAAATTTTCCAAGCTGAACTGGCAGCTCGACCCTAGCCAGGGGCTCTGCCCCTTGGACCCTTCTAGGGCCTGTCGCCCCTAGAACATCGCTACCAAGGGCGCTGCCCCCGGACCCCCGTTCGTTAAAGATTATAATTAAACTAGAAACACGATATGGGTAGTGAAAGTCAACTGATACATGTAATTGATATACAGTTAGTCATGCACAGCTAAAGAAAGGATTAACCATTAACGGTGAACGTAACAAGACTTAGGTGAGTTTCTAGCCCTACTTCCTTGTTATGTTTTCAGGGCTGTGTGCATACTCAATGTGAACGTTAATACACTTACCCTAAATGGTAAGTGTATGCAATTATGATTGATATGATAGTATGTATGAATGTTATGAATGAATGCTTGTCGGTGCATGAACGATCTTTGGATATTGCACGTATCGACAGGGAAAGTAATGTGTAGTATGCTTAGCATGAAATATGTATGTATGAAACTACGTAATGAAATGAGTATGTACGAAAGTATGATCATGTAAAGAAAGGTATGTGTGGTTATAGCACAAATGAAAGGTATGGCTTAAGTGGGAACAGACCCTAATAATAAATGCGAATGTAGGGAACAGGACATAATAATATATGAGAATGTAATATCTGCGAATGTAGGGAATGGACCCTAATAATACCTGCAAATGTAAGGAACAAACCCTAATAATATATTCAAAGGTTATAGGACAGAATGCTCTTTAAAACGTATATGTATGGATGAAAGTATGTATGTATGTAAATATGAAAAAAATAATGAATGTATGAATGTATGCAAGTATATATGGAAAGATGAGGGTATGTATCTTTGGATACGTATTTAAGAAAGTATGTGAATGTAATGTATGTTGCCTAATTAAATAGAACTCACTCAGTGTAGCTAACTTTTAGTGTGCACGCATGTTAACAGAATGAAACAGCTGGTTTGAGAGGGACACATGGCAGGATTGATGAGGCTGGCATCTGAAGATTTGTCATGATGTTTCGAATGCTATAATTTATGTTGTGTTTTAAAAGATAAGTTATAAATGTTTGTAATGAATGGTTGACTTTTAATATTATTCCGCTAATGTTTTAATTCACTCTGATATTTAGAACTGCGTTTATGAGTAAATCCAATGCCAAAGTAGGGCACCGGTAATGGGGCCTTACAAGTTGGTATCAAAGCAAAGTTCGAGAGAATTAAGCATCCTACAAGCTTAGACTCGAAAAGAGAAAGGGGTTTAAGAAAGAAAAGAAAGAAGATGCCAGTTCAAGATTGCCATGTGTCAATCAAGCAAACTCAGTAAAGGTAAAGTATATGATTAATTTCACATGTAAAGTAGAATGATGAATGAATGCTAGCTTAATTGCTAGAGAACGAGGTATGATGTTCGCTTAATTGCTAAATAAAGAATGTAAGAATGCTAACATAATTGCTAGGGATAGGAGTATAAGATGATATGAACTGTTGATTGTCTGATTGTTAGAAGTAGAACTAGCACAGATGGACTCATAAGGGGAAGTGTGTAGGCCACGGAAAGTAACGTGATCAGCTAATCACAGCTGGCCACTGTTATTATCTGCTAGCCTTACTATCCTTGTACTAAATGGTTCCTTAAGTTATGAAATTTGTGTTTCCTTATAGAATACGAATGGCTGGAGCAAGAAAGGTCGTCGTTCAAGGAGGTCACACTGGGCGTTGTGGTAGGTCACGTATGGTCTGAGAACCTTCTGTAGAATCAACTACTAACACAAGGGAAGAAGGAAGCGCAGCTGGACGAAATCCGAGCAACAATGAAGGGTATCAACTTGACCCTACTGTTCAGGAAGCCATTGCTGAAGTTATAGCTGCTGTAGTGAAGAAGTTGCAACCTGAAAAGTCTGCTGGAAGCCATGCAAGAACTGCTGAGAGGTCAGGAGAGAAGGGTAAGAAGGACAACGAGAGAGAGAAAGACGACTCGATTGAGGTTCGATCTGTGAAAGTTGATGACAAAAGGAGAGGCCAAGATGACTGGTTAAACTACAAGTCATTCAAAGGTTGTGACCCGCCGAAGCTGAGTGGTTTAAGGGACGCAATCACTACTCTCCAATGGATAACCGCCATGGACAAGGTTATTCGAATTAGCGAGTGTCGTCCTGACCAAGCAGTGGGTTACGCCAGCCAATCGTTCGGAGATGAAGCTTTGTACTGGTGGGAGTTGGTGGAACAGAGGAAGACTCAGGAAAAGATTAGGGCTTTGAGGTGGGATGACCTGAAGGAGTTAGTAATGAGGAGGTTCCCTGTTGATGCTGAGGTTGAAAAGGCTGAGATGAAATTCCTAAAATTGAAGGAGGGAAAAATGACACACTGCGAGTACACTACTGAATTCAATCGCATGTCCAAGTTGGTGCCTGACATGGTGAATACTGAAGCCAAAAGGATCAAGTGCTACATAAGAGGAATACCCCATAACATCTGCACTTTGGTCAAGACAAGTAAGCCTGCTACTTTCGACTCTGCTGTCGAACTCGTAGAGATAGTTTATGAAGATCTAGCTGTGGAGGAGGTGGTGGTGGAAGAGAAGAAAGAGAAGAAATGGGATGGTTCTGTTAAGCAACCTGGTACCCAATCATGGAACCCCGGAGATAAGAGACAGAAAGTGTGGGGGAAGAGGTCTTGCAAGACTTGTGGTATGATGCACGCTGGTGAGTGCAAGTGGGGTATTGGTTCTGACGTGTGTTAAAAGTGTGGAAAGTCCCATGGTGGGGAATGCAAGTTAGGGTCAAATTCCTGTTACAAATGTGGAAAGATGGGGCATTTTTCTCAGGATTTCCATGCAAAGCCCGCATGTTATAGGTGCGGTAAGACCGGTCATCTAGCAAGGGCTTGCACTGGTAGTGAAGTTGGAGGAAGCGAGAAGAAAGATTCTGATCAATCAAGTCCAAGGACTAGAGCCTACATGTTGACTCAGAAACAAGCTAAGCAGATCACTGATGTTGTGATGGGTACGTTTTTAGTAAATGGTATTTCTGCTTCCGTATTGTTTGATTCAGGTGCAAATAGAAGTTTTGTAGCTACGACATTTAGTAAGTTAGCAAAAATTAAATGTTGTCGTGTGCCTGAAACTTTTAAAGTAGAAACCGCGAGTGAGACCTCGGTTAGAATATTGAGAATGGTTAAGTATTGTAAGATAGAATTAGAGAGACATGAGTTCCCTGTTACTTTGTATGTTATGACCTTAGGAGGGTTCGATGTGGTTTTGGGAATGGATTGGCTATCTGAGTTTGAGGCCCAGATAGTCTGTACGATTAAATTGATAAGGTTAAGATCCTTAGATGGTGGTACGGTGACGGTTTATGGTGATAAAGAAGGTTCAGGTCTTAATGTCATTGCGATGAGAAAAGCCGAAAGATTGTTAAGGCGAGGGTGTGGTGCCTACCTGGCGTATGTTGTCGAAGCTACGGCCGAGACGAAAGAAGTGAAAGATGTTCCTGTTGAGTGTGACTATCCAGAAGTGTTCCCTGAGGACCTTCCGGGGTTGCCACCGGAGCGAGAGATAGAATTTCAGATAGACTTAATACTAGGAGCACAGCCCGTCGCGAAAGCACCTTACCGCCTGGAACCGTCCGAGATTAAAGGATTGATGTCCCAACTACAAGAACTCCTCAATAAAGGCTTTATAAAACCGAGTGTTTCCCCATGGGGTGCACCAGTGTTGTTTGTAAAGAAGAAGGATGGAAGTTTGAGAATGCGCATAGACTATCGTGAGTTGAACAAGCTTACGGTGAAGAATAGATATCTGTTTCCACGGATTGATGATTTGTTTGATCAACTACAAGGTTCGAGTTGGTTCTCAAGAAAAGACCATAGATCAAGCTATCATCAGCTGAAGGTGAAGGAGGCAGACATCCCTAAGATAGCGTTTCGAACAGGGTATGGACACTACGAGTTCCTCGTGATGTCGTTCGGTCTAACGAATGCTCTCGCAGCATTTATCACTAGTACAAAATCGACTTTTAGTGACATACACTCCGTCAGGTCTATGTGACACTGTCGAAAAAAGTGTCACCGTATGTATGCTTTAAAATTCATGAAATATTTTGGTGACGATTCCAGCGAGCTTGTGTGACTATTGCGTAGAGAATCACCTCTTTAGTCACACTAAACATAACGTATGTCGCAAATATTAGTGACGTGTAATCGGAATGTGACCAAATGTCACTATTTGGTCATGTTTTTTCATTTGTCACAAATGTGACTTTTTTTTGTGATACCATAGATAAACATACGGTCATATATGGAAATTGTTTGTGTCACTATATAATGGTGCACATTCAGTGACATAACGTAACTGTGAGTAAATGTAATTTACAATGACAGTAAACATTTGTTTGTGTGACGTTAAATTTATGTTTATTAGTCACACTAATAATTGTTTTACCATATGTTAAAGTTTACGGTGACAGGTAAAATTACAGTGTGTCACTAACAATAACTAATAGTCATGACAAATGTAACAAACATGTGACTAGAAGTAATAAATGGCCAGCTTCCATTTTATTATGTGTGACTAAAAATTTAAACTAATGAAATAGTTATAGATGTATAAGATGTTTATGGTCACAGCTCGAATATGGATATGTGACAAATTATATATTATGGTCATGGTTAATGGAAAAAACCATGTGATTAGAATTAAATTTGGTGATTGTTCACTTTATTAGGTGTGACTAACGGTTAATACTAAGAAGACGTAGTGAAGTCTAAGTAGTTTATAGCCACAGTTCATTTTAGTAGGTGTGACTAAAACTTTTAATACTAAGGCAACGTTATTGATGTATAAGTATTTAGTTGTCACATATCCAATTCTTATGTGTGATAAAATATATATTATGGTGATGGTAAATGCATATAATTTGTGACTAGAAGTAACGTATGCTAAATGTTCACTTTGTTAGGCGTGACTAAATGTTCAATAGACAATCATTGTTATTGATGTATAATTACTTTTTGGTCACATCTCCAATTTGGATGTGTGACTAAATATATATTACGGTGATGGTAAATTCATACAATTCGTGACTAGAAGTAAAATATGCTAATTGTTCACTTTGTTAGGTGTGACTAAATGTTCAATAGACAATCATCGATATTGATGTATAATTACTTTTTGGTCACATCTCGAATATAGATGTGTGACAAATTATATATTATGGTAATGGTAAATGCATACAATATGTGACTAGAAGTAAAATATGTTAATTGTTCACTTTGTTAGGTGTGACTAAATGTTCATTACTAAGGAAATGTTAGTGAAGTGTAAGTACTTTTTATTCAACATGTGACCATTACATATTACATTCTTTTAAGGAAACGTTAGTGTTGTCTTAGTAGTTTATAGTCACAGTTACATTCTTTACAAAAGAGTGTGACTAAAGGTGTGTTAGGGTCATGTAGTTATGTAAAAATGTGACTAAAGGTTAAATAATAGTGACTCAAAAAATAATTCCTGACTTTATAGATCGGTATTATCCAGATTATAATTTTTCATTTTATTAGGTGTGTAAAACTATTACTAATTAATTAGGTGTGATTATTGTGACAGTTTAATGTGTGACTAAAGACTATATTATGGGTTTCAATGGGCCATTTTGCTTAAAAGATGATTAACTGGGCTTTTTTTCAAAACACGATAATTTTGGCCCATTTTTGTTCTAAACACGATAATAACTTTATAAGCAGTTTGATTTATGAATAACCAATGTATGCAACGACAATTTCGTCATCCTTTCTATTCGCACTTTGCGTAATGAATGTAGTTAATAAATGAAAGGTTATTAATTATACAATCTATTATATGAATCCAATTTTGATTTTTTTAAGTTTGATCAAACTATTTAATATGTATGCATGTACTTTTGGATTTACCGAAACGTTTATATTTACTATTCGATATGGTATAGCGGAATTATAACATAAAGTAGTCACAAACTCACAACACATTCACTCTTAACATTCAGTATATTGTTTATAACAATCATAGTATAAACTGAATAACCGTCACGACTGTTACAAAAATCAACATGAAAAGCTCTATATATAGATGAACAGTGAGAACGTATAAGGTCAGGCTCCGTTTCAGTTTACATACTTTTATCTATTGACAGTTTAGCCCTTGGATAATGCTAGACCTAAATTACAAACTCAATTCCTAAACTTGATTTAACCTAACTAATGATATAGTAGACCTCGGTTGTATTAACTTTAAAATTTAGATCTATCATATTACCCATGGATGTCTTGGCAGCACCTCAGGCATCCGAAGATCCGGTTTGTCGAACTTGGTCGAATCTATAATATTGATGGTGAATAAAATTTTTACGGAAACACCATCAAAGATTCAGATCATCTATCCGAGATTCGGACAGATGATATTATGAGAAATAATCCACCAACTCGAGGGTTATTAGTCTTGAACCGAAATCTTGTGATCTTCCTTTCGTCGTTTCCTTGAAAATCCATGACCAAATTTGCTCTTTATCATCTTCCATGTCATCTTCCTCTACATCAGTAATATTCATCTGTAACAACAAAATCAACACAGTTAACACACACAACAATGGATACATGCTGATGCTTCAAACTGTTTATAATCTAAACAGTCCAACTTACAAATTACACTGAATTCCAAATACTATATCATATATGCATGCATGTAATTTAAAAACCAGCCTTGATAGTTAACACCCTGAGAGAAAATCTGAACTAATAGATAAGAACAACATAATGTTCAGGTGCCATTTTAACAACATAATGTTCAGGTGCAATGTTATTAAGGGACCTGTTATTAATACCGAACAACCATTTTGTCAATCCGCATTGGAATGCGTGACAAAGTAACTCCACTAGTATAAGACTAATTTAGGAGTGACTAAATGTTGATTACCAACCATTAAACCGGTTCACCACAACAAATTAATTTACAAACCCACTCACTGCCACATGTCATTATTTTATTGGACTTCTATTTAATTTGTTTATCCTTTTCTTTATACATTAATTAGTTTAAACTATAACATTGGTTTTTTATAATAACATTTAATAATTAAGTTTTTAAAAAAATCTAAAAACACAGTCTTGTTCAGTTTATTTTTGTAAACACGCCGGTATAAATTTTAACTAAAACAGAGTTTATAAAAAAATATTTATTTTTTAATAAAAAATAAATATTGACCAGCAACAATAAGAAAACGTGAAGATGGTGAAAAGAAACTCTTCAATATTCTACGCAACGAATTGGAAGTTTACCCGGTTATATGACCAATAGAGAAGCTCACATCGCTATAAAAAACGATTTGGTTGAGCATATATATATTTTTTATTTTTTATATATATTTTAAATTAAATATATTGTATATTTATTAAATAATTATTTTTATATATCTAGTAACTTTCAATAAAAAGCAGAAATTATAAATTGTATTTATGTAATAAACAAATATTTAAGGTTGGGTTGCTAATGAGTGTGAAAAGTTGGGTTTGGTTTCATGGGTCGGTTGAAGAGAGAAAAATTAGTTTTATAATAAAGTTTGATTTGAGTTAGATTGTGAATGGGGATGGTATAGGAAATGTTAGTGAAGTGTAAGTACTTTATAGTTACATCTTCAATTACTTTTATGTGACAAAATATATATTATGGTGATGTTAAACGCATACTATTTGTGACTAGAATTAAGATATGCTAATTGTTCACTTTGTTAGGTGTGACTAACTGTTCAATACAATCATCGTTATTGATGCATAATTACGTTTTGTTCACATATCCAATTTGGATGTATGACTAAATATATATTATGGTGATGGTAAATGCATACAATTTGTTACTAGAAGTAAAATATGCTAATTGTTCACTTTGTTAGGTGTGACTAAATGTTCATTACTAAAGAAATGTTAGTGAAGTGTAAGAACTTTTAATTAGTTAACATGTGACCATTACATTCTATACATTCTTTAAGGAAATGTTAGTGTTGTCTTAGTAGTTTATAGTGAAAGTTTTAATTTTAATGTGCGACTAAAGACTATATTTTGTTTTTCAAAGGGCCATTTTGCTTAAAAGATGATTATTTGGGACTTTTTGTTTAAAACACGATATATAAGCAGTTGTGTGTATCAAAGCGCCTTTTCGTCATCCCTGTCCCTACTCCCTATTCAGTTTTCAAAGAAATTCAAAATCATGTCGATATCCATCACGCTGCTTTACCACGATGAAGGTATTTCGATCATGCTTTACACGCTTGATTTATGAATAACCAGTGTATGCAACCATGCACGATTTCGTCATCCTTTCTATTCGAGTTTTGCGTATAATGAATGTAGTCAATACATGAATTAGGGTTATTAATTATGCAATCTATTATATAAATCTAATTTTGATTTTTTAAAGTTTGATCAAACTATTTGATATGTATGCCTGTACTTTTGGATTTAATGCAGAAGACTACACGAACGTTCAAGGGCTGGAATATGATTACACCTTCAAGAGGGTGGTTAAGGGTTCCCTGGTAAGTTATAACTATTCTCTTATTTACAATTATAATTTCAATAAAACATTATTGTATAATAATTTAATTTATCTTGAAATTTTGTTTCAATATTGCAGAAACTATCGGTTGCATTTGTGAACCGGTACAACATCCAGTCAAGGAACTTCATATTGAAGTTCAGATTTGGGGATTATGGGGATGCTTTTGAAACAGTTGCTCGCCGGAACAATATGTATTACCAGTCGCGTCAATACAAGGTTCATAAGTGGGACGATTTTCTGGAAGAGAACTTGATAGATGTCGGGTTGAGGGCCAGTTTCAACTAGAGTGAAGACCAATCAATGTTAACAATCTATATTGTTAATTAGATATTTTATTTTAATGTAAGATTATATATTTCTGGACATTAAGTTTTTGTATCTACTACTTATTAATTATATGAATGAATATTAGCTTTGATATGGTTTTAGTTTATGTTAATGGTTGGCCTGATGTAGTTAAGGTAAAATAATCACCTAACTTTATTCTATGTTTGGTATAAGTCTATTATGGTAATCTTTCATTTTAGTAGTGGTGACTAAAAATTATTACTAATGATGTCTTTGTGTTAGTGTTAATATTTTATGCTTCAAATTCTATAAAATATTGTCTTTTATATGAAGAAAATAAGATATTATTGTCAATTAAATATTGTCTTTTGTACTTCCTAGGTAATTATGATGTAAATTAAATCACTTAGGTTAATGTGTACATGGCTATGAATTACGGCTACCTTGCTAGCCGAAAATCATTCAATGATGATCTAGTCCCTATAACTTTCAATCACCTTTATAAATAGCTTAATATACCATATCTTTCCGAATCCAAATTTAAGCATATTTACATAATAGTTAATAATGAGACTCAACAAATAATGAGAAAATATTACATTATATATTACAATTATATTATACTAGTCTAATATTAAGTAACGATGCGAGCAAATGGTCGACGTCCGTGATAATCAAAAATGGTCCACATGTGCCTGATACAATCAAATATAAGCGTTAGCTTCACTTGTACAAATGTACATGCTGACAACTTAACGTTTCAGATTTAAAAAATGCATCAGTAGATTTTCAAGAAAGAAATACATACCTTAGTACGTATAATTAAATCCCGACCGTCAGGCGGTAATAGTCATCTCGGGATTCCTTCCCCAAATTTTTTTTGTCCACAGGGGGCAATACATTTTCATTCTCATAACTAATCACAACTCCTTATCTTCGTGCGCATGCGTATAAGTTGTTGGAGGATTCTTGATTACTATTGACATTTTTTTATCGAGCTAGTCTGTCACATAAAAAACTTGTCGTGCTTGCGAGCCCAATATGAAAGGATCATTCTTGTGTCCTAATCTACTAAGTTCAACCAATGTGTACCCAAGGCCGTCTTTCTTTACCCCGTTTTTATTGTCAACCCAGCCACACTTGAACAACGGGATTTTTCTAAAATGGTAATCAAGTACCCATGTCCCGTAAAACCCCATAATAGCTTGTCTCGGTGTAAGTTTTAACTTCTCTTGAAATGTGCAAGTCATTTGCTACTACACTAACCCCACTGTTCTGGTACACTTTACCTTCTCGAGATTTTGTTCGAAATGTAAATCCGTTGATGTCATAGACTTCGTAGCTCAATACGTTTCTATTTGGTCCATATGAAATCCACCTTACGGTCTCTGATATACTTTCTCGTGATTCCGCTAACTCTCTCTCTCAACCTGATACATATATACTACAAGGGTGAACTTAAATTCCACGTGATCAAATATAATAAATATTTAAATAGTAAGGCCGTTATGAAATATGTAGTATACGTACGCCCCTCTTATCGTAACCACATACCAAACTTTAAGTTGTGTTCTTTCTCTAGCATGTTGTTTTCTAGTCAGGATGTTGTTCAAAAAATGCCATGTGTAGACTGTAAATAAATAGACGAATTTTATGCACCGTGTAGTAGAAAATAAAATAATATAATCCATATACATAATACTTACTCGATATAAGGAACAATTTCGGATGTATTTTGCAGCACATAGAAATGTGCTTTCACGAACAGATCTGAAGAAATGTCGTCCAACGATTTTCCCATTGATAGTGGGACTCTGTCTTTATTACTTGCTCTATTCTTATTTTCAATAGAGTTCCTCAAACTATTAGGAATACCAATAGTCTTTGAATTCGCTCAAGAACTCAATCGTCTCCTCAACAACATTCTGTTCAGCAATGCATCCTTCTGGCTTATTTTTGTTTCGCACGTGCCCCTTAATAAGCTTCATACACCTTTCAAATGGATACATCCACCGAAACCATACATGACCACATAAATTAACTTCCTTAGCAATGTGCACGGTTGAATGAACCATAACATCAAAAAATGATGGAGGGAAGTATTTCTCGAGAAGGCACAATGTCACAAACAAATCTGCCTCCAATTTCTCAACCTCCTTGACATCGATCTCCTTGCTACAAGTTGATTTGAAAAAAAAAAAACATAACCTGAAATAAAAAATTATACGTCACGTAACAACATGTTTTATTCCAACTTACCAAAAAAATAAGGAGTGATATGGTGATATGAATATAAAAATAAGAGCAATACCTTATTATAGCATATCTTGTGGGTTGTGGCATAATAGATCGTATTACAAGGGGCAAAAACTGCTGCATAAGTATTTGATAGTCGTGTGATTTAAGTCCTATTAGCTTCCTGTCTTTTAGACTAAGCAAACTAGAAAAATTTGGACAACACCCTTGTGGGACCCTTAACTTGTACAACATATTGCAAAACTTGTCTTTTTCCTCTATTGATAATGTGTAACTCGCAGGCTGAAGCCTAATGTTTGTACCGTCTCTCTTAGGTGTTAACTCTAGCCTTTAGTGCATATCATCCAGATCGAGTCGAGCCTCCAATCCATCTTTCGTCTTTCCCAGAATGTTTAACAGTGTTCCAATCAGACTCTCTTCCACATTCTTTTCAATGTGCATAAAATCTATACAATGGCTGACAAAGTTAAACAGCCAATATCTATATTAAATTTCTTCCAGTAGGGTTTACCATTGCTGCCTTCTTCTGTTGTATCTGATTCTTTTGTTCCCCTTTGTTTTTTTTATTTTCCCACCTCTCATGTTCGAAGCTTGTTGCATGGCTGATGCATTGTTCTTGTGGCCCTTACCCCAAATGTTTATACAATATTGCATCTCGTTATATATTTCTACCCCGTTCTTAGGTATTGGTTCACTTCGAAACTCTTGTGTTCCATCGAATCCTTTCTTTTACTTTCTAAACAGGTGGTTATAAGATAGATACTGTATGTGGCCACCATAGCTTTGCTTATTTGATCTTCTTAGTCTAACACAATTTGTTTCTTTACCACAAACTACACAACCAAAGAAGCCACTATATGGACAACCACAAAGTGTACCAAGGGCGGGATAATCGTTTATGGTCCATAAACCAAAAGCACATAGCGTAAACCTTTCTCGGGCATATGCATCGTATGTTTCTAACCCCGTATCGAATAACTGTTTTAGATCTTCAATCAACGGTGCTAAAAATACATCAATATCGTTACCCGGTGTCCCCAATATTAATAACGATAGCATAATGAACTTCCTTTTTATACACAACCATGGTGGAAGGTTGTAAATGACAACTAAACTGGTCAAACACTGTGGTGTCAATTTCCTCTATTAACATCCACCCCATCAGCTGCAATGCCTAGCCGCAAACTTCGTGGATCTTGTTTTATGAATTCATATATGTCATCTATAGAAGCCCATGCGGGTGAATCCGCCGGGTTACGTAAAACGCTATCCTTTATTCTACTTTCCGCGTGCCATCTCAAATGTCGTGCAGTCGTCGGTGACTGAAAAAGTCATTTAAGCCGTGGAATTATGGGAAAGTACCATAATACTTTTGCTAGAATTTTATTGTATGTTACTTTTTAAATATCATCCACCTTCCATCTAGATTTTCCACAAGTGGGACATACTTCATATTTTTCGTACAGTCCCCTATACAGAATGCAGTCGTTAATACAAGCGTGTATTTTGTTATAACCTGACCCCCATTGCTTTGAATGTTCTCTTAACCTCATACGTACTACTAGCCATTTCATTATCTTCTGGTAGCATCTTCTTAAAGACAAGAATGAATTCTGTAAAGCATTTATCCGAAACTCCGTACTTGCTCTTCACGTTGAAAAGTTGTACCAGCGCAGATAACTTCGTGAAGTCGGGACAACCTTTGTAAAGTGTCTTCCCAGCATCTTCAATTAGTTTTACAAAATTTGCATAATCACGGTCATACATGAAGTTTTCTTCTGTAGCTTCAACCATATTTACTGTTTGGGCGGCATGCGTTGGTAATTCCGATGTAAAACCGGTTGTGTGCATTTCATAGTTGTCTTTCAAAACCGGATAAATAATTTGGGGCTCATCCTTTTCTCCATGCGTAGACCAGATGGTATAGTTTTGATCTATGCCATGTTTGAATAAGTGATGTTTCACATCGTCCAGACTGAGTGATATGTGGTTTAAATAAGTCTGACATGGACACGAAATTTTTTATATTGGCTTATTGCTCGATTTCTTTAAATTGCTGACTGCATAAACTGTAAAACTTAGAACTCCATCCGTATAAACCTTTCGGTTTCTATTCTTTTTCATCCAAAACTTGTCCATCTTTGAAATCGCCACTGTAAACAAATTCACATAATTTATTTAGGTATGAAGTTTTGTAGTTACTTTTTTTCAACTAATCGAACAACATAATTATTCTACTTATAATTAAACCAAATAAGTAATTATTCTTTTCAATTAATCGCACAACATAATTATTCTACTAATCAAAAAGAAGGAAATAATAAATTTCTTACTTTGTATTTCTGACATAGGTTTAGATTTGGAACCTACATTGTGATGTGTCGTTAAATTGGGTCGAACCTACGTGTGATGTGTTTAGATTTGGGTCGAAATAGGTTAGGGTCGAGTTTTTATTTTATATATATATTTTTTAACGAGGAAAACGGAGGAAAAGTTTTAGTTTTTTTACTTTTTGTTATTTTTTATTTATATTTTTAGTTATGATTTTTTTATTATTATTTTTGAATAATTTTTTGAGGGTTTTTAATCTTAACAGAAAACTCCTTAGAAAAAATTCAAATAATTAAATTAAATATATAAGAAATCATCCGAAAAAACATAAGAATCCAAAACCCAACCTGTTCAGTGCGAAACTCGTGTTGGCTCGAAACCTGATACGAGCCAAAACCTAAACTGAACTCGTTCAAATCCAAAATCGAACTCGTTCCAATCCAAACCGAACTCGCTTCATTCCAAAACCCGTGTCAACCCAAACATTATTTTTCCCTAGGACACTAACCCACATCCACCCATCTCTTTAAATTTGTCAACCCATGTTGACCCGATTGGGGATAGTAGAGTAATTGGGGATAATAGAGTCTAATCAATGATAATAGAGTCTGATTGGGGATAATAAAGTCCAAATGGATATAAAAAATTCCGATTGGGGATAATAAAGTCCAAATGGATATAACAAATTCTGATTGGGGATAATAAAGTCCAAATGGATCTAACAAATTCCAATTGGGGATATAACAGAGTCCAATTGGACTATGTTATACCCATTTGGACTTTGTTATCTACAATTGGACACTATTATCACCAATTGAACTATGTTATACCCCATTGGAATCTGTTATCCCTAATTGGACTCTGTTATACCCCATTGAAATCTGTTATCCCTAATTGGATTATGTTATCCCAATTTGATTCTATTATACCCAATTGGACTTTGTTATCCCCAATTGGACTCTTTTATCCCCTATCAGACACTATTATCCACAATTGGACACGGTTAAATCCCTAATTGGACATTGTTATCCCCAATTGGCCAATGTTATACCCCCACTGGAATCTGTTATCCCTAATAGGACTCTGTTATCCCAATTGGACTCTATTATACCCAATTGGACTTTTCTATCCCCAATTGGACTCAATTATCCCCAATTGGACTTTCTTATACCCAATTGGACTTTGTTATCCCCAATCGGACACTGTTATCCACAATTGCACAAAGTTAAATCTCCAATTAAACTATGTTATACCCCATTAGAATATGATATCCCTAATTGGACTATGTTATCCCAATTGGACTCTATTATACCCAACTAGACTTTGTTATCTCCAATTAGACTCTATTATCCCTATTTGGACACTATTATTCCCAATTGAACCATGTTATACCCAATTGTAATATGTTATCCGGAATTGGACTCTATTATACCCAATTAGAATTTGTATCCCTAATTGGACTCTGTTATACACCATTGGAATCTGTTATCCCTAATTGAACTATGTTATCCCAGTTGGACTCTATTATCCCCAATCAGATTTGGTAAATGTCGAGCTAAATTATGATAAAATTCGAATTTGTTAAATATCGAGTCGGGTCGGATAAGAAATGACTTAGTTTTTAAACAATTGGAACTTGGATTTGGGTTAATTAAATGGTTAAACGGCCATGTTTTTAGTTAATGGATCAATCTATTTTGGAATTAGATTTGGTTGAATAGTTAAGTTCAACTCCTAATTATAGAATTATAAGTACTTCTATTTTTGTTATATTTTTTTTAAATTAATTTTTTTTTAAAAATGTTAGCTAATAATTAAAAACTAAATGACAATAGGAAGATTGGGGTCGGCAATAAAAACAAATTGGGGTCGGTAATAAAAACATATTGGGGTCGGTAATAAAAAAATATTGAGGTCGGTCGGAATTTCGCTATATAATTTTACATTATGTATTTATAAGAGTAACATTATTAATAGGTTTATTTAGCGGATTTAAAACAAATTATAAAAAGATAATGATAAGTAATCACAGCTGGAAACTGAAGGGTCGACGATAATTTCTAATTTCTGAAATCTTTCCCTCGCAATTTTTCAAATCTAGCTTAATGATGACTGTTTAATATTAATAGGATTCAAATTGGCGCCGTTAATCAATCTTTAATTGAAAATTAACTAAAATTAAAAATTTCACATTGCCGCTATGAACACATTACACTCCTATAGTTACGGAAACATGCTCATAATGATTCATTCCACATCTGTTGGCGGTTTCTGTTCTAGAACTCGATTGATAATTTTCTGAAATACGCAGATTTGTCATCAAGCAAATCATCTTCTTCTACTAAGGTTTGTCTGGATTTGTATATATGTTTATCTGCAATCAACAACTCTCATTTGCAGGTTACTTTGTGTCGTAGGTCTTGGAATTGGAAGGAACATATGAAGAGAATGATGCATTGGAAGACCAGTTTGATGAAGAATTTCACAATTATTCGAGTAACTCTGATATGAGTCCCTCAGATGACGAGAACGAACATAAAGTCAATGATGCCAAAGATAAAAAGAAAAGGGGATTGACTAGACTGCCAAAGATGCGAAGTTCCTACATAAATTCTGGTGGGAGAAAAACATAAAGTCAAGTTCGATGCGTTTGGCAGGTTGATTGAAAAGTACATATATGAATTCGAGAGTTTCTTAGGAGATCTGGTAAGGGAGAAAGTGAATGTTAGTATTCTTACATGGAGGGAAGCATCCAAAGAACTAAGGGATAAGTTGTGGGAAGAGATTACGGTAAAATGCCTGATCATTTATTTGTTTTCATACATTATATTCCATTCTAATTGTAATTGTTATTTCAGCGTTATTACGAAGTAGACGAACACAAAAGAAAAGTTGTTTTGACTCGTCTCGGTTTGCTCTTAAGAAGCTTTAGAAGTAGGGTTTATAAACGGGACATACACCCCAACCTAGGCAAATCAAAGAAGTTAGCTAGAATTCCAAGACGGTTTCGGACAATACTCCTTTACCAAGATCACTTGGACAGATTTGTCGCGTATACACGTTCCGACAAATTCAAGGTATAGGTCGATCTTTTTATCATCATCAACATATATAATTTCATTATTTTTCATATTTTCATATTTATAAAATATAATTAAGGATTGACATATGTGAGATTTAATTTTCATGAAGGAATCGTCGGACATAAGGAAGGAAGCTCGTGCGAAGTCGCGTTACAACCACTGGTTGGGAATAGGTGGATGTGCTACTCCTGAAGAAAAAATGGTAAATGTTTTATTCATTAAAAATTCCCTAAATAGATGCTTAGGACTTAAAAAAAGATTATGTGATTTAATACTAATGCACTTTTCTTATAAATTATAACAAGCTTGCAAACGACAAAGTTGAGAAAGATGTACCTCCCTCCCGGTGTCTGATGTGGTATAAAGCCCGTCAAAACAAAGATGGTGAAATAGAAGATGAAGAGGTTAAAACGCTCGCAAAGCAACTAGTGAGTTCTGGAGATTGTCTTTAATTTATTCATATCTTCTTGCTAAAGTTGGATGATTTCACATATTATTTGAAGTTGAATGATTTTACATATTATTTTTTGAAGCTGGAAAATGAAAATAAAAATCAATGCTAGGGAGTTGAAGGATGATCAAGGCGAGGATGCCATGATACTCGTCTTTGGCCATGAAAAACGTGTTTGCGTAAGAGGGGTAGGAACTGAAGTAATGTCTTCTATATATCTTCATGGCCCACGACGAGTTAGAGGATCGATGAAAGAACAAATAAAAGAGCTTCAACTTATGGTCCAGTCTGAGAGAGACGAAAAGGAAAAAGAGAGACAAGAAAGAAAGAAACAAGGTGAAGAACTTATGTTGACGAAAAACGCGCTTGATAAATAACAAGCTGACATGAGAGCGTTACTATCCAGCCTTGCTATTCAGGGGATTCAAGTGGGGACAAAACCGAATCAAAAGCAAGTAAGTGAATCTGTCTATAATATTATTATAAGTATATATCAATTAATCCATTGCTAATCCATTGTACTCATGAAAAGCAGCCTCCGACTCATTCAAGTGGGTCCGAGAAGAATCAAACTGCATAT
Organism: Bidens hawaiensis; assembly: GCF_021521415.1. Taxonomy (NCBI): domain Eukaryota; kingdom Viridiplantae; phylum Streptophyta; class Magnoliopsida; order Asterales; family Asteraceae; genus Bidens; species Bidens hawaiensis. Next base: position 414,684 of record NW_027491805.1, read on the forward strand.
TCGGTGGGCCAGAATGACGACACCGTTACTGATCATATACTTCAACTGAAACAATCCACAAAGGTTAACATAACTCAAGTAACTTATTATTTTATTGTAATATTATTTGGATTAATTCAATTCTATTATAACATTGTACTTTAAATATGAGTATCTGATCAGGGCAATGAGATAGGTCCTGGAAATCAGTCTCCAAGTCAGTCAGGAGGATGCCAACTGAAAAAAACTACAACTTTGTCAGGTAAGAATGACCGAGCCACTTCTGCTACAGGCAAAAGGAAACATCGTACACATGAGAAAGTCAATCAAGTAAGTTATTCTTTGAATAATTCAGTAATTTACAATCTTCATTAATTAATTGTAGGAATTATAAAATGTTATTTAGGAATCTTCCAAAATCGTCAAAAATAACGCGGAAATCTCACCTGTGCTAGTAAATACTCCTTCACCAAAAGGAGAACGGGGTATGTACTTTTACATATATGTCTTTGTATTTTTTTTCCTTATGATATAATGACAAAAATTATTATAGACTATCAAGTGTCGACTAGAAATTGTGTCCAAGAGAAACGTTGTCGCTTCTGGTAGGATTTACTTGTCCGAAGGTCTACAAACATGTCATAATGTTCCAATCCAAGAGGACTGCTACAAAGTGTCTATTGACCGATCGATACAGGATGGAACATTTTTAACTCATGAAATCCCTGATGCGCGAATAGTCGGGATGCAACTGGTAGTTTTGTTCATTGGCCGAATGATCTTTGCATTATTGATGTGAGTTTCCGTATTTACAGTCTATAATTGTCTTTAAATTATTAAATTATTTCAAACAACTTAGGTGTTTTATTTCCTTTTTAAATGGTGTTGACATAGGATGATCAACAAACAGAAAATCAAAAGGTCAACGACTTCACAAACGGGTCAACTACTAAACATGTTGGGTGATAACTAACTACATATAGTCACACTATTCAAAGTTATTTGTCACTAAAATACATAAATACTCACATTTATTTAATACTAGTGTAACAACAAGTGTGTTAGGGTCATGTAACTACGTAATATATGTCACTAAATGCAAATGTAACAAGAAATTTTCAAAGTTAGTGTGACTAAATGATACACAACAGTGACGCTTAAAATAAGACTAGTTTATGTTAAACGTTTTAGGTCACATTTTCATTTGTGTTATGTCACTAGAAGGTATGTGATAGTCACAACTTAGATTAACAATTGTGTGATAACTAACTACATATAGTCATACTGTTCAAAATTATTTGTCACTAAAATACATCAAAAACTCACATTTATTTAATAATAGTGTGACACTGTAAGACCCCGAACCCGGTGCCTCACTTTGGACGTTGGATTTACTCATGAACAAGTTCTAATTATCAGATTTAATTAAAACTTTCGCGGAATAATAATAATAATCGTCAACCATTCATTACAAATATTCGTAACTTGTCTTTTTAAACGTAACATAATTGATAATATCAAAACATCATGACATATCTTCATATGCCAGCCTCTCCGGTCTTGCCACGTATCCTCCTCAAGCCATCTGTCTCAGTCTATTCACATGCGTGCATACCAAAAGTCAGCTACGCTGAGTGAGTTCTAATTAATCAGGCAACATACAATACATTCACATACTTACATATGCACCCGAAGATACATACCTTCATATTTACTTACATATTTACATACATACGTACTTTCATTCTTTCTTTCATACTTACATACATACTTTCATTCATACATATACGTTTTAAATAGTATTCCGCCCTATAACCTTCGCCGATATTATTAGGGTTGGTCCCCTACATTCGCCGATATTATTAGTGTCGGTTCCCTACATTCGCCGATATTATTAGGGGTCGGTTCCCTACATTCTCCGATATTATTAGGGTCGGTTCCCTACATTCGCCGATATTACTAGAGTCGGTTCCCTACATTTTCCGATATTATTAGGGTCGGTTCCCTTTCTAACCATACCTTCTATTTGTCATATAACCATACGTACCTTTCTTTATATAATCGTCCTTCCGTACCTACTCATTTCATTACGTACTTTCATACATACATATTTCATGCTAGGCATACTACATATTACTTTTCCTGTCGATGCATGCAATATCTGAAGATCGTTCATGCACCCACAAGTATTCATTCAAAACATTCATCATAACATCACCTAAATCATTATAGCATACGCTTACCAATTAAGGTAAGCGTATTAACGTTTCACATTGAGTATGCACACAGCCCCGAAAATATAACAAGGAAGTGGGGCTAGAAACTCACCTGAACTCGGTTACGTTCACCGTTAATGGTTATTCCTTTCTTTAACTGTGCGCGACTAAATGTATAACAATTACACGTATCAATTAACTATCACTACCCATATTGTATTTCTAGTTTAATTATAACCCTCAACGAAAGAGGGTCCGGGTACAGCTCCCTTGGCGATAGGGTCTAGGGGCGGCAGCCCCTAGCAGGGTCCAAGGGGCAGAATCCCTGGCTGGGGTCGAGCTGCCAGGTCAGCCTGGAAAAATTGTATTTCCATTAACTGTCTTAACACATTTCTCATTAGAAATATTAATTTATTATTTTATTGCTAATTCATAAAGTTCGAGGGATTCTTTGTAATTATTTCATTTTATCCTAAGTCTAGGGACATTTCTGTCATTCTTTCAAAGTTTAATTTGTTATCTAGTTCCTTAACGAATGGGGCTCACTCGTTACTTCTTGACGAATGGAGTTTAAAATGAATTGAACCTTTATATAGAATTGGCCCTTGTAACCAACCGGGGGTTTATTCGTCAGTTCTCCATTAATGAACTACTTAAAAAATAGCTTAACGAACTGCTTCTAATTCGTTATCTCTTATTAACGAATTTGCATAAAGAATTGCTTGTTAATTCGATATATCTCCGCTAACGAACAAGGGTTAGGTCAAAGAATGTCAGAAACATTCTCTGACATGTGTTAACCTCGTGCTCACATCTCTATCGCCGCCATTTCGGCGCCCTCATCGCTGGAAAAGCGAGTTCTCAGTTGTTTTCCACAGTTTTTTCACCGTTTTAATCATGTTCGATCCAGATATGAGCTAGGGTGACCCCTAAGCTCATATTTTGAACGGTTCATACCCGATTCGATCCGGATCTCATAACTTTAATGGTTTAGGGTACCGGCTCGTCGTTTCGCGACTAGATCTTGCGGGTTTGGGTCCATACAATATCATACTATCATTACTTTGGGTTGGAATCGATTCTTCTTCCTAGTTTCGGTTTAGAGAAAGAGATATGAGAGAGAGCTTAAGTATGTGTTTTGGGTGGTGTATAGAATGGATGAGAATGAATGAATTAATGGTTAATTATGGTATTTATATCATGGGTCATGGGCTTAAGCCCATGGTCTTTTCCTCCTTTTCTTATTAACCCAAGTCCATTGCCCATGTTACTTAACCCAACACAAGCCCGACTCCTAATAACTCATATTTTATTTTATTAATCGCAATGGGAAGACGGGATGTTACAAACAACAAGTGTGTTAGGGTCATGTAACTACGTAATATATGTCACTAATGCAAATGTAACAAGAAACTTTCAAAGTTAGTGTGACTAAATGATACACAACAGTGACACTTAAAATAAGACTAGTTTATATTAAACGTTTTAGGTCACATTTTCATATGTGTTTTGTCACTAGAAGGTATGTGATAGTCACAACTTAGATTACAATTGTGTGATAACTAACTACATATAGTCACACTGTTCAAGCCCGTCTCCTAATAACTCACATTTTATTTTATTAACCGAAATGAGAAGACGGGATGTTACAAGTCTTCCCTCCTCAAAGAGGTTTCGTCCGCGAACCCTAACTATTATTGAAAAAAATCTAGATAAAACTTGCGCATCTCTTCTTCAACTTCCCAAGTGGCATCCGATCCCTTGCGATGCTTCCATATCACTTTCACCAATGGGATAACTTTATGACGAAGCTGTTTTTCCTTGTTGTCAATGATCTCTACAGGCTTCTCGATATAGTTTAATTGTTCATCAACCTCAATGTCTACTGATGGTACATGCGACGTGTCATCAGCCAGACATTTTCTTAGATGAGAAACATGAAAGGTCGAGTGAATTCCCTTTAACTCTTTAGGTAAGTCTAGTTTGTAAGCTAACTCACCCACACGCTCAACAATCTTAAACGGTCCAATCTACCTTGGACTTAACTTTCCCCCTTTCCTGAAGCCAATAATTCCCTTCCAAGGCGAGACCTTGAGCATCACATTGTCACCAACGTTAAACTCGATTGTTCGTCGCCGCTTATCAGCATATAAATTCTGACGATCTTGAGCGGGTTTCATCCTTTCCTTGATTTAATCGAACCTTGACGAGGTACCCTGCAAAACTTCCAAGCTTCCAATCTCCTTCTGACCAATCTCTCCCCAACATACAGGAGTTCGACAACATCTACCGTGTAGCATCTCAACCGGTGGCATACCAGTACTTGAATGGTAGTTGTTGTTGTAAGAGAATTTTGCAAGTTGCAGATGATCATCCCAACTTCCTCCAAAGTCTAAATCACAAGCACGTAGCATATCCTCAAGGGTATGGATAGTCCTTTCAGACTGCCCATCTGCTTGAGGATGATACGCTGTAATGATGTTCAGTCTTGTTCCTATAGCTTCATGGAACTTCTTCCAAAATCTTGAAGTAAAGCGAGTATCTCTATCAGACACTATTGACAACGGCACTCCATGCTTAGCCACAACTTCCTTTATGAACACATTTACTAACGTTTCTGACGAGATGGCCTCTCGTATAGGCAGAAAGTAAGCACTTTTCGATTAACGATCCACAATCACCCAAATGGTATGATGATGTCTTGTTGTCGGGGTATCTTGGTTATGAAAACCATGGTGATGTGTTCTCATTTCCATTCAGGTATCTCTAATGGCTGCATCTTCCCATAGGGCTTCTAGTGTTCAGCCTTGACTTGCAAACAAGTTAAGCACTTACTAACATAATCCACTATATCATTCTACATACCCGGCCACCAGTAAGCCCTCTTTAGATCTTGACACATCTTGGTGGATCCTGGATGAATCGAGTATCTCGACTTGTGAGCTTCATCTAAGATTCGACCTCTGAGATTTCCATGGTGTGGAATCCACATACGGTCAAACCTAATCTTAACACCATGAGTGTTTTCCATCAGCTCGTCTTGTTGGCTGACAATTCTTTCCTTCTTCATTAATCCTTCATCTGCAAGCACCTCAGACTGCACCTTGATTATTCCCTAAAAGAGATCTGAGTTAATGATCAACTTATAAGACTTCACTGTTGCAATGACTTCTTCATTCTTACGGCTCAGCGCGTTGGCGACCACATTAGCCTTACCAGGATGGTATTTGATATCACAATCGTAGTTTTTTATCAACTCTAACCATCTTATTTGCCTCATGTTCAATTCTTTTTGTTCGAAGAAATACTTTAAGCTCTTATGATATGTGTAGATAGTACACTTAGTACCATACACATAATGGCGCCATATCTTAAGAGCATGCACTACTACTGCTAGCTATAAGTCATGCATCGGATAAGTACTCTCGTGAACCTTCAATTGTCTGGACGCATAAGCTATCACTTTTTATCGTTGCATCAACACACAACCTAACCCATGATGTGAGGCATCGGTACAAGCAACTAAATCCTCATCACCATCGGGTAGAGAAAGGTTTGGAGCTTGTGTGAGTCGTTTCTTCAATTCCTTGAAAGCCTCCTCCTGAAACTTACCCCAACTAAACACTACAGTCTTTCGGGTCATTCCGGTCAACGGTGCAGCTATCTTGGAGAAGCCTTCGATGAATCTCCAATAATAGCTAGCCAAACCTAAGAAGTTGTGTATGTTAGTCGGGTTTTGCGGAGTCTTCCAATTCGTTATAGCCTCAATCTTATAAGGGTCCACAGCAATCCCTTCAGGATTGATTACGTGACCTAAAAACTGCACTTCACGGAACCAAAATGCGCACTTCGAATACCTAGCATACAACTTCTCTTCCTTTAGTTTCTCTAATACTTCTCTTAGATGTTCATCATGGTCGGACTCGCTCTTAGAATAAATCAATATATCTTCAATGAAAACGATAACTGATTTATCTAACATCGACCGGCATACCCTATTCATCATGTCCATAAATGCTGCTGGAGCATTTGTTAGACCGAACGACATCACGAGGAACTCGTAGTGTCCATACCGCGACTAAAATGCTATCTTAGGTACGTCTGCCTCTTTCACCTTCCGCTGATGAGAGCCTGGTCTAAGGTCTATTCGAGAAAACCAATTCGAACCTTGTAGTTTATCAAACAAATCATCAATCTATGGCAACGAATATCTATTCTTCATCGTAAGCTTGTTTAGCTCACGATAGTCTATACACATTCTCATTCTCCCATCATTCTTCTTCACAAACAACACTGGTGCCCCCCACGGGGAAACACTTGGTCTAATTAAACCTTTATCGAGGAGTTCTTGTAGTTGGGAGATCAATTCTTTCATCTCAGATGGCGCCAGGCGGTAAGGTGCTTTAGCGACGGGCTGTGCTCCTGGTACTAAGTCTATCTGAAATTCTATCTCACGCTTCGGTGGCAACCCCAGAAGGTCCTCAGGGAACACTACTAGATAGTCGCACACAACAGGAACATCTTTCATTTCTCTTGCCTTGGCCGTACCATTGACAACATACGCCAGGTAGGCACCGCAACCTCGTCTTAACAACCCTTCAGCTTTTATCATCGAAATGACGTTAAGCCCTGAACTTTCTTTATCACCATAAACCGTCACCGTACCACCATCCAAGGATTTTAACCTTATTAATCTACTCTTACACACTATCTGGGCCTTAAACTCATATGGCCAATCCATTCCCAAAACCACATCGAACCCTCCTAAGGTCATTACATACAAAGTAACAGGGAACTCATGTCCCTTTAATTCTATCTTACAATCCTTTACCATTCTCATTAGTCTAACTAAGGTCTCACTCCCGGTTTCTACTCTAAAAGTTTCAGGAACACGACAACATTTCATTTTTTCTAGCATACTACATGTCGTAGCTACAAAACTTCTATTCGCACCCGAATCAAACAGTACTGAAGAAGAAATACCGTTCACTAGAAACGTACCTGTCACGACATCCAGAATCTGCTTGGCCTGTTCCTGAGTTAGATTGTAGGCCCTAGTCCTTAGCCTATCTTGGTCAGCGTCCTTTTCTCCTATCCTCCAGCTTCACCACTTGTACAAGTCCTTGCCAAGTGACCTGTCTATCTGTACTTATAACACGTGGGCTTTTCATGGCAATCCTGAGCAAAGTGCCACATCTTGCCACACTTGTAACGTGAATTTGACCCTGATCTTCATTCCCCACCATGGGACTTTCCACACTTATGGCACACATAAGACCTAGTGCCCCACTTGCACTCTCCAGCGTGCATCTTCCCGCACGTCCTACTTGAACTCTTCTCCCACACTTTCTGTCGATTATCTCTAGAGTTCCATGTTTGAGTACCGGGTCGCTTGGCAAGAACAAACCATTTCTTCTCTTTCTTCTCTTCTAACACCACATCGTCCACAACCAGGTTATCGTAAACCATCTCTGAGATTTTGACAGTAGAGTCAAAGGTAGCAGGTTTACTTGCCCTGACTAAGGTGGGGACGTTCTGTGGAAGTCCCCTGATTTAGCACTTGATCGCTTGGCCTCAATGTTCACCATGGCAGGCACCAACATCGACATGTGGTTGAATTCAGTAGTGTACTCGCGGTGTGTCATCTTACCCGCGTTCAGATTTAACAACTTCATCTCAGCCCTTTCAACCTCGGCATTAGCAAAGAATCGTTTCATGACCATCTCCTTTAGGTCATCCCATTTCAAGGCCTTAATCTCCTCCCAACTCTTCCTCTGTTCAACAGACTCTCACATGTACATTGCCTCATCACCGATGGATTGGGTAGCATAAACGACAGCTTGGTCAGGACGGCACTCGCTAATTCGGATAACCTTATCCATTTGTTATCCTTTGGAGAGTTGCGATTGCGTCTCCCAAACAAGTTAGCTTAGGCGGATCACAGTCCTTGAACGACTTGTAGTTACACTAGCCTCGGCCTCTCTTCCTGGCGTTAACTTTCACAGATCGAACCTCACTCGAGTCACCCTTCTCTCCTTCATCATCTTTCTTACCATTTTCCCCTAATCTCTCAGCAATTCCTGCATGACTTCCAGCAGACTTTTCAGGATTCAAATTTTTCACCGCGCTTGAGCAATGGCAGCTTGAACAGTAGGGTCAAGTTAATACCCTTCGATGTTGCTCGGATTTCGACCAGCTGCACTTACAGAAGGTTCTCGGGACAATGAGTAGCCTGCCACTACGTCCCGTATGACCTCCCAGTCCAGCAACTTTCCTCGCTCCAGCCATTCGTATTCTATAAGGAAACACAAACATCATCACTCAAGGAACTATTCAGTATAAGGATCATAAGGCTAACAGATAATAACATTGGCCATCTGTGATTAGCTGATCACGTTACTTTCCGTGTTCTACACACTTCCCCTTATGAGTCCATTTGTGCTATGTCTACTTCTAACAGTCAGACAATCAAACAGTTCATATATTCCTATCCCTAGCAATTAAGCTAGCTTCCTTGCTCATTCTTACATTACACATGAAATTAATCACGTGCTTTACCTTTACTTAGCTTGCTTGAGTGACACATGGCTTTCTTGAACTGGCATCTTCTTTATTTTCTTACTTAAATCCAATTTTATTTTAGAGTCTAAGCATGTAGGATGCTAAATTATCTCGAACTTATGCTCTGATACCAACTTGTAAGGCCCCGAACCCGGTGCCTCACTTTGGACATTGGATTTACTCATAAACACAGTTCTAAATATCAGAGTTAATTAAAAATTTCACGGAATAATAATAATAATAATAATAATAATAATAATAATAATAATAATAATAATTGTCAGTCATTCATAAAAACATTCGTAACTTGTCTTTTTAAACGTAACATAATTGATAATATCAAAACATCATTACAAATCTTCAGATGCCAGCCTCTCCGGTCTTGCCATGTGTCCTCCTCAAGCCAGCTGTCTCAGTCTATTCACCTACGTGCATACTAAAAGTCAGTTACACTGAGTGAGTTCTAGTTAATCGGGCAACATACAATACATTCACATACTTACATATGCACCCGAAGGTACATACCTTCATTTTTACTTACATACTTACGTACATACGTACTTCACTCTTTCTTTCATACTTACATACATACTTTCATTCATACATATACGTTTTAAAGAGCATTTCGCCCTATAACCTTCGCCGATATTATTAGGGTCGGTTCCCTACATTCTCCGATATTATTAGGGTCGGTCCCCTACATTCGCCGATATCATTAGGGTCGGTTCCCTACATTCTCCGATATTATTACGGTCGGTTCCCTACATTCGCCGATATTATTAAGGTCGGTTCCATATAACCGTCTTTAGATGTGCGCGACTAACTGTAAAACAATTACACGTATCAATTAACTATCTCTACCCATATAGTATTTCTAGTTTAATTATAACCCTCAACGAACGGGGGTTCGGGGGCAGCGCCCCTGGCAGTGGGGTTTAGGGGGGAAGCCCCTAGCAGGGTCCAAGGGGGGCAGAGCCCCTGGCTGGGTTCGAGCTGCCAGGTCAACCTGAAAAAATTTTATTTCCAATAACTTTCTTAACACATTTTTATCAGAAATCTTAATTTATTATTTTATTGCTAATTCATAAAGTTCGAGGGCTTCTTTCTAATTATTCCATTTTATCCTAAGTCCAGGGACCTTTCTGTCAGTCTTTAAAAGATTAATTCGTTATCCAGTTCCTTAACGAATGGGGCGCATTCGTTACTTCTTGACAAATGGACTTTATAACGAATTGAACCTTTATAACAAACTGGCCCTTATAACGAACTGGGGGTTCATTCATCAGTTCTCCGTTAATGAATTACTTAACGAATGGCTTAACAAACTGCTTCTAATTCGTTATCTCTTCTTAACGAATGGGCATAATGAATTGCTTGTTAATTCGTTATGTCTCTGCTAATAAACTAGGGTTAGGACAGATAATGTCAGAAACATTCTCTAACATGCGTTAACCTCGTATCCACATCTCCAGCGCCGCCTTTCCGGCGCTGTCATCGCCGGAAAACCAGGATCTCGTCGGAAAAGCGAGAACTCAGTTGTTTTCTTCCACCGTTTTTCACCGATTTTTATCCCGTTCGATCCAGATCTAAGCTAGGGTGACCCCTAAGCTCATATTTTGAACGGTTCATACATGATTCCATCCGGATCTCATAAATTTCACGATTAGGGTGTCGACTCGTCGTTTCGCGACTAGATCTTGCGGTTTTAAGTCCAGACAATATCATACTATCATTACCTCGGGTCGGAATCAATTCTTCTTCCTAGTTTTGGTTTAGAGAAAGAGGTATGAGAGAGAGCTTAAGTGTGTGTTTTGGGTGGTGTATGGAATGGATGAGAATGAATGAATTAATGGTTAACAATGGTATTTATATCATGGGTCATGGGCATAAGCCCATGGTCTTTTCCTCATTTTCTTATTAACCCAAGTCCATTGCCCATGTTACTTAACCCAACACAAGCCCGACTCCTAATAACTCATATTTTATTTTATTAATCGCAATGAGAAGACGGGATGTTACAAACAACAAGTGTGTTAGGGTCGTGTAACTACGTAATATATGTCACTAAATGCAAATGTAACAAGAAACTTTCAAAGTTAGTGTGACTAAATGATACACAACAGTGACACTTAAAATAAGACTAGTTTATATTAAACGTTTTAGGTCACATTTTCATTTGTGTTATGTCACTAGAAGGTATGTGATAGTCACAACTTAGATTACAATTGTGTGATAACTAACTACATCTAAAATACATAAAAACTCACATTTTATTAATAATAGTGTGACAACAAGTGTGTTAGGTCATGTAACTACGTAATATATGTCACTAAATGGAAATGTAATAACAAATTTTCAAACTTAGTGTGACTAAATGATACACAACAGTGACACTTAAAATAAGACTAGTTTATATTAATCGTTTTAGGTCACATTTTCATTTGTTTTATGTCACTAGTAGGTATGTAATAGTCACAACTTAGATTATCAATTGTGTGATAACTAACTACATATAGTCACCCTGTTCAAAATTATTTGTCACTAAAATACATAAAAACTTACATTTATTTAATAATAGTTTGACAACAAGTGTGTTAGGGTCATGTAACTATGTAATATATGTCACTAAATGGAAATGTTACAAGAAATTTTCAAACTTAGTGTGATTAAAGGATACACAACAGTGACACTTAAAATAAGACTAGTTTATATTTAACGTTTTAGGTCACATTTTCATTTTTGTTATGTCACTAGAAGGTATGTAATAGTCATAACTTAGATTAACAACTTGGTTTCTAATTGTAATCAAATAGCAACCAATAGTCACATTGAACATAGTGTAATGTGGCTAATTTCAAGCAAAACATCACATTGAAAAAAAGGTCATGTGCCCAATAGTTGATATATTGGCACTAACCAAAAAATCACGTGTCACTGAAAATGGTTTATATTGACATTATTAGATAAAATTGGAACAAAAATCAATGGTCTATAATGACACATCTACTCTACGGTGACTGATTTTTATATGCTACAGTGACGATTTTTTGTGTCACCAAACAACATCTACAATGGCGCGACCTTTGGTGACATATTTAGCGAAAAAGTCGTCACTAACTACCTACAGTAACGATTTTTTGTGTCACCGAATCACGATTTTGTACTAGTGTACGGACACGATGAATAGGGTATGTCGGCCGATGTTAGATAAGTCAGTTATCATTTTCATTCATGATATATTGATTTATTCAAAGAGCGAGTCTGATCATGCTAAGAACTTGAGAGAAGTATTGGAGGTCTTGAAGGAAGAGAAGTTGTATGCTAAGTTTTCAAAATGCGCATTCTGGTTGCGAGAAGTGCAGTTTCTTGGTCACGTGATAAATCCTGAGGGGATTATCGTGGACCCAGCTAAGATTGAGACTATAACAAACTGGAAGACTTCGCAAAACCCAACTGATATACGAATTTTCTTAGGGTTTGCTGGCTATTACAAGAGATTCACCGTTGACCAGAATGACCCGAAGGACCGTAGTATTCAGTAGTGGTATGTTTCAAGAAGAAGTTTTAAAGGAAATGAAGAAAAGACTCACACAAGCTCCAATCCTTGCTCTACCCGATGGTGACGAGGATTTGGTTGTTTGTACTGATGCCTCGCATCGTGTGTTAGGTTGTGTGTTAATGCAACGAGGGAAAGTGATAACTTATGCGTCCAGACAATTAAAAGTTCACGAAAGTACTTATTTGACGCATGACGTAGAGCTAGCAGCAGTAATGCATGCCCTAAAGATATGGAGATATTATTTGTATGGTACCAAGTGTACTATCTACGCAGATCATAAGAGCTTAAAGTGTTTCTTCGAACAGAAGGAGCTGAGCATGAGACAAAGAAGATGGTTAGAGTTGATTAAGGACTACGACTGTGATATCAAATACTACCCTTGTAAGGCTAATGTGGTCGCATGTGAGCTAAGCCGTAAGAATGAAGAATTCATTGCAACAGTGAAGTCGTATAAGTTGATTGTTAACTCAGATATCTTTGAAGGAATCATCAAGGTACAGTCTGAGGTGCTCGCAGATGAAGGACTAATGAAGAAAGAAAGAATTGTCGGACAACAAGACTAGCTGATGGAAAACACTCATGATGTTAAGATTAGGATTGACCGTATATGGATTTCACGCCATGGAATTCTCAGAGGTCGAATCTTAGGTGAAGCTCACAATTCAAGATGCTCGATGCATCCAGGATCCACCAAGATGAACCAAGATTTAAAGAGAGACTATTGGTGGCCAGGGATGAAGAATTATGTAGTAGATTATGTCAGTAAGTGCTTAACTTGTTTGTAATTCAAAGTTGAACACCAGAAACCTTATGGGAGGATGCAGCCTTTAGAGATACCAGAATGGAAATGGGAACACATCACCATGGATTTCATAACTAAGCTACCCCATACAGCTAAACAACATGATACCATTAGGTGGTTGTGGACCATTTGACGAAAAGTGCTCACTTTCTGCCTACACGAGAAGCCATCTCGTCAGAGGTATTGGCAAATGTGTTCATAAAGGATGTTATGGCTAAGCATGGAGTGCCATTATCGATCGTGTCTGATAGAGATACTCTCTTCACTTCAAGATTTTGGAAGAAATTCCATGAAGCTATGGGAACAAGATTGAACATCAATACGGCGCACCATCCTCAAACAGATGGGCAGTCTGAAAGGACTATCCATACCCTTGAGGATATGCTACGTGCTTGTGATTTAGACTTTGGAGGAAGTTGGGATGATCATTTGCATCTTGCAGAATTCTCTTACAACAACAACTACCATTCAGGTACTGGTATGCCACCGTTTGAGATGCTATATGGTAGACGTTTTAGAACTCCTGTATGTTTGGGAGATATTGGTCAGAAGGAGATTGGAAGCTTGGAACTTGTGCAGGGTACCTCGTCAAGGTTCAATCAAATCAAGGCATGGATGAAAGATGCTCAAGATCGTCAGAAGTCGTATGCTGACAAGCGGAGACGACCAATCGAGTTTAACGTTGGTGACAATGTGATGCTCAAGGTCTCGCCTTGGAAGGGAATTATTCGTTTTAGGAAAAGAGGAAAATTGAGTCCAAGGTACATTGGACCGTTTAAGATTGTTGAGCATGTGGGTGAAGTAGCTTACAAGTTAGAATTACCCGATGAGCTAGAGGGAATTCATTCTACTTTTCATGTTTCTCATCTAAGAAAGTGCCTAGCTGATGACACGTCACATTTGCCATTAGTAGACGTTGAGGTTAACGAACAGTTAAACTACATTGAACAGCCTCTAGAGATTGTTGACCGCAAGGAAAAGCAACTCCGTCACAAAGTCATTCCCTTGGTAAAGGTGATATGGAAGCATCGTTAAGGATCGGATGCCACTTGGGAAGTTGAAGAAGAGATGCGAAAGTTTTATCCAGATTTGTTTTAGTAATAGTTAGGTTTTGGGGACGAAACCTCTTTAAGGAGGGAAGACTTGAAAGACCAGTTCATTATAAAGGCCAATTCGTTATGAATTCCAGTTCGTTATAAAGGTCAGTTCGTTATAAAGGCCAATTCATTATAAAGGCTAGTTCGTTATAAATGCTAGTTCGTTGTAAAGGTCTGTTCGTTATAAAGGCCAGTTCGTTATAAAGGTCCATTCGTTAAGAAGTAACGAATGAGCCCCATCCGTTAAAGAACTGGATAAAGAATTAAACTTTAAAAGAATGACAGAAAGGTCCCTGGACTTAGAAAAAAATGGATTAATTACAAAGAAGCCCTCGAACTTTATGAATTAGCAAATAAAATAATAAATTGGAATTCTAATGAAAAATGTGTTAAGACAGTTAATGGAAATAAAAATTTTCCAAGCTCACCTGGCAACTTCACCCTAGCCAGGGGCTCTGCCCTTGGACCCACCTAGGGCCTTCCGCCCCTTGAACCTCGCTACTAGGGGCGCTGCCCCCGGACCCCCGTTCGATGAGGGTTATAATTAAACTAGAAACACGATATGGGTAGTGATAGTTAACTGATACGTGTAATTGATATACAGTTAGTCGTGCACAGCTAAAGAAAGGATTAACCATTAACGGTGAACGTAACAAGACTCAGGTGAGTTTCTAACCCCACTTCCTTCTTATGTTTTATGGGTTGTGTGCATACTCAATGTGAACGTTAATACACTTACCCTAAATGGTAAGTGTATGCTATAATGATTGATATGATAGTATGTATGAATGTTATGAATGATAGTTGTCGGCGCGTGAACGATCTTCGGATGTTGCACGTATCGACAGGGAAAGTAATGTGTAGTAAGCTTAGTATGAAATATGTATGTATGAAAGTACGTAATGAAATGAGTATGTACGAAAGTATGATTATGTAAAGAAAGGTATGTATGGTTATAGCATGAATGAAAGGTATGGTTTAAGTGGGGAACAGACCCTAATAATATCTACGAATGTAGAGAACAATACCTAATAATATTTCCGAATGTAGGGAACGGACCCTAATAATATCTGGGAATGTAGGGAACATACCCTAATAATATCTGTGAATGTTATAGGGCAGAATGCTCTTTAAAACGTATATGTATGGATGAAAGTATGTATGTATGTAAATATGGAAGATAGAATGAATGTATGAATGTATGTAAGTATGTATGGAAAGATGAGGGTATGTATCTTCGGATACGTATTTATGAAAGTATGTGAATGTAATGTATGTTCCCTATTAACTAGAACTCACTCACCGTAGCTGACTTTTAGTATATACGCAGGTTAACAGACTGAGACAGCTAGTTTTAGAGGGTCACATGGCAGGATTGAAAAGGCTGGCATCTGAAGATTTGTCATGATGTTTCGAATGCTATAATTTATGTTGTGTTTTAAAAGACAAGTTATGAATGTTTGTAATGAATGGTTGACTTTTAATATTATTCCGCAAAAATATTAGTTCACTCTGATATTTAAAATTGTGTTTATGAGTAAATCCAACGCCAAAGTAGGGCACCAGTAACAGAGCCTTACAGCTCATCTTGTTTGATGAAATGCTAATATGATGGCTACAATTTTGTTTTTTTGTTATCAAAAAATTTTGATTTTGATGCTGATCTCAACCCCTATTCTTGTATAGGTTGATGGTATATATTACATCTGATGTGGTGACTTGGTTCGTCAACCAATGTTGCGTTAGTAATATATGTTAATTTAGGTAAATGAAGCTGGTTATGAAATTTGATAATAATTGAAAGTTAGTTTCTATTTTCCTTGCTACTATAAACTTATTTTTGTTTTTGATTTTAATATATTTAGGTTTACAATTTCTTCAAACATGACTACACCCAAGCTGCAACAATCTTTGCCCTCATAAGAAAACAGACCAAACGTTTCTCAAGGTGACAATATTTATAATTTGGGTGTCCAAAGGTAAGTGGTTTTTCACTTAAACTGCATAAATCAGTTGTTTTAGTAATAGGGTAGATATTTATAGTTTGGTGCAACATCCTATTTTTTATAATAAATAAAAGAAATTTGGTTTACTTAGGGTGTGTTATTATTTAGTTAACTTTAATAAAATAATAGGGTGTCGGCTTGAACAATAAAAGAGGGAATAAGGGATGGTTATGGGCCTTAGGTCCATGGCTTAAGGGTATATAAACTCCCTTAAACTTCCCTAAAACGCTCATTTCCATCTTCTATCCTCCATACACACTCAAAAACACACGCAAAAAACTCTCATCCATTTCGGATCAGCTTTATATCTGAACCAAGAAGGGTTTTTGTTAGATCTTCGCTATTCAAGCAAGAAACACCTCCATAATCACGTGTGGTATCAACCCCATGGCTCGAAGTGAACCAAAAAGGTATGTTATAGATTAAAGGTTATGTATTGAGGTTGGTTTTCCCTAATATTTGATACTTCTATACAAAGAAAATATAAACTTGAATGTAAACAAAGTGTTTTAGAATGAAGCTGGACAAAGGGTAACATTTGGACTGAGTTAATGGAAGAAAATGATGTCGTTATAGACCAAAGCTAGTTTCTTATGCAAGACGGGCAAAATGAGTTGAAAAGAAGGGTTGGAAAGTGTTAAGAATGGAAACCATTATGAATCGAGTCCTTAAGAAACCTGATTCAATAAAGTAATCGAATGGAGCTGGTAAGTAATCGAATCGAGTTGATAAAGTAACCGAATTGAGTTGATAAGTAACTGAATCGAATGGGCCAAAAAGCAATCGAGTTGACAGAGAGATAATCGAATCGAATGGCAAAGTAATCGAATCGAATGGTAAAGTCATCGAGTCGAATGGTCATTCGATTAGAATTTTCATACGATTAGCTTAGTCCAAACTTCAATTTTTCTGATAAATTTTTAGTAAAGGACTGTTAATGAAATAAATTCTTTCCAAGCTAACCCCAGCCAGGGGCTCTGTCCCTTAGACCCTGCTAGGGGCTGCTGTCCCTAGACCCCGCTGCCAGGGGCGCTGCCCTCGGACCACCGTAGCTAGGGCTACACTAGTATAGAATTATGACATAGTCTGAGGTAGTAAGTTAATACTTATAATTTATAATTATTACACAGTTAGCCGTGCACAGCTTAGGAGGGGTATTACATTTAACTCTGAGAAGCATAGGTTACATGTGAGTTTCTAGCCCCATTTCTTCGATATGTTTTCAGGGCTGTGTGCATATTCGATGTGATTAATTAATACACTTACCTTAAGTGGTAAGTGTATGTTTTGTGAATGTTTTATAAAGTATGTATAAATGATAGTATGAAGAAATATATGTGTGAAGGTATGATTAAATCGAAAGGAGGAACCAAGCCCTTATAATATCTGAGAGGATAGATACCAGACCCTTATAATATCTGAGAGGATAGGGACCAGACTCTTATAATATCTGAGTGGATAAGGACCAGACCCTCATAATATATGAGAGGTTATAGGGCGAAAGGCTCTTTAAATCGTATAATTATATATGTAAAGTAAGATAAAATATGAAAGTATGAAAGAAGGAAAGTAAGAAGGTAAGAATGAAGATATGTACTTATATATGTATAAAAGAAGATAAAGCATGAATGTATGAAGTAACTGAATGTACTGTATGTTGCTTGATTAACAAGAACTCACTCAGCGTAGCTGACTTTTAGTATACATGCAGGTAAATAGGCTAAGACATCTAGCTTGAACGAAGACACATGACATTGGACTGAAGAGGCTGGCATCTTTAGAAAAATGTTATGATGTTTAATATGACTTTTATATTATGTTTAAAAACAAAAGTTTGCTTTGTTATGAAAAGATTTGAATGGTTATGTAATACATGGTTGACATTTTTATGAGTAAATCCAACGCCAAAGTAGGGCACTGGGACCGGGGCCTTACATTTGGTCTTCTGGTAAACATTCTGGAGAAACGGTGGGGATGGGGCGAGTAGTCAACAAAAGTCAGCAGACAGGAAGTTGGCCTTAGGGTTGGTCAATAGTAACTTGTTTTATAAGCAAGCGCATGGTAAACATAAGTCAAGCGAACTCATTGCCTGTGGTACGTATTTATGCAGGTCCGGTAGTTGTAGATGTAGATGGGGATGCAGAATATTAAAAAGTCAATTTTGTCTTTTTCAATATTTTGATTAACATATTTTAGCCTCTCCATATCTATAGTTAATACTTAATACATATTTTGCATTCCATCCCTCTTTGAAAGACGAGTATGGTTTGAGGGGATTAGAAAAAGAAATGCGTTTGATCTTACCCACATTGTGCATGCAGAATATTAAAAGGGCATTTTTGTTTTTTTTAATAATTTGCAGTAACATATTTCAGCCTCTCCATATCTATAATTAATCCATATTTTGCATTCCATCTCTCTTTAGATTGATATATAACTGAATATGTGAAAAGTTGTCGATTAACAGGTTAACAAGACAATGAATGAGTTTATGCCTGCTGTGAAGCAAAACAATGGGGATAAAATACTTATTCAGGTAATTAGTATATATTAATTGTTTTATGAGGGATATTTGAATTTAACCAATCTTTAATTTCCATTGTGCAGTTTGAGGATTTTGATAACCATGATGCATTTGATCTTCTTGAAAAGTATAGTTACACACACCTAATTTTCAATGATGACATACATGTACGTTCATGAAATACTAGCGTTCGAAAAAATTGTAACACACTTTTACTATCTACAATTTATAAGCTTGTTATTTTATTTTAGGGGACACCAACAGTGGTATTTGCAGGGCTTATATCTGCAGTTCTGCACTAAATTTTGTTGGTGGTTCATTAGATGACAATAGATTTCTTTTCCTTGGATCTGGTGAGGTATATATCAGTCAATCAATCATACTCAGTAAAAAACCCACAAATTAATTATACATTACTCTTACATGATTTCATTTTTAATGTCTCTACTTTTTTATTTTATGCTGGTACCGGCATTGCTGAACTTGTAGCTCTTAGATATCGAAACAGGTAAAACAACAATATTTACCTAACTCATACTGGCAGTATTGATAGTATTGAAAATTGAAAACACATGTGACTACGTAACTAACTTATCACCAAATGCCCATTTAATCTCTATTTATATAGCAATTTAGATATAAACTTCTAGATCAAGTTAGACTTTATCTTATTGCCGACGGTGGCAGTGACGCATTACATGAGATCGATAGAAATATTGTCCAAGTGTTTTAACCACAATCAAACTGGGCATTGAATGACATTTTATGGAAAGGTTACTGACATTGTTGCGGTTGAACCGCTACCTGATGAAGAAAAGAAATTGGTCTCGAGCTCAATGAATAAAATGTTGCGAAGGTAAATTATGTTTCATAATTCAATCGATTTGTTGTTGCTGTTATTCACGTAATTATGAAAAGTTAAAAATATATTATATTTGATCTCCCTATTTGATCTAGGTCGGTTTCATATAAAGTTTATATCAAAAAGTAAATTAAAAGAAATAACATGGCATAGTGGTGTATAAGGAATTTGGTAAAACAATATACTTTAAAAATTAACTATATCCAAACTCCATAGATCAATTCTTAAAAATGTATAATATCCACTTTGTAATGATGGTCCATAGGTATAACTGCTCTCTAGACAAAGAAGTAAAAAACTCCATTTTCACAACAATTAAGTTCATAAAAGAATACACCTTTTGACAGCAAAAAGATGCACCAAAAATTACACTTTTTGACAAAAGAAAATGTTGTGACTCAACTCATTTGGCAACAATTAAATCCATTGAAAAATATCGAATTTGAAGTATTCATATACGAAAAATAAATTTTCGGGTCAAAAGTTTCATGTTCGGGTCAACCCATGTATGTGCGAAATATGTTTGGGCTTATGTGTCTGGCATGAGTTTTGGGGTTGGGTTGAACCCTGAACACGAACTTATTAACACACAGTATGGGTTATATTATAAATTTTGTGAACAAATATGAATGGGTAGTTATTTAAATTTGTAGTCAGTTAACAGAGATGAATTTTATGTGGGTGGTTAGTTCAAACACACATCAACTGATTTCTTTTTGGTTAGTTTCTCTCTAATGTGACCTAAATCCATACCTAAGTTGGAGCTTGGAAGAAGCTTTATATTACTAATGTAAAATGTGAAACAAATTATATGGGGTTTGGATTGGATTTTTGTAGGTAATTCTGCTTATTGTGAATTGTAGATAAAGCTTTATATTACCATGGAAGATGTAAAAAACATTTATGACATTTTGTTTATATGTTTTCAATCACATGATTGTTATTAATAGTGTCCAAGAAGGCCCAAAGTTACTTCCACTTGAATCACTTACCATCATAAGTTTGGTACTTCCACTTGAATTACTTACCATCATAATTTTGGTGCACGTATATGTGTTTGATAATGGTATTAGTTGTATTATGATGGTAATAAACTGAAATGACTCTTCTAGGTACTTCACAGTCCACCAAGTAACCTGACAAGTTCATTTTTTGAAGCTAAAATCCACCAATTATTATCATGGCCAACAATAAATTGGATGTGGCTCAATGGTAGAGCACTCACTTTACAAGTGAGAGTTAGGTGGTTCAAACCTCACTATCACCAATTTATATGGGAGATATGAGGGAAGACCCTTGCTTTCCAGGGTTCGAGTCTTGATCTCACCCGTATTTACCGGCTCCTCGCTGTCGTGCCATTTGGCGAGCGTGAGGTCGGGTTTTATCCGGTGAATCCCTCAATAGGTGGATCGCTAGGGGCTCCGTCCGTCCGGACTAGTGGCCGGCTCGGGCTACCTTTAGCCAACGGGGGCCGCGTACGAAGTACCCGGCGTTACTTAGTTGGTCGTTTAAAAAAAAATTTATCATGGCCAACAAGTTTACTTTGTGAGGTTAGTATTGAATAGTTTTTTTAATCTCCTAAAGTTAGCACAATAAGTATCCACTTAACCATTAATAAATAAACTTCTAGGTTCTTCAAATTGATAACTAATTATACTTAAAGGAGTTTCTTACCTCCTTCGACAAAAGCTAATTCAACTTCAAATACATGAATAATGTTATATATCATACTAAAGCTATATGAATAAACTTTTTTATTTTTTTTATTTATTTTAAACTTGTTTACTTTGGTCATAATTTTCACTTCAAGTTTTGAGTTTAGATATTCAAATAAATTTTTTTAGCTTCAATTGTATTTGTTTTTGTCTCTGTACAACAACAGTTTAGACATTCAATGTATGCAGGCAAAAGTCCCGTTGAAACGCACAATTAATGTTGACACAGTAACCAACCGAAACGCTACCAACCAAATTCCCGTTTCCTTCCCGCCGCAACGCGTTGGTACTCTCACTAGTGTGTGTGTGTGTGTAGTTATGTTCAAAAGAGAATTCCAAGAAAGTGAAGAATTGGGGAACTCCTTCCCAACCCTTGATCAATTCCCCACATCCTTATGATGCACCCTCAATCACCTACATCACATTATTTGTGTAAGAGAAAAAAAGCCTTAAAAAAATAAAAAAAAAACAATTAAAAAAATTATAAAACAAAAAAAATAAAAAAATAAAAAAATAAAAAAAGTAAAAAAAACCAAAATGTTTATCTAGCAATCCCGGTCCAAAAAAAAACCTTCAAAAAATCGAAAAATTATTTAAAAAAAACAAAAAAATTAAAAAAATCAAAAAACAAAAAATATCTAGCATCCTCGTTCCTAAAAAAAAGAATCGAACTCAGTTTAGCTTTCAGGTTTAGTTAAGCTTTTAGTGGGTTTAGGTTTTTTAGCTTGCCGGGGGAACGGGGGTAAACACTTTTACATGTAAAACAAAAAATCTCATTAACATTTTACAAGTAAAAAAACAGTTCATTAAGATTTTACATGTAAAATAACACTTTTACTTAACATTTTACACGTAAAACAACAAATCTGATTAACGTTTTACATGTAAAACAAACGTTCTTTAAGATTTTGCATGTAAAAGTTAATATTTTACATGTAAAACAACACTTTTCATTAACATTTACACATAAAACAACAAATCTTATTAACATTTTACATGTAAAACAAAAGTTCTTTAATATTTTACATGTAAAAGTTAATATCTTATATTAAAAACAAAACTTGTCATTAAATTTTACACGTAAAACAACAAATCTCATTAACATTGTACAAGTAAAACAACAGTTATTTAAGATTTTACATGTAAAATCTTTATGAACTGTTGTTTTACATGTAAAATATTAATGATATTTGTTGTTTTACATGTAAAATATTAATGAAAAGTGCCCCCCCGGGGGCAAGCTAAAAAAACTTACACCCGCTAAAAGCTAAACTAAACCCAAAGGCTAAACTAAGTTTGTGTTTTTTTTTTGAACGGGGATGCTAAATGTTTTTTTTTTTGGTTTTTAAAATATTTTTCGTATTTTTTTATATATATATTTTTTTATTTTTTAAAGGTTTTTTTTCTGACCAGGAATGTTAGATAAACATTTTGGCTTTTTTTACATTTTTATATTTTCGTTTTTTATATCAATAATCTTATTAACTATTTTTTGATTTTTTAGGGGTTTTTTTTTCTACTACAAAAATAATGTGATATAGGTGATTGAGGGTTCACCATAATGATGTGGGGTATTGATCAATGTTTGGGAATGGAGTTCCCCAGTTACCAATGAACCCTCCCCTATATATGTGTGGGGGGGGGGGGGGGTGTTTTTGTGTTTTATATATATAAATTTATAGAGTCTGATAAGGAAATATTTAGTATTTTATTATCTTTATGGTTTAAAGTTTAAATTTTTGTTATTTTGAGAATCCGAATTTGTTATTCGGTTACATATATATATTTAATTTTTGACATCGAGGAATAAATATATTAATGAATTTAGTTGAAAGTGACATTAAAATCATAATAACTTGAAATATCTAGAAATGTTTATTAAAAGTAATTATTTTTATTTAAGGCATGAATATTGAAAAATTATAAAATGGTCAAATTCATTAAAATTAGGTTTTTGAATAACTGGTGAAAGTCAAACTAAATAACATATTTTTGTATATTCTATTATTAGTAAATACTAATTATAGTTTATTAATAATTATAATTAGTAATAACAAATTAAAATCAATTCTAATTCAACTACATTTCAATATCAATTGATTAAACATTATTATTAATTTAAAAACTTTATTATAGGAATTGTCTAAAATAAAGGTTTTTGATTTTTGTGACTTAAATTTAAAACAAATTTACCAAATGCGTAATTTTTGGCTATAATTGAATGGTCAACTTATTTTAAATATAACCTTCATTTTCCGCCATAAATAAATGGTCAACTTATTTTTAAAAGTACATGAAGTTTTGCTTATAATAGAATGATCAACTTTTTTTATGAAAACATAAATTTAGGATATAATTAAATGGTCAACTTATTTTTAATATATCAATTAAAAAGTTTCTTTTAATATTAACATACCTCTTGGGTATGTGTATGCAGTCAATAAGATGAAAATGTATGCAGTTACTAAAACAGTTAACAAAAGGATTGATAAATCATTTGTGGTTGATAATGTATGTTTTCTTATATATTGTCATGGGGCATTATTCTGTATATACTTATAATTGTTTGTTTTGATAAATGATTGATATATGGATAAAGAAACCGAATGTAAGAAAAAGGATTATTTATTTATGATGAAATTGTAGCATTTTTAAAAAAAAATTCCTGTTTTTTTTTTCCTGTTTTAGAATATGCTCATGTTGAATAAGATTATAAGGAAATATTTCACAAAATAACATATAATCAAATATGATTTATAAGGAAATATTTAGTAGTTTATGAACTTTATGGTTTAAAATTTAAATTTTTGTTAGTTTGAGAACCTGAATTTGATATTCGGTTAGATATATATATATATATATATATATATATATATATGACATCTAGGAATATATATATATTAACGAATTTAGTTGAAAGTGACAATAAAATCATAATTACTTAAAATATTTAGAAATGGTTATTAAAACTAAATTTTTTTATTTAAGGCATAAATATTGAAAAGTTATGAAATGGCCAAATCATTAAAATTAGGTTTTTGAATAACAAGTGAAAGTCAAACTATGTAACATATTTTTGTAATCTTCATATAAATGGTGAGAATCCGAATTTGAATGGTGAAAATCAGTTTCTAAAATGTCATATTAAATGTGTATTATTTTAAAATGTAAAGTACGATAATATTGGAAAGTATAATAATGTTTTAAATTGCGTTGACATTGGTGATTTAATTGGCTATGATATAAAATTTCAAATGAATCAAAATGATTAAAGTTTATTCAATGGACTTTGACCAACAATAATATATATCAAAATCAAATAAATTACATGAATTGTGAAATATACATAAATACATGAATAATAACAAAACTATACATCAATAATAAACAAAAAATAAGAAACATTATCAACAAATCCTCAATTCATGAAATTAGCTATATCAAGTTGGGGACATAACCAGAAATGAGAAAATTAAATATTAATATTATTATTAATATCACATAATAAATAAATTACCAATTATGGAAAATTTGAATTAGGTAAACAAATGTAAAATTGATGTTCTAGTTGATAACCGGAATATTTGAATCGCGTTACCGGAAAGACGAAATAGGGAAAATCTCCATTGTATATTCGATCAATTTTGATATTGTACCTAAAGAGATTATAAGAAAATAATATAATAATTAATATAAATACAAACAAAAACGAAAAACAAAAACCATTGTAAATGTAATAAGGTATAATATGATAATCAGACATTAGAGTAGCAAATAAAACCTTACCAGAAAAACGTAATAACTTCAAAATATCAATTCAATCTTGGATTTTGATATGTAACCTAAAGAGTTTATAACAAAATAATATAACAATTAAAATAAATATAAAACTGAAGAAACACGGATCTGATCCCCACGAATGGGTCCTAGATCCAATGAGTCCACAGGGTGAGATATGATAACTACTAAAACAGTATGAGCAAAACTTCCTGAAGTCCAATGACCGGAACCTGCAAAACAGACACCGTGAGTCTCGTCACGGGAAGGACAAGAGGGGAGGTCTTCCCGTAACCACCCTCCGGCGTGAGAATCAGTACAGTTCATAAGAGAGAAAGTACTAAAGTACACAGACTAATATAGTCAGAATATAAGTGAGTCAGAGTGAGTGTGAATGAATACCTCATGCAGGTTGACAAGGTATTTATAGCCGAAGGATGTGGGAAGGTGATTGGGCAAGCTGTCCTCTTTTAGAAGATCTTGATAACTGTCTGGACGCGTGTCCCTTTGTGATAGGTTGAGCTATAAGTGCCATGTGCATGGGTATAACAACCTGGACACGCGTCGCCTTATGATAGGATGGACCATACCCTGTCCATGTGCATACTTATAACAACCTGGCCAGGTGTCCTTTGCTCATTGGCTGGCGAGTCACGTATTCTTCAAGTAACAATCGTGGACACTCTTATAGAGGGTAATTAGTTGATGACAGTTGTCCAGTTGGCATTGCCTTCCAATCATTTTGGCTGACAGATGTCCTGTCCCGCGGATGACTTCCGAGGGTGCCTGGATGCTTCCGCATGTGGTGTAAGGATGTTCTTCCTTTACCATGTTGTGCGGGTGATCCATATGTTCCGCGGGTGGCATGTGAGGGATCCCTCTCTTGCCCGCGGGTCATACTTAAGGGTATTTGGGTCTTTTTGGTACCTACCTCTGTAAGTCCCCCCAGTCCAGTGTTTCTTCCGCGTGAAGTCTTTATGCTGGTGAAATTTTGGACTTAATGTATTTTGGGGGTATTTGAATTTTGAAGTTTGGTAGAAAATATCTTCTGTTGGTGTAGATTATCATGAAAAAAGGACAAGTTGACCACTCGCAGGCGCGTGAACAGATGATGGGATGTTTATGACGGCTGCCATTGTACTCGACTGTGCAACTTTTTCTTTTTTTCGAATTTCCCATGTGACGTGGCGGTCTTTGGTTGGGCGATAACTTTCTCTCTCCATTGTTCATATCCCATTGCATTAGTTGTGATGGGTATAAATAGAGGGAGTTATCTTCTATTCGAAGTTTTATCACCTTTGATTTCTGATTATCTTCTATTTTCTCTCGGATAAAATACTGAACTTCTTGTACATCCTCTTGTTATTTCTCCAAATTTTACTGTCATGACGACCATTAAGTCTGAGGTTGATGAAATAGAAGTTCTATGGGATCGGTCCGAATATGAGAAGTTACTTGAGACGTATGGCATTCCACCGGAGTGGGAACCGTAATTTCCTTCTCCCGGTTCTATAGCCAGCCTGCCACCGCCTGGCAAAATGGCTGTATATTCTGATTTTCTTGTCTATGGGAATTTCCGATTTCCAATGACAATTTTTCATGAAGGTATTAACCGCATATGGGATCCACTTATCCTAGTTGCATCCTCGAGCCGACAAGCGAATTCGTCATTACGAATTCGTGTGCACTGCTCACGAAATGTTACCTCACCTTGACCGATTTTCGGTCTTTTACCGATTGTCCAGCCGTGATGGTTGGTTCACGTGCCAAGGGTTTTCCGATCGGAGTATCGGCTACGAGGTTGAGAAAGGATCTCAAGATTGGCATAACAATTTTATCTGTATTTCTGAGGACGTGGTGCCTGTTACCATGGTTCGTCGTCAAGTCAATAGCGCTCTTCCGGACGTTGTCACGGCCGCTCACGAGAGTCGTGATTGGTATCGTATTTTAACGGCGGAATCGATGCCAATGCGGGCGTTACCTGAGGAAGCTCTGGTGTGGGCAGGCATGAGTCGCCTATAGCCATATGCATTTATGGAGCCTGTTTATATTGATTTGAATGAACGTAAGTTATCCTTTTTGCCTTTTCTCTTCCTCGAAGCGTTTTATGATTGATTTTTTATCTTTTCAGGTCGGGGTTCTATGCTTAACGCCCTTTTTGAGGATAAGGGTTGTGTCCGGAAAAGCATCCGTGATGCGGTTGACAAACCTATCCTTGAGAAGACCAAATACCGATTTCTCTTTCCGACGAAGGTGCGAGCTGAACCTGTAATTTCAAACGCAACCTTTCAAACATGTGCGTATGTTCTAAACCCTCCTCCACTTAATTCCCTCACTTCGGATGGGGTGATCGCCATTCTATCATCGAGTGACGATTCCGCCATTCAAGAAGAGGGGGGCTCTGATGACGATGCCTCTGAATTTTCCCCTGTCTCGCACCTATTGGCAGAGTTAGAAAAGAAGAGGGCTTTTTCGTCCTTTCAGGCGAGTCATGCGGGTTGAAAAACCGCGGACGCTGGAGAAGGATCTTCGAAGAAGAAACGGAAAACCCGTTGTCCCAAGAAGCCGCAGTTCAGTCTTGCTGGGCGTATGGATACAGTAGAAGGTATGTATTTCTTTTTTGTACTTTATTATTTTTGAATGTTATCTAAGCATGACTTTCTTGTGTAGATCCATCGATCTTTGGGGATGATGTGTCTGAGAAGTTACCATCTCCAACCCCCATATCTGAGAAACAACCGTCTCCTCCTCCGGAGAAGGAAGCAGAAGACAAGCCTTGCACTTCTCCTCCTGAAATTATCACGGAGGAACCAGTCGTCCAGTCCGGAAATGATAGTCCTTATGACTATCTGTTTCAAACTGGGAGTGCCACTGGGTTCCAAGAGAGTGGCCCGGCTGTAAATGCGTAGGGTTTCAAGACTGAGGAATCTCCTCCCCGTCCTCCTCCTCAACAATCATCCTCAATCCCCGTTCGTCTTGAATCTTCAGGTTCCCGTTATTACGGAGATGCGAACTTGGGGGATGGGTATGAATTGTTTGTTCCACCTTGGGATATTGTTAATGGGTCCTGGTTTTCTGATCACGAGACTTGCATGAGCTTCGTCAAACACTGCGTGCCACCAGCCGAAATGGTGCACCAGCGTGATCGTTCCCGCCACGACCTTCACATGGACTTATCTTTTTCCCTGCCAAACACTTTAGCTTGTAGCCAGGAGATTCTTCGTGAGTGGCGTACCATGGGCGGGAAACTGGGTGAAGCTTCCCGAGCTGTTGAGGCTGAGAGGAAAGAAGCTGAGGATAATCGCTTGGCGGCCAGTACAGCCAAGTAGAAGCAGACGGACCCGGAGATCGCCCTTAGGGGTGAGTAGGATCGGAATGCTACCGCTGCCCGTCAATGGAAGGAAGCTTGTGAAAAGAAGAACTCCCTTCTTGAAGCTGCCCGGGCTGAGGCCCAAAAAAAAAAGATGACTTGGCGCGAGCCCAAGAGGCTAACTCAGCTCTTGAAAATCAAGTGACCCTACAAGGTAACCGGATCCAAGAGCTTTAAGCGGAACTAAAGTTCCAAATGGAGCAGGTTGAGCTCAAAGACAAAAGTGTTGCTGAAATACAAGCTGCCTAAGACTCCCTTTTGCAAGCTCGTGAAGAAGCGGAAGCCCGTAGTGTTAAGGCCTTGAATGAAGGGCGGCAATCAGCTGAGGAATTACAAGAACTCCGGGAAAGATCTGAATGCGCGGAGCAAGACCGTCAGTGGTTCCTCACTCGGGGGCTTGATTCTGTAAGTTTTCCTCATTTGGTGTTCACTACACATCTCACGCTTTGATACTAAATACTTATGGTTTTATTTTGACAGGTCATCCGTCACATCAAGAGAAGTGTAGAGCTAACTGATAGCTTTGCTAATATGATGACTGCCTCATCTCAGCTTGGTCATGTGAGAGGATTTAATGAAGGGATGGCCTATGCTCAAAGTAATCGCACTTTTAGAGATCATCTGCTTCATGGCCTTGATGTCAAGCAGGAGCGGGATATGCGGATCAAGGAACATGCTGGCTTGGTCTTCCCGCTACAAAAGATGCTTCCAGAATTTGCTTTAGCCAATGATGTGGTGCAGCAATTGAGGAATTACTTGGGTGATGAGTCTGAGGACGACTCGTCCGAGGATACTTCACCAAAAGCTCCGGAAGACATGGGAACTTCAAACCCATAGACTAGGTCTAGAAGTTTATCATTTTGTAATTTTCCTTCCATCCTTTTGTAACTATCTTTTAATTACTTAATGGAAAGAAACTTTTTTATCTTTTATGAATATTATACTGTTTGAGGAAAATATCCTTGGAAGATTTTTTTGAGATTTGAATTTTTGCAAGTTGGATAACTTTGATGACGTGGTGGTGAGAGGAACTTTAAGGGGCAACTGACAAGACGTGTATGACGCCTTTGACAGCCTGTTCGCACTTTTTTGAACTTCCCGCCTGACGTGTCAACCATCTGACGGTCTGCGGTTTCTCTCTCCTTTGACACCCCATCAGTCGCATTAATTGATGTGAGTATAAATAGATCACTCGTGATTTCCATTTTACTCTTATCTCTTCCAAATTATTTCTCTCAAATCTTTAAAACTTGAACCGTCTGAGATTTATTTCCTTCTTATTTCTGATCAAATGTATTAATCTAATGGCTGGGGATAAGAAGAGTGCTCCTGCCATTCATGAGGTCGTTGTGAACCTCAATAAGAAGGATTATGAAGATGTAGTTAACGTATATGGTCTTGCATCTGAGTGGGAACCACAACGTCCAGCGAGTGGTTTCATTGCAACCAGTCCACACCTGAAGAAAATGGTTGTGTATGTGGACCATTTTACGATTGGAAACTTGCGGATTCCCGTGACGAGGTTTGTTCAATCGATCTTGACAACCTATGGGATTCGCATATCGCAAATCCATCCTTTTGGGATGTTAAGAATTCGACATTTCGAATTCTGTTGTCAAGCTCGCGATCTTGAACCATCTGTTGGCATGTTTGCCGTTTTCTACAAGATGATCTTCCGCGATGGGTGGTATAGTTTTGCTTCCACCGGGAAGAAAGTTATAGGTACGGAATGGATCCGTAGCTTGCATGGCTGGAAGCTGTCACACCCCGACTAGGTAGTTGCGGAAGCGTAATACGGGAATGTAACAGATAACACTGGTATCAACAACATTGTTTATAAAGAAAATTCAACAGCTAATTTACATCATATTACATGGGTAGGTACTATGTTTACAAACTAGGTGAAAAACACATAACCGGTTTACGAGCTTCTTAAACAGTATTATATCAGCGTCTATTCACAGCTATTCAACTTGTCTTTCTAACACCAAGCATGTAAGCAAATCATTCCACTTTTGCTTTACCTGAAAAGCATGTTAAAACGGGTCAACTACGTCTAGTTGGTGAGTTTCAAGTTTCACGAGTTTCAATGAAATCAGTACACGAGTTCGTAAAGTTTACAGTGTGTATGTATATATGTCTGTGTATGATGCATTATACTAAGCCACAAGTGAAACCGAAATGAGCTATACTGCATGGCCTCTCCTGCCCATGCACTCCTGTTGGCATTTAACAGCCAATTTGCCCCATGTATGTACTATGTCTAACACCACATAGCAGTATGTAAATATATAATGACAATGTGCAACTGGTTTTTACATATGTTCCGGCTTACCCCACCGGCTCTGTCACAGTTGGGTTTGTCAAACCGATAGTACTATCCACACGCCACCGGCACGAAGTTAATCACTTGTGTTTGTGGGGACTTGTCAAGTGTTAGTACTTAGATAATCCACATCATCACACGTTTTCAAGTATATCAGTATATGTAAACATGCTTTTCACCCCAAAAGTTCGTAAAACAGTTTAGAAAGTGGGGGTCGTGAAACTCACCTTATCGTAGTTCGCACAGAAATCACGTATCAAATAGTCAGATGTCTCGTTTATAGCCTGATTCCTATAAACGGTATCGTATTGTTATTACTAGTACAGTGTTTAAGCTAAGTCGGGCTGTATAGAAAATCTGGGTATAGCTGTTAGGCCCAGAACATGACCATAGTCTTAGATTGTGACGTTGTATACTATGAAATTTTTAAAACTGGATTTGGCTCAGTTTCACCGTTTTCCGAGCCTAGCTCAGTTGATCGTTTATACGTTTCGGGATTAGGTAAGATCACATAAAACTTAAGTAAATATATTGATTGATAAAATGATTTGATTTATGAAAGAATTTTAAAGTTTCGGTGTCTGGTTTGATTGCAGGGTTCGTTTCCGTTTTTACATGGTTTTGATTATACAAAACGCGCACAATTCACCCGAATTGTCCGGAATTTTCGTAAAAAGTTCGTTTTTATTAATATCATTCAAAAATATGATATTTGGCCACTTTTGAGATTTTGACATACCAGTCAGTCCGTTAAACACAAAACTGCCGGTTTCGTTAAAACAATTATAATTTAAATCTTTGATTAATTATAACTAAATATGTACTTATATATAAATTATGTAAATTTTTGTAAAAATACATTAAGACATGGAGAATTTTATAAAAATATTTTCAGAAATTTTATGATTATTTATTTATTTATAAAAATTCATTTTATAGGTTATAATCGTGTAATAAATGGCCCGTTTATATCAAACGACCTCCGAAAAATCCGATAATTTTTACCAATGGCCTTAATGTCATTACATAGCCCCTGCAAAATTTCCAGAACCTAACTCTTTTGACAAAATGCCTTTTTGTGCGTTTTTCGGCTGTTAAAATTCGGTTAAGCCATGATCGCACAAACCATACTTAGACATTTCCAATGATTCCCAAACTTTACCAGTGATCTTACCATCCCATATCAAACTCCAAAACCAAGTTTCATAATTGTTCAATATGTTTAGCTATTTTTCCCAAATAAACGCTCATAAACGGGAATAAATTCACCAAATATTCTCCGTTTATCGAAAAATTACCAAATTTGAACAGGGACTCATTTATATGATCCCTAATGTCCCTGCAAGTTTTCACAAGCTAACAACAAGCACGTCACAACCTAATACTAAACAGCCCCTAAACGAGTATTACGGGTTTACCTTGTCGGTTTTCGATGAATTTTGCTAGCTTAAACGACTTTCCGGGTCTCGGGTTGCAAACTCAGTATATCTACATATCATGTAACATCAAACCAAGCATAAATCATCCATGTAACAGCCTTGATAATTAGGGTTTCGGTTTTGGGTTCAAACCGAACTTTTTAACCGTAAAAACGTTGTATTCATGTTCTAATCCGCGTTTTTGACCAAAAAAGTATATGTTCCTGGTTTTTAAACATGTTTAACATCAAAACATAATTTTACTTGATTTTTAGGGTTTTTGGATGGTTAAACATGTTTAAAACTAATTAAAACATGTTTATATGTTAATCATATGCATCAAACTTTGTTAAAACTTGATAGAATTGGATCTTACCTTAGGGTTTGAAAGGAAGTTGAGAGAACAGAGGTTTTGAGCTGCTGAACTTGAAAATGGTTTGTATGTTAAAATGAATGAAAATGACTTAAGGTTTAAGTTATGTAAAAAAAAACAATTGTGTGGTATATGGTGGGGCTAGCGATCGGAACTTTGGGAAACCCCTTAATGGGCTGTTTTGGCCCATTAACCTGATTATACCAGCCCAAACATGAAAAGCCCACTTCAAGTTTAGTTCGGGTTCGGTTTTTCGCAAGAAAATTAATTCGGGTGTGAGAGATAGCGCAAAAACGCGTGTTTTTCAGCTTATTTTTGTAAAATAAGAAAAACGTACTGACTCGTTGTAAAATTCCAAAATATTTTCACGGATTGCTTAGAACATATCATATAAGTGTTTTATAAATCTTTTTCGGCTTAACGGATGCTACAATGCTTGTTTTGACATTAACGATTGCGTTTAAGCTTATAGCGTATCGATAAACGAAACCTTTTTCGTTTAAAGAGTTTTAAACGTACCGAGGCCTAAATATCAATATGTTAGCCTCTATAACATATATATAACTCGTATATGACCCCTCAGTATGTATACGGGTCATAGTTAGTATCAGTCGGTTACTCGTTTAAGCACTACGAATTAACCGATTTATCGTTTACTTGTTACATAATGAATATAGTGTACTTCGTTTTATCATGAATGTCACATTCTCCCCCCGTTAAGAAATTTCGTCCCCGAAATTTAATGTGTCATCGGTTTTCTAGGGAACAGGTGTGGGTATTTCTTTCGGAATTCGTCCTTTCGTTCCCAAGTATATTCGGGTCCTTGTTTTGAATTCCACCGAACTTTTACCAATGAAATTTTGTTGTGTCGTAACTGTTTGGTTTTCCCGTCTACAATTTCTACCGGTTCCTCTACGAAGTTAAGCTTTTCGTTGATCTGAACATCTTCCAGTGGTACTATTGTCGTTTCCTCAGTCAAACACTTTTTCAGATTCGATACATGAAACACGTCGTGAATAGTGCTCAGTTCTAAGGGTAGTTTTAATCTGTAAGCTACGGGACCAATTTTTGCGACAATCTCAAAAGGTTCGATGTATCTCGGGGCTAGTTTCCCAGTCTTTCCAAATCTTATAACACCCTTCCATGGCGATACTTTTAAGAATACCTTATCACCTATTTCAAAAGATAACGGTTTTCTGCGAATATCGGCATAACTCTTTTGTCGGTCACGGGCAGCTTTCAATTTTTGTTTAACCTGGTGGATCTTATCGGTGGTTTCCTGAATTAAATCGGATCTTGAAATTTGAGTATCACCCACTTCTGTCCAACATAGTGGTGATCTACATTTTCGCCCGTATAGAGCTTCATAAGGTGCTGCTTGTATGCTACTGTGATAACTGTTATTGTAAGAGAATTCAATGAGCGGGAGGTGTTGATCCCAATTCCATTTGAAGTCCAGTACACAAGCACGAAGTAAATCTTCTAAGGTTTGGATGGTTCGTTCAGATTGACCATCGGTTTGGGGGTGGTAAGCCGTACTTAGGTCGATTCGGGTTCCTAAGGCTTCTTGTACTGCTTGCCAGAAATGTGAAGTAAAGTGACTGTCTCGATCGGAAATAATAGAAAGAGGTACTCCGTGTCGAGATACTATTTCATCGATGTAAATTTGAGCGAGTTTTTCGGTGGTGTAGTTGTTACGGATGGGAATAAAGTGTGCGGATTTGGTTAATCGGTCCACAATTACCCAAATTGCGTTGTGTCCTCGAGAAGTTTTAGGAAGGTGTGTCACAAAGTCCATGGTAATTTGTTCCCATTTCCATTGTGGGATTTCGGGTTGTCGTAACATTCCCGAAGGTTTTTGATATTCCGCCTTTACTCTTGCACATGTTGCACATTTACTTACATACACGGCTATATCCTTTTTCATACCAGGCCACCAGTAAAATTCTTTGACATCCTTATACATCTTATCAGTACCTGGATGAATAGAACATTTGGATTTGTGTGCTTCATCAAGAATCAGCTTTCGGAGTTTATGAAGTGTTGGAATCCAGACCCGGTTTTTGTAATAATATACTTCATCGGTTTTCTTCTCAAAATTCCTTTCATTTCCATGTAGTTCTTCTTTTTCTAGCTGATCTGTCTTCAAGGCCTCATCTTGTGCAATGCGAACTTGTTCGGTTAGGCTACTTTGAACAATCATTCCGAGTGCTCGTACCCTTAATGGTCTGATTCTGTCTTTTCAGCTTAAAGCATCAGCTACTACGTTAGCCTTACCCGGATGGTATTTAATCTCACAATCATAATCATTTAACAGTTCTACCCATCTCCTTTGTCTCATGTTTAGCTCTTTCTGATCGAATATGTGTTGTAGGCTTTTGTGATCAGTATAGATGGTACATTTAGTGCCATACAAGTAATGTCTCCAAATCTTCAATGCAAAGATAACTGCTCCCAATTCCAAATCATGGGTCGTATAATTCTTTTCATGTACTTTTAATTGTCGGGAAGCATATGCTATTACTTTCTTTCTTTGCATCAGTACGCATCCTAAACCTTTACGAGATGCGTCACAATATACCACCAATTCATCAGTTCCATCTGGAAGGCTTAATATTGGAGCCTCACATAACTTCTGTTTTAACGTTTGGAAGGCCATTTCTTGTTCTTCTCCCCATTCATATGCTCGATCTTTTTGAGTTAGGAGGGTTAGAGGTTGTGCAATACTTGAAAAGTTTTCAATGAATCTTCTATAATACCTGGCTAGCCCTAAGAATTGACGAATTTCTCTTGGTGACTTAGGCACTTGCCAATTCTTAATAGCCTCAATTTTACTTGGGTCTACTTGGATTCCTTGATGGTTCACAATGTGTCCCAAAAACTGTACTTCTTGTAGCCAAAACTCACATTTGGACAACTTTGCGTATAACTTCTCTTGCCTCAATAATTTTAAGATTTCCCGCAAATGTTGTTCGTGTTCCTCCTTACTTCTCGAATATATCAAAATATCATCGATAAACACTATCACAAACTTGTCAAGGTAAGGTTTGCAAACTCGGTTCATGAGGTCCATAAACACTGCAGGTGCATTTGTCAACCCAAACGGCATAACCAAAAATTCATAGTGACCATACCGAGTTCGGAAGGCTGTTTTTGGTACGTCTTCTTCCTGAATTCTCACTTGATGATAACCAGATCTAAGATCAATTTTTGAAAAATACTTCGCACCTTGGAGCTGATCAAACAAGTCATCAATTCGAGGTAAGGGGTATCTATTCTTTACAGTCACTTTATTCAATTCCCGGTAATCAATACACATTCGAAAACTCCCATCCTTCTTCTTTACAAACAACACTGGTGCTCCCCACGGTGAGTAACTAGGGCGAATAAAACCCCTATCCAGTAACTCTTGTAACTGGTTGGACAGTTCTTGCATTTCAGAAGGTGCATGTCGATAAGGTGCCTTAGCAATGGGTGCTGCTCCCGGTATCAAGTCAATACGGAATTCAACTTGTCGGGTTGGTGGTAAACCAGGCAACTCATCGGGGAATACATCTAAATACTCGTGTACCACTGGGATGTCTTCCATTCGTTTTTCCTCGGGTTCCTTAACTGTTACGCTCGCCAAGTATAAAGTACAACCTTGGCGTAAATATCTCAATGCCTTAAGTTGAGATATGAGAGGCAGTACCGTACCAGATTTCTCACCTTGAACAATTATAGCCTCATCATTCGAAAGAGGTATTCTAACGGTCTTATCCTTACAGACAATTTCAGCTTTATACTTAGATAGCCAGTCCATACCGACTATAACATCGAAACTTCCCAATTCTACTGGAAGTAAATCAATAAGGAATGGGTGGTCGTTTAGGATAAGGGAACAGTCTCGGACTATTCGGTTAACAAGTATAGGCTTACCGTTAGCGAGTTCTATAGTATATGGTTTTGTTAGTTCACTAGCCGGCATATTTTCTAAAGGTAAGAAATTAACAGATACGAAACTTCTATCGGCACCCGTATCAAACAAAACTGAAGCATACTGACCCGAAACTAAGAATGTACCTGTCACCACATTAGGATCATGACGCGCTTCACCCGGTCCTAATACAAACGCGCGTCCCTTAGCTGCATTGGAGGTTGATGTTTGTGCTTGGTTCTGCCTTCTCACTGCACCCGAGTTCAAATTGGGGCAGTATCTCCGAAAGTGTTCCGTACTGCCACATTCATAGCAGGCACGGAGGTTCGTGGTAGGTGGGGTTTGTTGGTTGAGTTGTGGGCGGTTTGATTGAGGTCGAGGGAGTTGAGTTGATTGCGGTGGACGGTTAACAGTGTTGGTGGGAGTTCTACAGTTGGGGGCATAGTGTCCCGTTCTTCCACACTTTTGACAAACGATCGGTTTGCAATCACCCACATGATGAAAGTTACATCTTCTGCACTTCGGTAACGTCCCTTTATAGGCCTCTTGTTTTATATTAGAACTGGTCATGGCATAACTTCGGGTATTCGGACGAGCCCGCTTGTTTTGAAGATTCCCTTGCATTCTTGTCCCGTAATCAGTTCGTTTTAAACTTGTTGTTTCACCTGGCATTCTTATCACTCCACTTCTCATCAGATCAAAAGTAACGACACCCGTTTGAGATACAGCACTTTCTAATGTCGGGTGGGCAACTAAATTTACTATACTTCTCACAGCAGGGGTCAGTCCCCAGATATAACGTTCAATTCGCTTCGCTTCCGGTGTAACTAACCATGGGACTAAGCGGGACAGTTCGTTAAAATGATTCGTGTATCGCACATGATCTGCTCCTTTCATTTCCAGATTCCATAACTCGTGTTCCAACCTCTGAATCTCACTTTTAGGACAAAAATGCTCTAGCATGAGGGTTTTTAATTCAGTCCATGACATACGATTAATAGCATCTTGTTCCCTTATTTGGACTACTGTGTTCCACCACATCAGCGCTTGGTCTAGAAACATACTGGTAGCAAATTTGACCACGCGGTTCGGTGGACACTCACTGATATTAATTACTGACTCGGTCTTTTCTATCCATTTGACTAGTCCACTAGGTCCTTCAATACCCTTAAACTCAATCGGTTTACATGATGTAAATTGTTTGTATAAGTACTCCTGACGCGGGGGTTCTCGGTTATTATTATTGTTATTATCGGTATTGGTCTGAGTATTATCATTGTTAGTTGTGTTAGCAACCGGTACAGGGTTCGGGATATTATCAGGGTGCACAACAGGTTCTGGGTTCCCAGTGACATTCATAGTTGGGAGAGTGTTATTATTGTTTATGACATTATCAGTATTCACCGGGGTAGTAACACCCGGGGCTACATTAGTGTCCGGCGGAGGTGTATTAACAGTGGCCGTGGTGGTGCTCGTAGGTTGATTAACAGTATTGTTAGCACGTATGCCTGCAGTGACTTGGGCTACAATTGTTGGTATCACTGCTTGTAGTTGACGAGCAATCATTGCGGCCACTTCCGCCTCAGACAAAGGGTTTGTTTTCCTCGGGGCCATTCTATAGAATAATCAATTATATAATAATCAATATCGTTTCACTATGATCAACACAACTTTACGATATTACACCTTCACAACACATAACTATGCCAAAGAAAACACGTTTGTATTAATTATAATCATTACTGTACATATGCATCCAAAATTAGCGCATAGGCTTAACCTGGTATAGGCCAGCGCTTGTATATGCGTATCAAAATTTGTCACTAAGTGACATGTAGACTTAACCCGATAAGGGCCAGTGCTTGAGATAGTACTAAACCACAAACAACTCCCAAGTCAGCCCAACATGCTGTAACAAAATGCTGCTTGGGATATCAAAAGACTATATACATAAGATCAGACTACGATGTCCTATCCATTCTTTGCGACATGGAACCACAACCAAACAACAGCAGCCACTAGGGCCGCATTAACCGCTAAACACGCTCCCAGTAGTATCATCGCTCGATCCTGACGCCCATGGCTGTGAGCACTGGATCTTTGCACAATTCTGATTTCCTGTTGCATATACCTCATGTGATCATACATATCATGTCTATGCTGGTTTAGGCTATTTATCGAATGTGAGTGTTCTAAGAGCTGATCAGTTGCTAAACCAAACCATGCTGAATCAGAATGACGAGGTGGCTCGGGTACCGGGGCGTGTAAACCCCAAGTAGGAATAGGTATGTCGGTTACCTGGACACGCGATGTTTCTCCCCTATGGTACGTAGATCGAGGTGGGAGAGAAGCGTGCTCAGGTGGACGCACTGAAATGCGAGCGGTCTGACGGTTTCTAATAGTGGGTGGGGGTACTGGTGTATGCTGTACAGGTGGAGTAGGGGATCTGGGTGCTCTAATAGGTGAACGATAAGCACTAGTAGCTCCCTGTCCTGTAACATTCCTAGGGGATTCCCTAGGGGGATAGGTGTCACAACGATAACCCGATAAGTCGGGTTGATCTGCGGGTACCTCGTAAGGAACTACTGCATCTGCACCTTCTCCTATTTCTGGTTCCTCCTCGGTTTCCTCTTCCGGATCCTCCTCTTCCTCCTCAGGCCCTGTTGGTAGGGTATTAAGTAAACGATCAGTAGTTCTTGACATATTCCTGCACAATTGTTAGTGATAAGAATAATATCCTTCTATATTAATCATAGTAGAATACATGTAGGTATTTATACACATAAGCACAAATAATCGTTTATATACACAGATATTTATCTATTATTATATTTTATACACATATGTTGCTGTTTTTACCTATTCGATTGTTTATCGACTTCTTCTCGAATTTCCTCGTACAAACAAGTCTGTTATTACGTTCCGGACCATAATAACCCACTTGTCCATTCGCGTTCATCACGAGAATCATTGGTGTATATTAATTAATATTATTTTATTCCCAGAGTTAATCGAGCCTACGGTTATCTTAGGGTATCCTAAGGGACATCCTAATTCTTTATAACCAATGGCTCTGATACCAACTTCTGTCACACCCCGACTAGGTAGTTGCGGAAGCGTAATACGGGAATGTAACAGATAACACTGGTATCAACAACATTGTTTATAAAGAAAATTCAACAGCTAATTTACATCATATTACATGGGTAGGTACTATGTTTACAAACTAGGTGAAAAACACATAACCGGTTTACGAGCTTCTTAAACAGTATTATATCAGCGTCTATTCACAGCTATTCAACTTGTCTTTCTAACACCAAGCATGTAAGCAAATCATTCCACTTTTGCTTTACCTGAAAAGCATGTTAAAACGGGTCAACTACGTCTAGTTGGTGAGTTTCAAGTTTCACGAGTTTCAATGAAATCAGTACACGAGTTCGTAAAGTTTACAGTGTGTATGTATATATGTCTGTGTATGATGCATTATACTAAGCCACAAGTGAAACCGAAACGAGCTATACTGCATGGCCTCTCCTGCCCATGCACTCCTGTTGGCATTTAACAGCCAATTTGCCCCATGTATGTACTATGTCTAACACCACATAGCAGTATGTAAATATATAATGACAATGTGCAACTGGTTTTTACATATGTTCCGGCTTACCCCACCGGCTCTGTCACAGTTGGGTTTGTCAAACCGATAGTACTATCCACACGCCACCGGCACGAAGTTAATCACTTGTGTTTGTGGGGACTTGTCAAGTGTTAGTACTTAGATAATCCACATCATCACACGTTTTCAAGTATATCAGTATATGTAAACATGCTTTTCACCCCAAAAGTTCGTAAAACAGTTTAGAAAGTGGGGGTCGTGAAACTCACCTTATCGTAGTTCGCACAGAAATCACGTATCAAATAGTCAGATGTCTCGTTTATAGCCTGATTCCTATAAACGGTATCGTATTGTTATTACTAGTACAGTGTTTAAGCTAAGTCGGGCTGTATAGATAATCTGGGTATAGCTGTTAGGCCCAGAACATGACCATAGTCTTAGATTGTGACGTTGTATACTATGAAATGTTTAAAACTGGATTTGGCTCAGTTTCACCGTTTTCCGAGCCTAGCTCAGTTGATCGTTTATACGTTTCGGGATTAGGTAAGATCACATAAAACTTAAGTAAATATATTGATTGATAAAATGATTTGATTTATGAAAGAATTTTAAAGTTTTGGTGTCTGGTTTGATTGCAGGGTTCGTTTCCGTTTTTACATGGTTTTGATTATACAAAACGCGCACAATTCACCCGAATTGTCCGGAATTTTCGTAAAAAGTTCGTTTTTATTAATATCATTCAAAAATATGATATTTGGCCACTTTTGAGATTTTGACATACCAGTCAGTCCGTTAAACACAAAACTGCCGGTTTCGTTAAAACAATTATAATTTAAATCTTTGATTAATTATAACTAAATATGTACTTATATATAAATTATGTAAATTTTTGTAAAAATACATTAAGACATGGAGAATTTTATAAAAATATTTTCAGAAATTTTATGATTATTTATTTATTTATAAAAATTCATTTTATAGGTTATAATCGTGTAATAAATGGCCCGTTTATATCAAACGACCTCCGAAAAATCCGATAATTTTTACCAATGGCCTTAATGTCATTACATAGCCCCTGCAAAATTTCCAGAACCTAACTCTTTTGACAAAATGCCTTTTTGTGCGTTTTTCGGCTGTTAAAATTCGGTTAAGCCATGATCGCACAAACCATACTTAGACATTTCCAATGATTCCCAAACTTTACCAGTGATCTTACCATCCCATATCAAACTCCAAAACCAAGTTTCATAATTGTTCAATATGTTTAGCTATTTTTCCCAAATAAACGCTCATAAACGGGAATAAATTCACCAAATATTCTCCGTTTATCGAAAAATTACCAAATTTGAACAGGGACTCATTTATATGATCCCTAATGTCCCTGAAAGTTTTCACAAGCTAACAACAAGCACGTCACAACCTAATACTAAACAGCCCCTAAACGAGTATTACGGGTTTACCTTGTCGGTTTTCGATGAATTTTGCTAGCTTAAACGACTTTCCGGGTCTCGGGTTGCAAACTCAGTATATCTACATATCATGTAACATCAAACCAAGCATAAATCATCCATGTAACAGCCTTGATAATTAGGGTTTCGGTTTTGGGTTCAAACCGAACTTTTTAACCGTAAAAACGTTGTATTCATGTTCTAATCCGCGTTTTTGACCAAAAAAGTATATGTTCCTGGTTTTTAAACATGTTTAACATCAAAACATAATTTTACTTGATTTTTAGGGTTTTTGGATGGTTAAACATGTTTAAAACTAATTAAAACATGTTTATATGTTAATCATATGCATCAAACTTTGTTAAAACTTGATAGAATTGGATCTTACCTTAGGGTTTGAAAGGAAGTTGAGAGAACAGAGGTTTTGAGCTGCTGAACTTGAAAATGGTTTGTATGTTAAAATGAATGAAAATGACTTAAGGTTTAAGTTATGTAAAAAAAAACAATTGTGTGGTATATGGTGGGGCTAGCGATCGGAACTTTGGGAAACCCCTTAATGGGCTGTTTTGGCCCATTAACCTGATTATACCAGCCCAAACATGAAAAGCCCACTTCAAGTTTAGTTCGGGTTCGGTTTTTCGCAAGAAAATTAATTCGGGTGTGAGAGATAGCGCAAAAACGCGTGTTTTTCAGCTTATTTTTGTAAAATAAGAAAAACGTACTGACTCGTTGTAAAATTCCAAAATATTTTCACGGATTGCTTAGAACATATCATATAAGTGTTTTATAAATCTTTTTCGGCTTAACGGATGCTACAATGCTTGTTTTGACATTAACGATTGCGTTTAAGCTTATAGCGTATCGATAAACGAAACCTTTTTCGTTTAAAGAGTTTTAAACGTACCGAGGCCTAAATATCAATATGTTAGCCTCTATAACATATATATAACTCGTATATGACCCCTCAGTATGTATACGGGTCATAGTTAGTATCAGTCGGTTACTCGTTTAAGCACTACGAATTAACCGATTTATCGTTTACTTGTTACATAATGAATATAGTGTACTTCGTTTTATCATGAATGTCACAGAAGCGAAAATTTTTTCTGGATCCCAGAGGATGTTGTTCCTTTCGCTATGACTCATCACAAAGTGGAGGACGCCATGCCAATGGTTCCGGCCGCTGCTCATAAGGGTCTTCCATGGTTTATGACATTGACCGCCACCAACTCCTATGCGCCCTATACATGTGGGGGCGATGGTGAGTGCGAAGATGAACCGTCTGTGGCTATTCCCTGACTTGGAGCCTTATTACAAGAGGACCAACAAGAGTAAGCTTGGTGTTACTTCTACTCTTTCTTTAATAAATGTCTGAATTCTGACTTTTATTATTGTTTGTACAGGTGAGGGTTCCGCCTTCGATACTCTGTTGGACCATGAAGGGGGAATGATGGTGCGCCGTCCAATTGATCCAAGGGATGTGCCCATTTTGGAACGCACCAGTGTCAACTTCTTATTTCCCACCGTGTTTCGTCCGGAACCTATGGTTTCCGAAGCGATGTACGCTAAAGGTGAGGTTAACGTTCAAGAATCCATTCAGAAAGGTGATGGCATTCTACAACCCTGACCCGTGACTGCTATTACTACCAGCGGAGTGATTGTACTCTTTTCGTCTAGCGAAGAGTTGTCACTCTGCGAAGGAAGTTTTTCAGTTGATGCTATTGATGTCATGACTCGGAAGACATTTCCTTGGGTATGTTTAATGTCTTTCAATTTATCGATTGTTATGGGTCAAATGTATATCTGATCCATTGTTAACATTTTTCAGTGGCCCTGAATGATTTCTCTGAAGATGTTTCTGGCCTAAAGAGCTCAACAGTGCCACCTCCTCCATCATCTCTTCCTCCTAACACCGCCGAGGTACCAATCGTTGTGGCGGATGAGTCTCCCTTGAAGAATAAGGAAGTTGACAATACTGAACATGTTAGTATGTCACCTTCCTTCAATGTTCATCACTTTAGAGATCAAGGAGGTGTGAGAATGTTCACCCATGGGCCTCAAACC
Organism: Bidens hawaiensis; assembly: GCF_021521415.1. Classification (NCBI taxonomy): domain Eukaryota; kingdom Viridiplantae; phylum Streptophyta; class Magnoliopsida; order Asterales; family Asteraceae; genus Bidens; species Bidens hawaiensis. The sequence continues at coordinate 458,310 of NW_027491805.1, forward strand.
TCTCCGTCTCCTCATGAGGAAGATCCTACTCCGCATAATCCATGTTGGTCCTTACGCCGAGATTCGACATTTCGCGACGTGGATGTATGCTTTGAATACTTGCAGGAGAGTCTTTATCATTCTGAAAAGGAGCGACATCGCCGCCGTATTCGCCAAGAGTTATTGAATTCAAACTCATATCATCTGGCGAATACTATTTCCACCAATCGGGAAATAACCCGGGATTGGCTGGCAATGAATGAGGAGTGGGATGACATGGAGATCAATTTGGCGGAAGCTAAAAAGAAGGAGGCTCTCGGGGCCATGGATGAAGCCAAAGAGAGAGCCGCCGAGCGCTGGAAGCATAAAAGACTGCTCGCTTTGTCGCTGAGGAAGCCAAGGCTGTTCTCCAAAGGCAATTGGATGAACAAGATGAGCTGATAAAAACCTTGCAGGCTGAATCAGCTGCTAAAGAGAAGCGCTTAGCTGACCTTGCTGCCAAGAGCCGAGAACAGGCTTTGGAGTGTGCCGGTCACAAGATAGAACTTGTCCGAGCTAAGGAGCACAAGAAATGGTTGTTGGTAGAAGGGATTCCCAAGGTATGTATCCTGTTTTGCTGTAAATAATCTAAGTACTCGAAATTACTTATATTTTATTATTTCAACAGGTCAATGCCGATGTCCGGGCGAGTGATGAACTTGGGAACTATGTTTCTATCCTTCTGAAAGCATCCAAGCAAGCTGGCCGTTAACTAGGCTTCCAGGAAGGCTACAAATTTGGTTCAACATCCAAGCTTCCGGAAGAATATATGTTGCACAGCCAAGATACTGCTGCCGTCCTTATCCATAAAACAAAAGATTTTGATACTTTGAAGTTTTCTCTGGCAGAGCAGATATCCGATCTTGCGGAAAAGGAGGATGATATTGAGAACTAAAAGACCTTCTTGACCTTGCTGAGGAAGGTGAAGAAGATTCAAATGATGCAGAAGATAAGGATGCGGAATCATGAAAATGCAACGCCGTAGATAGATTTTTCTTGTTTTTGTAATTAAGATCCCTCTGTTGTAATCCCTTTTGAATAAATAAAGAAGTCTTTTTCCATCCGGTACACTTTGTCTTATTCTTCATAATATAAGTGTTTGTAGGATCTTTTTTGTATGTCAATAAAGGATTACATAACAATACATGTCGTAAGTGACTGAAATAAATTTCCATAGATAAGGCATAAGCCGAATTACAAAAGATGAGATTACATAATTTGTGAATATCTAATTAGGCACGCAGGCCAAAAAGAATAACATACTATATGTAACACTTCTTTAATTGGGCCCCATTCCAAGTTCTAGGGATCTCAGTCCCGTTCAACTTTTCTAACTTGTAGGCACCTTTAGATAACACTTTTTTAACTCTATAAGGTCCTTCCCAAGTCGGGGCCAACTTGCCCGGAGGCTTCATTGTTGCGGAAGACAAAATCTCCCGCATCGAATTCACATTTATGGACCCGTGAGTTATAATACTTTTGCAATTGGCGTTTGTAATTGTGCTCGCGGATCGATGCTAGTTCTCTCCTCTCCTCTAGGAGGTCAAGGTTCATCCGGAGTTCGTGATCATTTTCATTGATCAATAAAACTCTTGCGAATGGAATCCCAATCTCGGCCGGAAACATGGCCTCTGTACGGTAGGTTAAGCTAAAGGGGGTTTCAGAATTACTGGAATTCTTTTGGGTGCGAAAGGCCCAAAGTACATCGGGTAATTCATCGACCCATCCCATCTGTTTTGTTCCTAACCTCGCTTTGATTCCTTCCTTGATTGTCCGGTTGGTTCTCTCAACCTGACTGTTTGCTTGCGGGTGGGCTACGGATGTGAAGATTTGAGAAATCTGTAATTCTTTCAACCATTCCGTAGCCCACTGTCCGCGAAATGAGTTCCGTTATCACTAACGAGTTCCAGCGGAAGACCAAACAGGCAGATGATGAATTCCCACAGGAATTTCTTAACTCTTGCTGCTGTTTTGGAAGCAACCGGTTTGGCTTCCACCCACTTCGTGAAGTAGTCAATGGCTATTATTAATAATTTGACACGTCCTGGGGCTTCAGGGAAAGGTCCCACTATGTCGATAGCCCATTTTGATAACGGCCATGCTGAAGTGACTGGAACAAGCTCGTTCTTTGGTCGAAGCGTGTTGGGAGCATGGCGCTGGCAAGAATCACACTTTCTGATTTCATGCTCAGCGTCCAGATGCATTCCCGGCCAGTAATATCCGGCATTCATCAATTTTGCTACGACCATGCGCGGGCCAGCGTGAAGACCATGGATACCTTCATGAACTTATCTGATTAAATAGTTCGCATCCTCGACATCCACACTTCGAAGTAGTGGTCCGAGGAAGGAACGTTGGTATAAATCACCGTCATGTATTTGGTAGTTCAATGCTTTGTGTTTTATCTTTCGGGCCTCGGCTTTTTCTTCTAGGAGGTCTCCTGATGACAAATATGATATGATAAGTGTCATCCAAGATTCCACTCCGGTTTGAATCACTAAAACTTTTTGTTTTGGAACAGACGGGCGGTCCAGTATTTCAATGCGGATGTCTTTTGCAAAGTGTTCGAAATTCGTTGAAGCCAGTTTGCTAAGAGCATCTGCTGATTTGTTCTCGCTTATCTTTATGTGGATTACTTTGCATGAGGAGAACTGAAGCATCAAATCTTTCGCCTGTGACACATAAGAAGCCATTATGTCATTCTTTTCTTCATATGTGCCATTGATCTGTCCCGCAATTAACATGAAATCCACGCGGGATTCCAAATGTTTCACCCCAAGCTTTTTGGCTATCCGTAAGCCTGCTAGGAAAGCTTCATACTCTGCCTCGTTGTTAGTACGCTTGAAGTCTAACTTTATGGCGTATGTAAACATATGGCCTTCGGGATTGACTTGCCTGAGGCCTGCGCCAGATCCCTCACTGCTTGAAGCCCCATCCATGAACAACGACCAAATTTGTCCTTGCTCTGGAGGTGCTTGGGGTTGCTGCTCAATCAAACATTCTTTTTCTTTGTGTTGCGGAACTTCAGTGATGAAGTCCGCCAACACCTGCCCCTTAATTGCTAGCCTAGGTTTATACTCTATCGCATGTTCACCTAGCTCGATGGCCCACTTTGCCAATCGCCTAGACAATTCCGGCTTACTGAAAACGTTCTTGAGTTTGTATCCGGTTAAAACGTTGATGGGATGCCCCTGAAAGTACCTGCGGAGGCGTCGGGTGGCATAGACTAGTGCTAAGAAAAGTTTTTCCAGCATTGTATATCTTTTCTTCGGGTCTGACAATGTTCTGCTGACGTAGTAAATCGGTGCTTGAACGTTCTTTCTATCCGTCAAGAGGACAACCCCGATAGCAATGTCTGATGCTGATAAGTACAACGTTAAAGGTTCTCCTGCATAAGGTGCTGTCAACGTGGGTAACTCCATCAAACATTTACTAACCTCCAAGAAAGCTTGTTCCGCTTCCGCGGTCCATTTGAATTGTGCTTTCTTGAGGCAGTTTCTTAGTGTCGAGACAAAAGGATAAGATTTGGCTGCATGATTCGCCAAAAAACAATTCAAAGCAACCAGTTGACCATTGAGCGTCTGAACTTCCTTGAGGGAGGAAGGAGAAGGCATGCGAGCTACAGCTTGGACCTTATTCGAATTAGCTTTAAAGCCCGCAGCCGTGACAATTACTCCAAGGAATTTCCCTTCCTCCATTCCAAACGAACACTTAGCTGGATTCAGCTTCATGTTGATACTTTTCAAGGTTTCGAATTTCTCTTCTATGTCCCTCAACATTTGGTCTTCCTCAACACTCTTGATCACAAGGTCGTCCATATAAACCTTCAAATTTCGACCAATTTGACCTTTAAATGGTATGTCCATCAATCGTTGATATGTGGCCCCCGCATTCTTCAGTCCGAAAGGCATCATTTTGTAGCAAAAGGTGCCTTGATCAGTATGAAATACTGTTTTATCCTCATCACCCGCAGCCATGCGAATATGATGATAGCCTTTGTAGGCATCCAGAAAGCATTTGAATTTGAATGGTGCCACAGCATCAACCTTGAGATCTATTTCAGGTAATGGATAACAGTCCTTGGGACACGCCTTGTTTAGATCCTTGAAATCTATGCACATCCGCCACGTCCCGTTGCTTTTCGGAACGATAACCGGATTGGCGACCCAGGTCTGATATTGAATTGGTCGGATGATTCCAGCCTGTAAGAGGTCCTGGACTTGCTCATTCATTGCTTTTGTTTGTTCCGGGTCCATCTTTCATTGTTTCTGAATGATCGGTGTAAACATCGGGTTTACCCTCAACTTGTGCTCCGCAATGCTCCGCGGGACACCAGTCATGTCCGCGGGGTGCCATGCGAAGACATCAACGTTCTTTGTTACCAATTATTTTAGAAAAGTCCTTACTATCTCAGAGATAGCAGGTCCAATTTTTATAGTCTGATCAGGAAACTTCTTTTTCAAAACCCATTTTTCCGCTTCAGTCTGTTGAGATTGTTTTGGAATCTTGCTGGGCTTTGAACTTTTCGTTGCGAAGCAATGTCGATTGACATGAATTATCGCTACGCCGGTGCAGGTTGTAACCCCTACCACACCGTGAGGCGTGGATGGGTGAGCATTGAAGTCACCAATTGCTTCTCGTCCTAAGATGATGTCGTGTTTTGACGTTGCTGGCAAAACCAAGAATTCGACCTCCTCGGTCCTTGAATGAACTCCATCGCTCAGAGTGACTGGGAAAGAAATCACCCCTCGCGTGTGCATTATTTCCCCTCCAAATCCTGATACTGGAGCATGGATGGGTTTCAATCTTTCCTTATCCTCTTCATCAAGTTGTTCAAAGCATTGTTCGTACATGATGTCCGATGTACTACCAGTGTCAAAGAAAACATATTGGGAGCGGTAATGACCGAAGAGGGCAGTGATAATCAGGGGGTTCCTGTTACTGGGACCTCCCTCGATTCGTGGAAAAATTACTTGGTTCGTTTTTCCATTCCTTCTTGTCAGACTCTCTTCTCTTTCCTCCCGTCTTACGTCCGCCCCGGATCATATGGACATTCAAATCCTTGACTTGCTTTTTGGATGGGCCCTGGTTGTCCCGCATGGGAGCTTTACCAAAGTCGGGCTTTCCATCTTTCACCAGGTGTCCTATTTTTCCAGACTTCACAGCCGCCTCAATCTCACTTTTTAAAGCATTGCACTAATTCGTATTATGATCAATGTCGTCATGAAACGAACAATGTTTCTTCGTATCGAGGAATGATCTCCTCGTGAGTGGCTGCGGTTTTCTAAAATTCATGTTCTCTGTGGTGAGAATTTCAGCAGGAGTATTTGAAAGAGGAGTCCATCTGCTGGGACCTCGATTTGAGGGTCCCGTCTTGTTTTTGTTACCAATAAGAGATCGTGCCTCAAACGGCTTTGGTGCTTCTGTGTTCGGCTGAAGTCTTGACCAGATCGGCCCTTCTTCCTGCTTTTTGGGTAGTGGAGTTTGGAATTCCACTTTCATCTTTTGTTTCGAATTACTATACCCCAACGTTCTTTCAGTTCTGGCAAATAACTTCGCCGCTGTCATGATGTTATCCCATTCTTGTGGCATTCCATCTCTACCAGTGAGTGTGCGGATCAACGCGTCACACTTGACATTCTTGCGGAAGACACCGCGAAGCATGTCCTTACTAATCCCCCCGATATTCATACTTTCGTCATTGAATTGGGTGATGAAGTCTTCTACGGATTCGTTATCCCAGCGGATAACATCCAAGATTTCTGATTGGTCACGGGTATGCTTCTTCTGCTGGCTAAACTACTGGGAAAATTTCTTCACCAGATCATCCCAGTTAGAGATTTGACCATCAGATAGCTTTTCAAACCATTCCCTCGCTGCCCCTGTTAGGGTCAATGCGAACATGTGGCACCAATAGGGGAGCGTCCATCCGCCCACACCACCTACCGCCACGAAATTCTGGAGATGATCACTTGGATCAGTCATGCCATTGTATTTACCCACCGATGTAGGTATATTAGCATTGATAGGGAAAGGTGTTTTCGCAATGCTTGCTATAAATTTCGACTTCTCAGTAAAGGCTGTCGGGAAGTAAGGTTTGGTGAAATCTTCCTCAACATCACTGTGATACTCGGTGTGACGAACTACGTCCCGCGGACGACTACTTCTTGCCCTTGAACTCATTCTGCTGTCACCCATATAGAAATTGTAGTCTCCTGGGTGATAAGTTGAGTCATAGCTATCATATTCATCAAAGTAGAAAGGCATCCGTATGTCCATGCGGGGACGAGGGCGCAACCTCCGAGGTTCAACAAATTCTTGTTCTGTTTGTTGGCTGTAACGAATCTGACTTCACCTCACCGTTAGAGGAGGAGAAAGAGATCTCTGAGGAGACTCTTCATAAGTCAAAGCACGGGCATGATAACGCTCATTACGTTCCCTGCAGTCATACTCAACCGTCAAGCCTTTTTTGTTGCACGCGGAGCCATTCCTCCAGAGATAGTGGCCCTCTAGATCTGGAATTATGACGACGAGCTCTCGCCAAATCGAAATCACCTGAATCATCTTCCAGATCCAGAACTGATTGATTTCGGTGAGTGTCCCTCATAATCCGTTCGAGGTCACCCAAATTAGAACCTTCCGGAGCCGTAACACATCCTAAATCGGTGGGAGTTGGACCTGTTGGTGCAACGACACGCTCAAGGGTACGACCACCTATAGTTGTATCGGTGGTTCGTGAACCCCCAGCTGTACCACGTGCATACATAATCGAAGCAAAACCCTCAGGTGCTTCAGTATTAACGACACGTGGAGTTTGTGCAGGAGTTCCCGTCGGCCCATCAAGAAGTTTACTCATACTAAACGAACCGAAAATCCAGCGAAACTTTGTGTTGTTCTAACACCAAAACGGATGGCGCCAATGAAGAAACACGGATCCGATCCCCACGAATGAGTCCTGGATCCAATGAGTCCACAGGGTGAGATATGATAACTACTAACACAGTATGAGCACAACTTCCCAAAGTCCAATGACCGGAACATGCAAAACAGACACCGTGAGTCTCGTCACGGGAATGACAAGAGGGGGGGGGGGTCTTCCCGTAACCACCCTCCGGCATGAGAATCAGTACAGTTCGTAAGAGAGAAAGTACTAAAATACACAGACTAAGTATAGTCAGAATATAAGTGAGTCAGAGTGAGTGTGAATGAATACCTCATGCAGGTTGACAAGGTATTTATAGAGGATGTGGGAAGGTGATTGGGCCAGCTGTCCTCTTCTAGAAGATCTTGATAACTGTCTGGACGCGTGTCCCTTTGTGATAGGTTGAGCTATAAGTCCCATGTGCATGGGTATAACAACCTGGACACGCGTCGCCTTTTGATAGGATGGACCATACCCTGACCATGTGCACAGTTATAACAACCTGGCCAGGTGTCCTTTGCTCATTGGCTGGCGAGTCACGTATTCTTCAAGTAACAATCGTGGACACTCTTCTAGAGGGTAGTTAGTTGATGACAGCTGTCCAGTTGGCATTGCCTTCCAGTCATTTTTCCGGACAGATGTCCTGTCCCGCGGATGACTTCCGAGGGTGCCTGGATGCTTCCGCGTGTGGTTTAAGGATGTTCTTCCTCTACCATGTTGTGCGGGTGATCCATATGTTCCGCGGGTGGCATGTGAGGGATCCCTTTCTTGCCCGCGGGTCGTACTTATCGGAAAATCGTAATAACTTCAACATATCAATTTAATCTTCGATTTTGGTATACAACCTAAAGAGATTATAACAAAATCATATAGCAATTAAAATAAATATAAAATTTACCGGAAAACCTTACCGGAAAAATATATAACCTTACCGGAAAATCATATAACATTGTTGGCCATTTCTTACTAGAAAACGATTTATCCCCATCTACATTACCAGAATATAGGAGATGGTTATGACATTCGTCATTTTCGGTTTAACTTGTATTTGTTTTTGTATTGGAAACTCGACCCGTTTTGGTATTTCGGATCCTTTGTTATTAATAAAATGTTGGGTTTTATGATCATTTATGTTACACATATGTCGGATCAAGAAAACACCCTTTACGGTGCCTTAAAACACCATTTTGTTATTAGAAACGACTTAAAAACAAACTTCAAGGACCCAAATCGCCAAACAACCAAAGCTAAAGAGGTGTTTTAAACTAAAGGATAAGCCTTACTTTTTCCACCACCATCCACCTAGTTTGACCATTTTAACCAATGAAATGCAAGTATACCCCTTATGAGTAAACTACACTTTTTCCACTATAAAAACAAGCCTCGTGCACCCATTTTGGTTTGTACTTTCTTCTCCAAACTCTCTCAATCTAAGATCCAAGTATTCCATTCTTCAAGTTATTGATAGTTTGACTCTTCAAGGTCAAACTAATACTAATCTTTGTTTCTAATTAATTCTTGTTAATTAAAGCTTGTTATTATAACATGTCTAAAACATATTCCCCTTGTTTCCTTGGCTTTCCCGTCTCCGGCCATGGTCGGTTTCGGTATTGCTAGGCAACGTTACTTGGAGGACTATTATAGTCATTGATAAACACGTTAATTCATGCTTTAATTTTTGTTTAAGCTTATTATTATTGTTTAGATCTTAATTACTTTTAGTTTCCAAATCATTTTAATAGTTCAATGGTATTTGGGTATGTGGTAGCCATCCTCGGTTTCATCCCGAGTCAAGAATAGAACCAAAACCGAACTTTTGTTTAAATACTTTATTGTTAACATATTGTATGTAAGACTTGAGTATCATTATTTCTAAGTTCGTTCTAATGAGTTCTATGGTATTGGGTATGTGGTAACCATCCTCTGTCTTATTCCGAGTCAAGGACCGAACCAAGACCGAACTCTTGTTAAGATGCTTTATATTTAAAATGATTTAATAATATGTTACATTTAAGATTTGTATACTATAAATTCTAAGTTCATTTTAATAGGTTCTATTGTATTGGGTATGTGGTAACCATCCTCGGTCTTATTCCGAGTCAAGGACTGAACCAAGACCGAACTAAACCGAGTTCACTCGCTTAAGACACACTAGTAGTGTTTTGGGCCACCAAATCTCGTATTTTTTTCTAAAACTATATTATAAACTAATTTTAATTATTTTCTCAAAATACTTGGCATGTCGGATCCAACTTGATCTCATAACAAGTTTGGACCGGCAAAACCAAACACTCGCTTGACGGACGTCGAGGTTCTCCTTAATAGAACTACACACTTCGTTAAGTTTCTTTTAATTTCATTGAGTTATCTCATAACATTTATTACTTTGGAATCTTCGCTTCAAGCTTGACCAATTATCAAGACTCAAACTGACAAATCCAAACACTCGTAAAATCTAGTTTTGGTATCTATCTAACAAAGGATCTTGCAATATTGCAACCTTACCCAAATATTTACATAACAAAGGTTAAGTAAAACTAATGAATAGAATAACGAGACCCGATTTCGAGTAAACTTACTTTTCTAAAACCATTAATTTAATTCTTATGTATTTATACTTTAACTCTCAAACTTTAACTATTTATTTTACTTGTCAAGTTATTTTACTTTAAAGCTTTTAAAACCATCTACTAACTCAAGACCTTTTTTAATCTAGGTCTTGCCCGTTGAACTTACCCTTCCCCATTTTATCGCAAACTATCCTTCAAGTTACTTAATTCACGTGAGTACATTTCATCCCCCGTTTTCTTTTTATACTTTGGGGGTAACATGGATACTTATTCAAAACAAGAATGATTTATAACACTCTATCCTCAAACCACAAACTCTAGGGTGTATGATACTTAGAATACTTGCTCTATTGTGTGTTATATGTTTCATATGTTTTACGTGCACGAGTGTTTATTTTATGTTGTTGTGGAGCCTCAATAAGTATGATCATACGCACCCCTAACTACTTTAGCCTTGTGCTAGTAGAATAGAGTCTCATTATCCGAGTATGTCAGTTGTTACCAATTAGAAAGGATCCTCATTTACTTATGATTTATATACCGCAATTGTTGCTTTTATTTATAGTCTCATATACGTTTGTGGATTTCGCCTCATATTATATATTCTCAAAACTATGAAATTGTTCACCAACATTCATGTGGACAAATATTATTTTATGCATTGCTACAGGTTTAATTATTGGTTGATTAGAGTTTAAAAATGCTATCTTATTTGAGACAGTTTAGGTTATTAGAAAAATGAACAATTAAATTCTTATAATTGGTGTTATTTGTATGAACAAGATATGTACTTTTGGTGATTGAATGAAATTACTGAGTTGTTTAAATATTGTCACTTTAATAGTGTCTTGTGTTTATGGGCAATCTGTTGCACCTCGGCATGTTCCGCCGCCTTTGGTCGGGGTGTGACAATGGTGGAGGTAATAAGCCGAGAGAGAGAGAGAGAGAGAGAGATTAAAATGATTAGGGTTGAAAAATTTTAAGGTTTGAATAAAGTGTATGAGATGATTTGACTATATTAGAAAAGGAAGTAGGTGAGTTGTCAATGATGTGGATACCTTAGTTGAATGACATGTGGAGTATTGTATTTCTTTATCAGTATCGTAATATGAGTTGAAACTATTAAATGTGTTTAATGATTTTATCAAACTTAAACTTACCATGATTTTGGTACATTTTCAAAGCTAGTTTTGATTTTGATGTATGTGAGGGTTGTAATTTAATGATTTGGCGTATTTCAAGTATTAATATTGTTGCATACGATTTAGAAATGAAATATAGTTCTTTCACTAGAGGTTGAATTAATTTATACAGAACCAAAATTAATTCATGTTGTTGGAAACGCAGTGAGCACTCAAAAAAATAGTCAAGTGGATTGTGAGCTTGGTCCTGGGCTATTGAAATAAGAGATATGAACTCAACGTAATTAATTTTTGCTGAATCCAATAAAACCATAAGGGCGCGTTCGTTTCACGTAATGGAATGTAGTTGGAATTGGAATTTGATATGATTTGGAATTTGAAGGAATTGGATTTGGAATATGTACATTCCAATAAGAATTGGAATTGGGGGAATTGAAATTCAAATACATTCTTAATGTGTTCATTTGACAAGTGACTAAGAATCAAGGGGGTTTTTTTTTTAACAATGATAACGATGAAAACATTTTAGTTTTTTTAGATTTTTTTTTATATTTTGCGTTATGGTTTTTTTATTATTTTTTATGGGTTTTCTATTAATATCAAAAACCCCTCAAAAAATATTCAAAAATAATAATAAAAAATTCATAACTCAAAATATAAATTAAAAACAAAAAAAGTAAAAAAAACTACAATGTTTTGTTCATTGTCCTCGTTAAAAAAAACAAAAAAAACTCGAGATAAGATTCAAATGAATTTTCTTGAATTTCTTCATATTTTGGAAGGATTTGAAATCCCTGTATTTGAAGGAATTTGAAGGAATTAAATTCCAATTCCAATTCTTTGAACCGAACACACTAAAATGGAATTAAGATTCTAATTCCAACGAAACGAACACGCCATGTCATAGGTTTTTAATTTCAATTCCATTGAATTCCCACGAATTCTGTGAAAAATCCAACAAAGAAAGTGAAGTAGAACGCAGTGAGGTCTACGAAATAACCTGTTTGGGACCGGTTTACTACGGCCCGAACTGAACCGGTTTGAGGTAAAAAAAAAACCAGTATGAGCTAAATCGGTTCTCAACCCGTACCAGCCGCCAGTTCTAGTAATGATTCCCCTTTTGGAACTACCAAACCGGCTTCAAACCGGACCGATTTGAAAAAAACCCAGTTTAAAACCAAGCCGAATCGGTTTTGACCATTTCGAATATTCATGCTCTTAAACTGGTTTCTAAACCGAACCGGTTTGTGTCAAACCGATTTTGACCAAACTGGTTCAGTTTGGGGAAAAAAACGGTTTTGTACACCTCTAGAACGCACGTTTTAGTGGGTGCGGCCTCTCGCTAGTTGCTAGTGCACGGTGTAGGATTTAGTAGGTGTATTCAACACTGTCTTATCGCTAGTTGAAAATATTTCGTTTGTCAACGAATGTTTGATGTATGCGTTTTTTATTTTGAATAGCGTCATAGTCAAATTTATCTTAATTCAACTTTTGGGAGGTTGATTTAATCCCATTTAGGTCTACACGATCAGATTTCGTGTCAACTATGCAGATATATCAAAAATGAGATTGGCTAACGGGGATTTAATGTAAATTTGTGGTGTAAAAATGTGAATTTGTCTTTAAGTAGCTGACAAATGGGGATTTTATTGAGGATTTTTGCGGTGGTCCCAATGTGCAAAAATATTGAATTTAGTTATATGGACTGGTTATTGTCGTGAAATAATTGGACATCGGCAAAGGTTAAACTAATACGGTTGACGAGTGATGGGAAGATTACCAACGTAGGATGATTTATTGAGTACAGGAATAATGTTGCAATATGGAATATTTCTGAACTTTGGGATCATCCATAATTGATTAGTCACTAGGCGGACCCTAGACGGCATACTAGGTAGTTGGGTGTACTCAAAGTACTCGGGCATTACTCGGACATGATAAATATAAAGAAAATTAGTTTTTGGATATCATATATACATCAAATACCATAAGTTTACTAATATTTTATAACAAATTAGTTGAATATCAATATATATAAGTGAAATACATTTTTAAATAATAAATTATTCTAAAAATTTCTAATCATTACTTAAAAAATGATTATAGAAATACGAATTATGTTTTATTGTTTTTAATTCAAAATAGTCTCAACTTCACCGACTAGATGTGATTCTGATTGAGATAGACCACCTTTGATTGATTTTTAGTAACTAGGAGGAATTAAAGAAACTTGTATCGGCAACAAACCTTGTGACGAGCACTCAGGGTGTACTCGGCCTTGTAAACCTACTTTTACAACATTTGTTCTTAGTGTGAAGGTTGCAAATCACTAAGATGCGGGTGTTGATCTTCAAATTGCTGTATCAATCTACTATCTTCCTTTTACTTAGGATTTGTTGAACTTTGTTTAATATAGGTATTTTATTTTCAATCATTTGATGTGTTTGTTTATTTACTAATTCCTACTTATATTTCCTTTGTGAACAAGTACACCTAATCTTGGTTAACTTGATATAACTTAACAATGAATATAATAAACCAATAACATACCTTAACCTTAATAAAACCAACTTGGGGACTTAGTTCGGTTTCTAGGTAGTTAGTTAGATCTGGGAATAAGCTTCCAGTACTTTCTCGAATCCTGTTGTGAGCTTATGAAAATACTAGCCAAAACCGACAAAGAATTCTTGCACTAGACCAGGTGTGTGTCACCAGGTGTGAGTGACACACTCGTGGTGGTGGGCCAAAAATAGTAAAAAGGTTTATAAGACATAGCTTGACCCATTGGATGGTTTATGGTCTAACCAGATAAAATTGGGGGTTGAAGGGTCAGGTCATTAAGTTAAAGAAATTGGAAAAACTAAAATACTAAAACTATGTAACTGATCACAAAATAATTTAAGTTTGTTCTGTAATATCGGAATGTCATGGTTCGCGCAATAAGGGGACTCATGAAATGGCAGGAAGTGTTGCGAAACATGACTTAGAGATGCTATATAATAATAAATATGGAAAGATGGGCTTAACCAGCTTCACCGAGACAAATCTGTTAACTAATTATAAGATTAAATAATATTCCAAACTAATATTCACGAATTGTTAAAGGAAATTGAGGAAAGAAGTGGTATCCTTGATAACAGCTCCCTTTCGTATTCATCTAAAGATATAAATAAGGAAATATGAACTTAAACGAGCGGTTCAGTGGTGATTTGGGATTTGTGAGTAGCAATATCGCGTTCTTCCCAATGAATTGCATAACTTTGGTGCATGGAAGATGGCCAAGCTGATAAAGAAAATAACAACATACGGGTTAACAGTCCGAAGATACACAGATGGGGACTCTTAACTTTTATGGGAGCCTGTTAGTGACCCATCTGTCAGCCAAAATGTTACTTCTTATACCTTTCTTTTCTTACTTCCCAACTCTGAAGGGGCCATTTAGCAAAGTTTCCCATACCGATTTAACTAAGTAAATAACTTAATATTAAATGAAAGAATTCAATCCCAAAGTAACCCTTGTTTGTAAAAATCTACTATAACATAATGTTCCACTTTTATCAACTAAAACAATTAATTGTTTGGACTAACATACACAATCGGGTAAATAACCTGTCATGTATAATATAGCTTATATAAGAACCAAATATCACTCAAGAAGACGACTTTCCCTACTTAGCCTTAGTTATATTCTGACATGAAAGAAAAGGTTACAAGATGATGTTTCATTTATTCCCTAATTGATTTATGAATGCATTGCGAATTGTCATCATTTGTCTTTCTCACCTAATTTATTTAGGCCTTCACGGTTATTCTAGATTTATTTTCTTCCGATCCAAAATTAGGGGTTTAGTAAAGTGGGAGCCCAAAGCCTAAACTAACTAGGGCCATCTCTCAAGGTTATGATGACATATCATTTATGTGCGCCAGAGTTATTGGTTAAAAAGAAAGACAGAAGTGTGAGAGTGTATATAGACTACCGTGAGTTGAATAAGCTTATAGTAAACAATAGATATCCATTGCCAAAGACTGATGATTTATTTGATCAGTTACAGGGTGCTAGTTGGTTCTCACGCATAGACCTCCGATCAGGCTATCATCAACTGAAGGTGAAAGAGGCAGACATCCCTAAAACAACGTTTCGAACGCAGAATGGACACTACGAGTTCCTTGTGATGTCGTTCAGTCTAACGAATTCTCCCACAACATTTATGGATATGATGGATAGGGTATGTCGGCCGATGTTAGAAAAATCGGTTATCGTATTCATTTACCAATATATTGATTTACTCAAAGAACAAGTCTGACCATGCTTTGCATCTAAGAGAAGTATTGGAGATTTTGAAGGAAGAGAAATTGCATGCTAAATTTTCAAAGTACGCATTCTGGCTGAGTGAAGTACAGTTTCCAGGTCACATAATCAATCCTGAAGGGATTACGGTCGACCCAGCTAAGATTGATGCGATAATGAATTAGAAGACTCTGCAAAACCTGAATGATATATACAGCTTCTTAGGGTTGGCTGCCCATTATAGGATATTCATTCAAGGCTTCTCCATGGTAGCCGCACCGTTGACCGGCATGAGGCGAAAGTCTGTAGTATTCAATTAGGGTAAGTATCAGGAAAAAGCTTTTGAGGAATTGAAGAAAAGACTCACACAAGCTCCAATCCTTGCCCTACCTGATGGTGATGAGGATTTGGTTATTTGTACTGATGCTTCACATTGTGGGTTAGGTTGCGTGTTAATGAAGTGAAGGAAGGTGATAGCTTATGCGTCAAGACAATTGAAATTCATCAGAGTACCTACCCAACGCACGACTTAGAGCTAGTAGCAGCAGTAGTTCATGCTTTCAAGATATGGAGACATTATCTGTATGGTACTAAGTGTACTATTTATATGGATCATTAAAGTTTAAAGTACTTTTTCGAGCCAAAAGAGTTGAACATGAGACACAGAAGATGTTTAAAGTTGATAAAGGACTATGATTGTGATATCAAATACCATCCTGGTAAGGCTAATGTCATCACTGACGCGCTAAGCCGTAAGAACGAAGAAGTCATTGCAACAATGAAGTCTTATAAGTTAATCATTAACTCAGAGATCTTCGGAGAGAACATCAAGGTACATTAGAGGTACTTATAGATGAAACATTAATAAAGAATGAAAGAATTTTCGAACAACAAGGTGAACTGATGGATAACACTCATGGAGTAAAGACCATGTTCGACCGTATGTGGATTCAACGCCATGGAGATCTTTGAGGTCGAATCTTAGATGAAGCTCATAAGTCTAGGTACTCGATTCATTGGGATCCACTAAAATGTACCAAGACCTGAAGAGAGACTATTGGTGGACGGGTATAAAGAATGAAGTGGTAGATTATGTTAGTAAGTGCTTACCTTTCTTGCAAATCAAAATAGAACACCAAAAACTGTATGGATTGATGCAGCCAATAGAAATACCAGAACGGAAGTGGGAGCACATCACCATGGATTTCATAACTAAGCTACCACGTACAGCTAAACATCATGATACCATTTGGGTGATTGTGGATTATTTGACGAAAAGTGCTCACTTTTGCTTATACAAGAGGCTATCTCGCCATAAATGTTGGCACACGTGTTCATAAGAGAGGTTGTAGCTAAGCATGGAGTGCCATTTTCTATCGTATCCAATAGAGACACTCGCTTTACATCAAGATTTTGAAAGAAGTTACATGAAGCTATCGGGTCAAGACTGAAAATCAGTACGACGTATCGTCCTCAAATATATGGGTAGTCTGAAGGACTATCCAAACCCTTAAGGATATGCTACGTGCTTGTGTTTTAGACTTTGGAGGAAGTTAAGATGATCATTTGCATATGGCAGAATTCTCTTATAACAACAACTACCACTTGAGTATTGGTATGCCTCCATTGGAGATGTTGTATGGAAGACGTTGTAGAAATCATGTATGTTGGGGAGAGATTTTTCAGATAGAGATTGGAAGTTTAGAAGTGGTGCAGAAAACCACTTCAAGGTTTGATCAGATCAAGGCAAGAATAAAGCTGCTCAAGACCGACAGAAGTCATATGCCGATAAGCGGAGACGATCGATTGATTTTAACGTTGGTGATAGTGTGATGCTCAAGGTCTCACCTTGGAAGGGAATCATTCGTTTCAGAAAGAGGGGAAAGTTGAGTCCAATGTACATTGGACCATTTAGAATCATAGATCATTTTGGAGGAGTGGCTTACAAACTTGATTTACCTGAAGAGTTGGAACGGATTCACTCTAGTTTTTATGTTTCTCACTTGAGAAAATGTCTAGCTGATGACACGTCTCATGTGCTGTAAGGCCTCGTTTCCGGCACCCTACATTGGCTTTGGATTTACTCATAAACACAGTTCTAAATATCAGAGTTAATTTAAACTTTCGCGGAATAATAATAAAATTCAACCAATTCATTACAAACATTCAATACTTGTCTTTAAAACATAATGTAGCTTATTAAAACATCATGACAAATCTTCTATGGCTTCTAGTGCCTTTAAATCATGCCATGTGTCTCTCTCTCAAGCCAGCTGCTTCAATCTATTTACCTGCGTGTATACTAAAAGTCAGCTACGCTGAGTGAGTTCTAGTTAATCAGATAACATACAATACATTCACATACTTATACATACACATTCGAAGATACATATTATATACTTAACTTGCTTACCTTTCCTTAGTACATACATAAGTATATGCTTTCTTTCTTTCTTTCATTCTTTCTTTCGTACATACTTTTATATTTAACTTATACTTTACATACCTTTACGTTTTAAAGAGCATTACACCCTACTTCCTCGAGTATAATTGGGGCTCGTCCCCCCCTTCTTCCTCAGATATTATTAGGGTCCGGTCCCTCCTTCCTCGAGTATTATTAGGGCTTGGTCCCTTTCTTCCATACAACCTTTCCATGCCTTTCTTTTATATTTATTTATAAACTTTCAAACATACTCTAAATATTTCATATAACATACATATGTTATTCATGCATCATATATATATAAAACAATTACATCTTCTAACGATCACCTTTCCTGGAGATACGTGCAATATCTGAAGATAGTTCACGTACCGACAAGCATTCATTCATACCTTCAATAACTTTCACATAAATCATATAAGGCATACACTTACCACTTAAGTTAAGTGTATTAACTAATCACATCGAGTATGCACACAGCTCCGAAAACATAACAAGGAAAGGGGCTAGAAACTCACCTGCAAGCGATTCCTTTCTGAATTTATGGTAACGCCCTTCTTGAGCTGTGTACAGCTAACTGTGTAATAATCATAATATCAATTAACTACTTTTAGATATACCATACTTCTTATTTACTATAACCCCTAGATACAGGGGTCCGAGGGCAGCGCCCCTGGCAACAGGGTTCTAGGGGTGGCAGCCCCTAGCAGGGTCAAGGGGCAAAGCCCCTTGATGGGGTTAAAAAGGGCGTTACTAAAAACCTCCTCAGAAAACTGAAGTTCGGTCTTTCTTTCTAGGTCAATTCACGTTTTAAACGTTACCTTTCCTTATTAATTCTTTACTTATTCTTATCTTAACCATCATATAAGTCCATATCTATCGCTTACGTACGTATACGCCGCTTATCTTTCGTGTATTTGAAAATCATCTATAAGCCTGTATAAGTTCCCCAACGTATAAGTCACTTCCAGCGTATAAGAATTTTTAGCATATAAGTCGTACATATACGTTTATATACATACACGTTACATGCATACATATACGTTTATATACACACACATTACGTGCATACATATACATTTATATACATACATGGTACATGCATACATACACGTTTATATACATACACAATACATGCATCCATATAAGTTTATTTACATACACGTTACATGCATACATATACGTTGCATGCATACATATACATTGTATACTTATATGCTACAAACTCATACTTATACGTTATGTATCCTTATACGGTCTGAACTTATACAGCTGTATACTTATACACCTTATACTTCAGACCAGCTTTCTCTTTACGCGTTTTTGGGGTTTTTCTTCGATTCAGGCGCCGTCAGTCGCCGTTAACCACCATGGTTGGCCGGTGTTTAATCGTTTATGACCTAGGTAGCTTCGGGGTGTCCATATCTGAGCTAAGGTGACCCTTAAGCTCGTTTTTTGGTTGATTAAACGCCAGAAAAAAGCTAGATCTAGATTCAAACGGGTCGTTCGGCATCACGAGGCTGCAGTGCCGGGTTCTAGTATGTTGGGTCAGGGGAGATAAACGATTTCTTACCTTCGGTTGGTCTTGGATCTTTGAATAAAATAGATTAGAGAGTGTTTGACTTAATTGTGTGTTTTTGATGGTGGAGGCCAAGGTGTAAAATGGATGGAGATGGAAAGGATTTGGGTTAAAGGGGTATTTATATTCCTTAAGCCCATGGACCTTAGGCCCATCTTCTCTTTTAAGTCCATAATTAATTCCATCTAATTAGCCTACTATCCTTCTATCTTCATTATTATTTTATTATTATTTTACTAACTCAATTTAATTCTTCCAACGTAAATAATATATTAAATATTATTCTTAGAAATTTCGGGATGTTACATATCCCATTAGTAGATATTGAGGTTGATGAACATTTAAACTATGCTGGGTAGCCTGTAGAGATAGTTGACCGTAAGGAAAAGTAGCTTCGTCGTAAGGTTATACCCGTGGTGAAAGTGATATGCAAGCATCCTAAGGGATCTGATGCTTCTTTGGAAGTCGAAGAAGAGATGCGCAACTTTTACCACAATTTTTTTAAGTAATAGTTAGGTTTCAGGGATGAACCTTTCTTAAGGAGGGTAGACTTGTAACATCCTACTTTTCGAATAATAAATAAAATAGTTTTATTTATTTGTGTGCTATTGTTTAAGTATATTGAATAAAAATAAATTAAGTGTGGTCTTGGAAATAAAGATGGATTAGGGAATGTGTTGTGGGCCTTATGGTCCATGGGCTTATCATATATAAGCACCATAAACCTCCTTAAAACCCTAAAACCCTCATTTCCATCATCTTTGCCTCCATACACACTCAAAACACACACTAACACTATCCTACCCTTCGGACCATATGCGAAGTGAAGAAGGGTTAGATGTTGGCTTGAATCGTCAATCAAAAAACTTGAGAAACACGTCTGGATTGACGTGTTGAATCTGAACCAAAGAAAAACCGAACCAAAAAGGTACGCTTTAGGTTAAAGGTTAACATTTGGAGGTCGGTTTGCCATAGGATTTGATACTAAGGAAAATCGAGCCTTATTATGTAAGAAAAATGTAAACTTGAACATAAACAAGATGTTTGGAATGAAACGAGACAAACGAGTAACGCTTGGACCGTGTTAGAGTGAGGAAATGAAGTTGTTATGGCCCGAAATTCATTTATTAGTAAAACAGGCATAACAGGATGTAAGGATGTGATTTGGAAGGACACGGAGAACCATATTTGAATCGATTTCTGGAGAAACTCGATTCATTTGGAAAAGTAATCGAATCGAATCGAAAAGAATCAAAGCGAATTGAAACGAATCAAATCGTATTGAGATGAATCGAATCGGATTGAAAACACTTCAAATCGAATTGAAACTCGATTCGGTTGGATTAAAAACTCGATTCGATTGGATTGAAAGCTCGATTCTATTGGATTAAAAGCTTGATTTGATTGGATTGAAAAATTGATTCGATTGGACTGAAAACTCGATTCGATTGGTTTAAACTTCAGCCATGGGCTATGCCCCTTGGACACCTCTAGGGACTGATGCCCCTAAAACCCCGATGCCAGGGGCGATGACATCGGACCCTAGTTAGATAAGGGTTTCACTAACCTAGAAATATGATATAGCTAGAGGTAGTTAAGTGATGCTTGTTAATTGTTACACAGTTAGTCGTGCCCATGTGAGAAGAGGTTAGTATGCACACAGGTGAGTAAAATGAGACAGCTTGCTTGAAGTGGGACACATGATAGAAGAATAAATAAGCTGGCATCTGAAGACTTAAATCTAAGATGTTTGAACTTAAGACATGTTTTATATTAATTAAATTTAAAGACTTATGTAATGAATGGTTGACATTTTTATATTTTGCGAAAATTTCTAATTCATTCTGATATCTAGAACTATGTTTATGAGTAAATCCAACGTTAAAGTAGGAAACCAGGACCGGGACCTTATTATGCATGGTTTGAATCTATAGGAAATTCTTTCTTAAGTAAAAGTTGCACATTTTTATGAATATGTATATATTTGTTCCCTTAAACTAGTTGCTAATATATTAGCAAGATGCTAGGATATGAAAAAAAAAGGTTACAAACACAGTAATGGATTTAACATCACTTGGTCCTAGTAGTTTTGCTTTTTGGTTTTTTTACTACATGAAAAGTAGCATGTCATCAAAAAACATAAGCTTGTTGTGTCAATTGTTATTATACACTATATCATTTCTGATTGTCCACAAAATCCACCAATTGAAAAATATAATTAACCCGATCACCACTTTTTTGTGATTTTGGACTTTCAGTGCTCCCAACTAATCCATCATTTAATCAAGACTAGAACCCATCACCAAAGAAAGACCAAGAAACAACACAATAAATTTAACTTGAAACCAAACATATGACCAAAATGTGGCCATTAGTCTCATCAAATCACTACAAACCAAACAAAACATATTTACATATGTTCCTTTCCGTCAAATTTACTCTAGTCAGAAGTTTGCCAATCAACTCCCGCCATGAATACACATTGGATTGTTTGGTAGAAATTTAACCCAAATAGTGTTTCGTATCCTTTTCGAAAGAAGATAATATCAGTAATCTCTCTAAAAGCTTTAATCAAGAATTTCGTTATAACCCCAAACTTCAAAAGCAACATACTTAACTCTCTTTCCATGCTAATCTGGTCCAATTCCGCTTACTAACTGGATAATTGGTCACTTTCTCTTCCTCCTTGACCGATGTTCACCAATTCCAAAAAATTGTCTACCCGTCTACTTACCAAACATTCATTATTCATCTATAACATATAAATTCAAGGAAAGTTCTCCCCCAATAAAACCCGCATCATCCAACCATATTTCCAAAATTTAATTTCTCGACCGTTCCAGACCAATTTGGATCTACGAGAGAGGAATGGAATCATATTCATTTGGTTTAAAAAAAAGACTTGCACAAATATGGCGAAAATGCTTTAAGGTCACTTTCCCGACTGCTCACATTTTTGTTTTAGTTTTTTTTTGTAAATAAGTAGTAGTAGAAATAAATTAAAATACAATATTTTTGGGTTTTTGTATTTTAACGTGAAAAGAATATCAAAGACAAAATGGTATCATCTTGGTTAAAACTCCTCTTAACTAGGTTTGATAATTTATTAGTAAATATGTGATCTTGAACTTGCTATGGTAATTAAATGTGACAATAAAATAGTTACTCATGTTATTCCATGATAATTAAAGAAAGAGATGACTATTGACCCCTTTGAATAAAACATCATTTAAGTCTCAAAGGATTAACCTCGAATTACTAGGTCTTAACCCGCACAATTCTTGAACAATTATAGAACTCATGTAATAACCACTCAAGAGTTTCTTTAAATTGGTTATGTTGCACACTCACTTAATGAGTAATTACCTGATCTTAGTGGATGAACACCAACAATTCTTTTCCACAACGTTGTTAATAAATCTCATTCTAAAATGGTTAATTACTATTAATATTCCATTTGGTTCATGTCAATATTAAGATTCGTGTTTTTCCCTAACCAAGCTCTTACAAGAATGACGATTTCTCGACTTATAATCAAGCTCGAAATCATGGAGACTATTTACAAGTTTCTTAAGTTATTCCCCAATCCCTCATAAGAGTGGTAATTCCCTGGCTTATCGTCAAACTCGGCGTTTGGGGATTGATTTTAAGGATTCATATGTGACAATCGTCAATTTCAGGTTAACTCCGTTAACTCAACTTCGTCAATTCAAACTTAAGATCATTGAATCTATAACGCACACTTCATTACATTTAAACTAGGGTTTAAATGACGCTTAACACTTACTACATGTGTAGTCTTTCGGAAATTGCACCGAAACGCAAACGAGTTGACGCAAACGATTGATGAATAAACGAAAAACGTCAAAACAGTAATTATGTGATAATTATGTGTTAGACTTATGTGTTACGTGATAACATGGTTATGAACATTAACTCAAGATGTAAACTAGTTAGTTAAGTTAGAAAAACAACAATTGAAAGTAGAGGGACTTGAGTGTAACTTGTATGTTTATAAATATATCCTTAACAATCAACCCTAACTCATTATTATTAACCCCACAAGTCTGATCGGCCCCTCCCTCCCTTGCTCCCTTGGCTGCCGTCCACTATACACACACATACAAGCAAGAAATCAAGTGTTTGATTGAAGAACTAGGTGCTAGGAAGGTATAATTGATCATCCTTTACAACCTTGTTACTTTATTTTGATGTTTGTTGGGTTAATTGTAAACCCTAAGCTGCCGATTTCATGAATACATGTAATCAATATGATTGTTGTTGATTGAGTAATGATTTGATAAGTAGAATTGATCTTGTAACATGTTGATTGTTGTGTCTTTGATTTGAGTTCAAACAAAAACCCTAATCATGTATGTAATGTGTAATTGATGTGCATGGATGGTGTTTATGGAGTCTAGAGTGTTATATGAATGCATGATAGTTCATAGATTGTTATTATGTTGAGTTTGGATGCAAACAGTTTCTGGACAGAATGTGTATTTGATGTTTAAGTGACTGTAACGAAGTGTAAACATGAAAATTGGTTGAGATTATTAATACTACAGTAAACTATGTTGAGTCTAGTTTCTAAAGAATATAAACTTGTAATTTTTGGACAAGTAGAAGTTAACTTTTATGATTTTACAAAAACGTTGTGCAAAGCTGAGCTGTTAGACCTGCTGTTAGGTTGTTTTGTAAATGTTGTATCTCATGAACTACGAGACCAATTGGGTTGGTTCTACTTCTGGAAATTGACTCATTGAGTTAGGAACCTAGCCCAAGTGGTCTTCCATTTATTGGATTTTTCGTTTAACGGAAATTGCAAATAACATTCTGTTGCGCATGAATTTGACTGTTATGAGTTTGCTGTAATGATTTGATGATTGTGAGAAAACTATGTGGAATAAAAATATAATAAAATATGTTCTGGAAACCTAAGACATATGTGCTTCTGTGATGATTTTTTTGTAAATTAATTGAAATGCTATGATCGGTGAAATAGTATAATCTTTCTAGTAGGATTTCTGTCTCGGTGAAACTAGCTGCTGAGTTGTGTAAAAATGCATGAAACATGATACTTGCTATATAATTGTTATGTTTTGATCAAAATACCCTTGCGGGGAATAATTGCTAATCAATTGCCATGATTTGACCAAATTGCCCTCATGGGGAATAATGGCTAGTTAATTTTTATTTGTTGACCAAAATGCCCTTAAGGGGAATAATTGATAGTGAGGTACTTTATGAATATATGACACGTATATGATTGCTTACACATGTAATGTGTCACAAATACGCTGGTTAAAGTCACACACGATTCACAAACGAAACACGAAACATGTTATGTGCATAGGTATTATGTGCCGGGTCTAGAGACTCGATAATATTCCGACACTTCGAAAAATCTCTTTGTTGTTTTAGAACGCTAGAGAGAGTTTTTCTGTGACGCGCATCTTGATGATTTAATTTGGGAAATTCTTCGCAAACAGTGAGTTTCACTTTCCCCTCTTTAAACTGTTTTTCAAACGCTTTTCACTTGGGGGAGATAACATACTCCACAACGCATTTAAGATTTTGTTATAAATTATATATCACTTGTAAAGGCTAAGTGGCAAACGAAACATTTGAAGTCCTACACATCGAACCGGTTAATATTTAGAATAGCGAGTCACTGTTGAGTAGTACTACTGGGTTTGACAAACCCCACCCAACGCTAAACTCGACTGGAGGTCGAGCGGGTGTAATTTTGGCTAACACGTACCATGGTCTGGAGGACCTGGCGACAAGGCACTTAATAAACGAGTCAGCTTCGGTGTCGAACACTAGTAATACTTGTTGTATAGACTAGCTACCTATCGATATATAATTGACATAACACTATCTGGTAACGCAAAACGCTGTAACGCAAAACGCTGTAACGCTGTAACGCAAAACGCTGTAACGCAAAACGCTGTAACGCTGTAACGCAAAACGCTGAACGCAAACGCTAAACGATTTATTTTTATATAACTTGTGAACTCACCAACCTTGTGTTGACACTTTTAGTATGTTATTCTCAGGTAGCCGAGGCGGGCGCGCGGTTTAGGAACATGCATTGTTGAAAAACTTTTAACTATGCAAACTTACTTTTAACTGTTATCATTGGTTTTAAATCGTCCCGCGTGACGTAACATTGTTTCTATGGTTTTACGCTTCCGCACTTATTTTCATTTAAACGTTTTTATGGTTTGATTATAACTGATGATTCCGATCCTGTTAGTTCACACCCTCTGACGGTAAAACTCCGTTAGTGGATTTTGAGGGTGTGACAGATTGGTATCAGAGCAATTGGTTATAGCGAACTAGAAGCTGCATGCCTACTAGACTATAACCGCGACGACCCATTAGTTATAATGATACGCACTGCATAGGTTTGTGTAGTCTTGTTATCTTATCTCTTTACCCCTTTCACTCATACGCGCGCGCATACACGGCTTACCTGTAGGAATGTCGACGCCACCCTCATCATCATCCAATTCAATGACGCATGCTCACGGGAAGGAACCGCAGTTACCCACCGCATCGCCACCCCGTGTAGTCCCGGAACTCGAAGCTCCTGCACCGAAGAGGTATCGCTTATCCGGAGGCATATACGAAAATGACGTTAGCTGGGATTGGTACCCTAACATGATCAGACGTATGGTCTATCGCGAACAAGTTCCCCCGTTGCCTCACCCGAACCACCCTGCTTATCCCAACACCCTACCACCCATAACCGAACCTGTAGAGCGAGTTCTCGCAGCTGTTGTTTCATGCTTGGAGCGTGACGTGGGTTACATGCGCTATACGAGAGCGAACGTTTCCGGACTGTTGAAGGACGGAACCGAGACTAAGGAGGAGATTACCCGCATGGCAGAGGCAATGAAGGAAATGCAAGAGACTAGTGATCAACAGATGAAGATTATGATGAAGATGCAAGCCGAGATGATAGACTTGCAAGAGCAACTCCAGGTAGCAAGGACCCGAACCGAGATAGCTCTAGAGCGTTGCGATGTCTTACAAATGCAACTTGCTCAGAACGCAGCCGAGCCTGAGGCCGAACCTGAAGAAGATCCCGAAGAGGAGCCTGAAGAAGATCCCGAGGAAGATCCCGAGGAGGAACCCGAAGAGGAACCGGAGGAAGAACCGGCTAAGCCAGAGGCACACTCAGAGGTGTCCACAGACGATGTACAAATGTGCAGATCCTTGGATTGGAACTGGCTAACGCGATGAACTGGGAGGAGTTCAAAAGCATGATGCGAGAGGAGTACTGTCCGAGAGAAGAGATTTCAAAGTTAGAGTCAGAATTTTGGTCACTGAAGATGGTGGGCTCGGAAATTGAAGCCTACACTACTCGTTCTCACGAGTTGGCTGTGATGTGTCCGCGGATGGTGGATCCGCCGAGTAAGAGGATTGAAATGTACATTGATGGGTTAGCACCGCAGATTCAGGGCATGGTGACGTCTTCCAGACCAGCCACGATTCAACAAGCGATCCGTTTAGCTCACAAACTGACGGATCAGGCTGTGACCCAAGGTGCGTTACCACCTAGGGGTTCAACTACTAAAGCCCGTGACAACCAGAATAATGACAACCACAGCAACAGCAACCCGAGCAGCGGAAAGAGGAAGTTTGACAACACCAGATCCTCGTCCTCGAACCTCCCACAGCAACAACACTACCGTAAGCCCGAATTCACTCGGAGCTTTAACAATCAAAGTCACAACAACAATAATAACGGTAGCGGGCAGGATTCGAGCGGATATGCTGGGAAATATCCGAAGTGCAATAGGTGCAATTATCATCATGTTGGCCCGTGTAACCGTGTCAAGTGTCAGAGATGCAGAAAGATGGGTCACCAGGCGAAGGAGTGTAGAGGAGACCTTGCGGCAACGGGTGCTCCTAAACCACCTACGACGACGAAAGGATGTTACGAATGTGGGCAGGAAGGTCATTTCAGGAAAGATTGTCCCAAGCTGAAACAGAACGACAACAATGGGGGTAATGGAAGTGGCAGTAATGGTGGAAGCAATGGCAAGGGAAGAGCTTTTGTGATTGGGTCGGGTCAAGCCCGCAATGATCCGCACATGGTGACTGGTAAGTTCCCTGTGAACGATTGTTTTGCTTCTGTATTGTTTTGACACTGGAGCTGATAGGAGTTTTGTGTCGAAAGCCTTTAGCCAACTCTTAGTCTTAACTCCAACTCCGTTAGATGCTAAGTTTCCTGTTGAATTAGCTGATGGTAAGACTATAGTAACGACTCATGTACTTGCGGGATGTAAGTTAAAACTGTCAGGTCATGTCTTTGATATTGACCTTATTCCTTTTACGCTTAGTAGTTTCGATGTCGTGGACGGCATGGACTGGTTATCCGAGAATCGAGCGGAGATTATATGTCACGACAAGATAGTCCACATTACTACCCCTTCCGGCGAGATCATTTCGGTCCGAGGTGAGAGAAGCGGCATGACCACCAGCGTCATTACCCTCATGAAGGCGCAGAAGTACCTACGAAAGGGTCATCCGGCAATTTTGGCGCAGATTGTTGAGAAACCCGCGGAGGAGAAGCGAATTGAAGATATACCAGTTGTGCGAGATTTTCCGGAAGTTTTCCTGGAGGATTTGCCCGGACTCCCTCCTATTCGTCAAGTCGAATTCCAAATCGAGTTGACACCCGGTGCAGCACCCATAGCACGAGCCCCGTATCGGCTCGCACCGGCGGAACTTCAGGAACTGTCCACTCAGTTGCAAGATTTGTTGGATAAGGGTTTTATCCGACCTAGCACATCGCCGTGGGGAGCCCCTGTCTTGTTTGTCCGAAAGAAAGACGGGACTTTCCGAATGTGCATCGACTACCGGGAGTTGAACAAAGTGACGGTCAAGAACCGTTATCCTTTACCCCGAATCGATGATTTGTTTGACCAGCTTCGAGGATCGAGTTACTACTCGAAGATCGATCTGCGATCCGGTTACCATCAGCTAAGAGTGCGCGAAGAAGATATCTCTAAGACGGCTTTCAGAACACGGTATGGTCACTACGAGTTTTCGGTTATGCCTTTTGGCTTAACCAACGCACCAGCCGTATTTATGGATCTCATGAACCGAGTATGCAAGGCGTACCTCGACAAGTTTGTGATTGTTTTCATTGATGATATTCTCGTCTACTCCAAGAACGAAGCTTACCATGAAGAGCACTTAAGGGTAATTCTGGAATTGTTGAAGAAGGAACAACTGTATGCTAAACTCTCAAAATGTGAATTTTTGCTTCGCGAAGTTCACTTTTTAGGACATGTGATCAACGAGAATGGTATCCATGTCGATCCCGGTAAGGTAGAGGCCATCAAAAACTGGGAAGCACCTAAGACTCCGACTGAGGTGCGACAATTCCTAGGACTGGCCGGCTACTACCGGCGTTTCATCGAGGGATTTTCAAAGATTGCTCAACCCCTCACCGCTTTGACTCACAAAGGTACTAAGTACAATTGGGGTGATGCGCAAGAATCCGCTTTTCAATTGTTGAAAACCAAACTTTGTAGCGCCCCTATTCTAGCCCTCCCCGAGGGAACGGAAAATTTTGAGGTACACTGTGACGCATCTATACAAGGTCTTGGTTGTGTGCTGATGCAACTCGAGAAGGTTATAGCCTACGCCTCTCGACAACTACGGGTTCACGAGAAGAACTACACGACCCATGATTTGGAACTCGGAGCTGTGGTGTTTGCTCTTAAGATATGGAGGCATTACTTGTACGGTACCAAGTTTACCATTTACACCGACCACAAGAGTCTCCAACATATCTACGATCAGAAGGAGCTGAACATGCGACAGCGCCGTTGGGTCGAGCTGCTCAAAGATTACGATTGTGCCATCAAGTACCACCATGGCAAGGCCAATGTAGTGGCCGACGCCCTCAGCAGAAAAGAAACAGATAAACCCAGACGGGTGAGAGCATTGCAACTCATAATTCATGCCAGCTTACCCAATCAGATTCGCGATGCGCAACTTGAAGCTTTGAAAGATGACAATCTTCCGTTGGAACTCATGCAGGGCATGAACAAGCAACTTGAAACCAGATCGGACGGGGTCCGATATTTTGAGAACCGGATTTGGGTTCCACGGTATGGAGAGTTGAGGACTCTAGTGATGGACGAAGCTCACAAGTCCCGATATTCTATCCACCCTGGCTCAGATAAAATGTATCATGATTTAAAGGCACTTTACTGGTGGCCGAACATGAAAGCCGACATTGCCACCTACGTGAGCAAATGCTTGACTTGTGCCAGAGTCAAGATAGAATACCAGAAACCATCTGGTCTACTGCAACAACCGGAACTCCCAATGTGGAAATGGGAACACATCTCAATGGATTTTATCACGGGTTTACCTAAGACACCGACGGGATGCGATACCATCTGGGTGATCGTTGACCGGTTGACTAAATCTGCACACTTCTTAGCGATTAAGGAATCGGACAAAATGGAAAGACTGGCTCGCGTCTACATGAAGGAAGTAGTGTCTAGACACGGAGTGCCTGTCTCAATCATTTCTGATCGAGATTCTCGTTTCACTTCGCACTTTTGGAAGTCGCTGCAAAGCGCACTAGGCACCCGTCTTGATATGAGCACAGCATACCATCCTCAGACGGATAGGCAAAGTGAACGAACTATTCAGACCCTGGAGGATATGTTGCGTGCCTGCGTATTGGATTTCGGAAAAAGTTGGGAACCTCACTTACCTTTGGTAGAATTTTCGTATAATAACAGCTATCACGCAAGTATTTAAGCAGCGCCGTTTGAAGCGCTGTACGGACGAAAGTGTCGATCACCACTTTGCTGGGCAGAGGTGGGTGACAGCCAAATCACTGGTCCGGAACTGGTACTCGAAACTTCGGAAAAGATTGTCCAAATCCGAAATCGCATGGCAGCAGCACGAGATCGCCAAAAGAGTTACGCCGACAAGCGCCGAAAACCTCTCGAATTTCAAGTGAACGATCGAGTGTTACTCAAAGTCTCACCTTGGAAAGGTGTGGTTCGCTTTGGTAAGCGAAACAAACTCAACCCACGATATGTTGGTCCTTACCGGATAACTGAGCGCATTGGTCCGGTGGCGTACCGACTGGACCTACCAACAGAACTCGGTGGCGTACACAATGTATTCCATGTGTCCAATTTGAAGAAATGCCTATCTGATGAAACCCAAGTAGTCCCTTTGGAGGAACTGGAAGTTGATGAACAGTTACGTTTCATTGAGGAACCAGTCGAGGTTTTGGATTGGGAAACCAAAACGCTCAAGCACAGCAAAATTCCAATCGTTAAGGTTCGTTGGAACTCGAGACGTGGACCGGAGTTCACGGGGGAACGCGAGGATCAAATGATGAAAAAGTATCCTCACCTTTTTGAAGGGCTAACCAAACACAGAAAACCGCGAAACCCGGCAAACCGTCAGACATCACCGGAGGTATGAATTAAATTTCGGGACGAAATTTCTTTCTACTAGGGGATGATATGACAAACTGAAATTTTTTTTTCTTATCCTTTCAGACACTCATCACAACTTGACTCAAATTTTCGAGACGAAAATTCTATAACATGGGAATGATGTGACAATCGTCAATTTCAGGTTAACTCCTTAACTAAACTTCGTCAATTCAAACTTAAGATCATTGAATCTATAACGCACACTTCATTACATTTAAACTAGGGTTTAAATGACGCTTAACACTTACTACATGTGTAGTCTTTCGGAAATTGCACCGAAACGCAAACGAGTTGACGCAAACGATTGATGAATAAACGAAATGCGTCAAAACAGTAATTATGTGATAATTATGTGTTAGACTTATGTGTTACGTGATAACATGGTTATGAACATTAACTCAAAATGTAAACTAGTTAGTTAAGTTAGAAAAACAACAATTGAAAGTAGAGGGACTTGAGTGTAACTTGTATGTTTATAAATATATCCTTAACAATCAACCCTAACTCATTATTATTAACCCCACAAGTCCGATCGGCCCCTCCCTCCCTTGCTCCCTTGGCTGCCATCCACTATACACACACATACAAGCAAGAAATCAAGTGTTTGATTGAAGAACTATGTGCTAGGAAGGTATAATTGATCATCCTTTACATCCTTGTTACTTGATTTGATGTTTGTTGGGTTAATTGTAAACCCTAAGCTGCCGATTTCATGAATACATGTAATCAATATGATTGTTGTTGATTGAGTAATGATTTGATAAGTAGAATTGATCTTGTAACATGTTGATTGTTGTGTCTTTGATTTGAGTTCAAACAAAAACCCTAATCATGTATGTAATGTGTAATTGATGTGCATGGATGGTGTTTATGGAGTCTAGAGTGTTATATGAATGCATGATAGTTCATAGATTGTTATTATGTTGAGTTTGGATGCAAACAGTTTCTGGACAGAATGTGTATTTGATGTTTAAGTGACTGTAACGAAGTGTAAACATGAAAATTGGTTGAGATTATTAATACTACAGTAAACTATGTTGAGTCTAGTTTCTAAAGAATATAAACTTGTAATTTTTGGACAAGTAGAAGTTAACTTTTATGATTTTACAAAAACGTTGTGCAAAGCTGAGCTGTTAGACCTGCTGTTAGGTTGTTTTGTAAATGTTGTATCTCATGAACTACGAGACCAATTGGGTTGGTTCTACTTCTGGAAATTGACTCATTGAGTTAGGAACCTAGCCCAAGTGGTCTTCCATTTATTGGATTTTTCGTTTAACGGAAATTGCAAATAACATTCTGTTGCGCATGAATTTGACTGTTATGAGTTTGCTGTAATGATTTGATGATTGTGAGAAAACTATGTGGAATAAAAATATAATAAAATATGTTCTGGAAACCTAAGACATATGTGCTTCTGTGATGATTTTTTTGTAAATTAATTGAAATGCTATGATCGGTGAAATAGTATAATCTTTCTAGTAGGATTTCTGTCTCGGTGAAACTAGCTGCTGAGTTGTGTAAAAATGCATGAAACATGATACTTGCTATATAATTGTTATGTTTTGATCAAAATACCCTTGCGGGGAATAATTGCTAATCGATTGCCATGATTTGACCAAATTGCCCTCATGGGGAATAATGGCTAGTTAATTTTTATTTGTTGACCAAAATGCCCTTAAGGGGAATAATTGATAGTGAGGTACTTTATGAATATATGACACGTATATGATTGCTTACACATGTAATGTGTCACAAATACGCTGGTTAAAGTCACACACGATTCACAAACGAAACACGAAACATGTTATGTGCATAGGTATTATGTGCCGGGTCTAGAGACTCGATAATATTCCGACACTTCGAAAAATCTCTTTGTTGTTTTAGAACGCTAGAGAGAGTTTTTCTGTGACGCGCATCTTGATGATTTAATTTGGGAAATTCTTCGCAAACAGTGAGTTTCACTTTCCCCTCTTTAAACTGTTTTTCAAACGCTTTTCACTTGGGGGAGATAACATACTCCACAACGCATTTAAGATTTTGTTATAAATTATATATCACTTGTAAAGGCTAAGTGGCAAACGAAACATTTGAAGTCCTACACATCGAACCGGTTAATATTTAGAATAGCGAGTCACTGTTGAGTAGTACTACTGGGTTTGACAAACCCCACCCAACGCTAAACTCGACTGGAGGTCGAGCGGGTGTAATTTTGGCTAACACGTACCATGGTCTGGAGGACCTGGCGACAAGGCACTTAATAAACGAGTCAGCTTCGGTGTCGAACACTAGTAATACTTGTTGTATAGACTAGCTACCTATCGATATATAATTGACATAACACTATCTGGTAACGCAAAACGCTGTAACGCAAAACGCTGTAACGCTGTAAGGCAAAAAAGCAAAACGCTGTAACGCAAAACGCTGTAACGCTGTAACGCAAAACGCTGAACGCAAACGCTAAACGATTTATTTTTATATAACTTGTGAACTCACCAACCTTGTGTTGACACTTTTAGTATGTTATTCTCAGGTAGCCGAGGCGGGCGCGCGGTTTAGGAACATGCATTGCTTGAAAAACTTTTAACTATGCAAACTTACTTTTAACTGTTATCATTGGTTTTAAATCGTCCTGCGTGACGTAACATTGTTTCTATGGTTTTACGCTTCCGCACTTATTTTCATTTAAACGTTTTTATGGTTTGATTATAACTGATGATTCCGATCCTGTTAGTTCACACCCTCTGACGGTAAAACTCCGTTAGTGGATTTTGAGGGTGTGACATCATAATTTATTAAGCAAGTCCTCACAAGAATAGCGATTTTCTCGACTTATCATCAATTTCAGTATCTTGGTGTCTATTTTAAGATTCACCAAGGAGTCGCAAGACTAGCAATTTCTCGGTTTATGGTCAAGCTTAGCACTTGGGGTATCTTTAAGAGAATTTTAACATTCCACATCAAGTGATAATTGCAACACAACCCTTAGTTTTTAAAATCCGATCACATGTTTCATTAGCATTATCAAACTGTAATTAAGATTAATTATAAACCAAGATTGTTAGTGCAAAATGTCTAATGCTAGGTCATGTAGGGTTAAACGAGCTGAAATTGTCAATTTAGTTTTTTAAGGGCGTATAAGTCTTATACGTTCCAAGACTTACACGCCCGTAGGCTTGCTTGTATATATATGCTTAATTTTTTCATATTTTGTAATCTTTTGGTGAAAAACTTATCACTTGTATTCTCTGACATTGTTATAAAATATAGTGATAATTACTTTGAGTTGATATATGTTTGATTCATTTGATATTTGTTTCCGCCTTACAGCTTAGTATAGTGACACATTGTATTCGGTTCGTATCATATTCCACCTACACGTATACGATGACATCATATGATCCGGCAACCGGTCTTTCAAGTGTTATCAGAGCATTAGGCTCGTGTTTACTACCGAATTAAACACATCAACTCGTATCAAGTTGACAAATTGCAAGTCAAAGTTATCATTAAAACTTATTTCTTCAATTAAAAACTAAAATGTGGTTCAAAATCAAATTCTACCTCAGATTCATGTTCATAAACACCTTGTGATCATTTCTGCAAGAGTCAAACTTAAGATTCAATCAAATTCTTCAAGATTCAGATCATGATAATTTCTTAGATACTTGCAGCGTATAAGTTTTAATGATAAACATATATGTTTCTCAATCAGCGTATATGTCATCTTCACCGTATAAGTATGATATGTGTATAAGTTCAAGTTAAAAAGTACAAGTATTAACTCGTATAAGTCACTTAACAATGTATAACACTTATACATCGTATAACATGTTGTATAGCGTATAAGACTTACACGCTCTTACTACTTATACGCCTTATTACATACACGTTAAAATACATATACGTTGTATCTACTGTTTTTCTTGATTTACCTGCAAATATGGAGGAAATGAATGATTTCGTGTCACAACCTTCGGCATTACTTCAAAACATCAATTTAGAGAATGAGATGGGCACGTCTACGAATCAACCTAAGCTTTTGAGAATGAAGGATTATCCGACTTGAGCGGATAAATTTGAGACCTATGTGCAAGCTGTTAATTACGATGCATGATAAGCGATTGAGGTGGAGTTCATTATCCCAAGTAACGAGAATGGTACTAACTACTGTTTATCCCAAATCCTGGAGGGTGATTGAGCCAGATTTCTCCGAGAAAAGAAAATGATGAATCTATTTCAACAATCTATTAAATCTGAGATTTTCCAACTGTTACACAACAATGGCTTGTGCTACTCGATCTGGGAAGCTTTACTTAACAAGGAAAGAGGGAATCCAGATATGAGGAAGTCTAAAATGGCCTTGCTGAAGAAGGAATTTGATATCTTCACCATGGTCAAAGGAGAAAACAATGGCATAATTAATCGAGTGGTATTTCCATCTGGTTAATGAAATGAAGAGATTGGGTATTAAAAAGCAAGAGTATGAGTATATTGATAAACTTGCTGATTCTGTATCTGACGAATGAGAGACATTTATCATGATTCAACAGTCAAACACAATTGCATATGTCAGGTTGACTCTCGCTCGATTTATTGAAAAATTAGAAGCCCAAGAGCTTGAAGTATGCAAGAAGCAGAAAATGAAGAGTACCATGGTAACTCAAGATATCAGGTTATACTTCAATTTATCACAATCTGTGGTGGCTCCTAGCCCAAAAATCCAAACTGCTTTTGTCACTAACAATAGTTGTTGTGGTAGTTCACAACCAAGTTAATTTCAACCAACTAACATACCACACTACATATGCAATTACACTAGAACAAACTCTTCTTCTGATCATTCCTCAAAACCCACGAGTCCATCATCCTATGTTATGCAATGCAACATAGATGTTAACAACAAGAACATCAATGGACTTACTGCCGAGAATGTTCAAAAGCATATGGTTTTTCTAGGATCCGTTCTCGAGTCATATGAATGTTTAATCACCGGGAAAATTGGAAACTATAACATGAAAAAGGAGGATTATGATCAAATCGGTCCAGAAGAGATGGAGATGTTGGATATCCGTTGGTGCATGGCTAGTGTTAGAAGAGCTCAAAGATTTAGGGAAACTACTGGAAAGAATTGTCTTGATGGGATGACTTCCAAACTAGGATTTGACAAGTCGAAGGTCCGATGTTTTTCATGTAAGGAGAAAGGGCATTGCAAGAGAGAATGCACTAACCAAGAAGTTGATGAAAATAGTCCTAATCCTTTTTGTAGGGACTACAATATGTTGAGTCAAAGATTTGACCTAAAAGAAGTATAAGGAAGATTGAAAAAAAATAAGAGGATCGAACCATCTCTCCTGACTCTTTTTCAAATTCGATAAATGTTGGTTGATCGTATATTTCATTAGAGTTCTATGATTCAGAGTCTCCTTTCTTATTTGATCCCTTTGAATCTTCTCAACCTCCCCAGAAATGGCTAAGTATGGAATCCGAGCACACTTGGACTCCCGGGCAAGGATTACTTACCCTAGCAAGGTATTTTTTCTATCAGGCAAGGTTATCTTCTAGAATTCTTCTTTAGTGTCAATCCGAGCAGGGTTCATTATGTCTAGAAAGATTTTTCTTCATAGCCAAGCAAGGTTTTCTTCCGAGTAAGCTCTTGGCTAAACAAGCTCATGAAGCCATGTAATTGGAAGATCGGGCAACGTATTCATTAATAAAACAGTGGTCCGAGTAGGCTTGATGAAAGTATAATGAAATATCTCAAGGACTTTTATCGGGCAGGGTTCTACTCCAAGCAGTCTACAGTGTTATCAAGAACACTTTGCTTTGCTAAAAATTTTTCACTAGCAAGGAATTGAATGGATCATTGAAGAACAAGGTTGCTCGTAAGATCATGTCGGGCAAAGTTTGATATGATCAAGAGCATTGAAGTCTTCTAGGTGAGTATTCTCTTGGAAAAATTCTCTAAGTAAAGTCTACCCGGAGAACTGTTCCCGATCACACTTCAAGGTTACCAGGTCTACTAGGACAAGAAGGCACAAAGCCTACTCGGAAAAGACAACTAATATATAGTCTACCCGGAAGACCTGTTTTACACTTAGTATAGTTCTGATTATGTAATTTGAATATGTATTATTTATTTAGGGTTTCTAGAAGATGGGACAGCTGTCAGGAGGTGGCAGGCCTATAAATAGAATATTTTAGGGCACGCCTCCAAGGAAGGATTAACGGATTAGCCACTTTTCTCTGAGCGAATATTTCTGAGTGTGACGACTGTCCTAGGATTGTACGGATATAACTTTCCAAACAAGAAACCCTAAATTGATTATCATTTGTATGAATACTTATATGAATGGAAATCTTTTGAGTTATTGTTCTGTGTTAGTTACTTTTTATTAATCCTCAAGCAACAACTATGTTTGTTTCTGATTCCGCCGTTAACAAACAGTTTTCTTACCCAAAATAGCAACTGTCATTAACTCTCTTGTCGAAACATTTATTGTGTGAGTTATGACTTAATAGTGAGTGTGAGTGAATATTCGGGACCGACACAATAGACAAGCCATTTATCACCAAATATCTCCTGCACCAGCTGAATCAAAGAAACCTGAGACCTCTTCATCAAAAGCTTGTCACGCATAACTGGATGAAGGTTTCAACTAGAACTTTATCGTTCAAAGGGAAAATGTAGCTGAGGTAATTTGTGAGGATCAACAAGTTGGAGAACAGGTAAATGTTGTGAATACAGGTGAAGTAGTGCAAGATGTGGAAAAGGATGTTGAAGGTGCTGTTGTAAACGATGAGATCAAAGCAGCTGATCTCACTGATGGTGAAAAGACTGAGTGTGATGAAATATGTGATGATCAAGAGGAGAACAAAACTGAGGGAATGTCAAGTGATGTTGAGGAGATAGAATCTCCTAAGTGTTTTGATTCAATTTAAATGAATTTTTTCAATCATTTTTGCACATGATGTTTATTGAAAGTTTTGCAAATTGGTTTAATGGAGAAGAAATGCCTCATGGAAAAATTGATTTTGGAATTTATGAAGAAGATGAGACGGTGGCAGCTGCTGAAATACCAGCGTCTGTAAATAGTGAGGAAAGAGTGAAGAACTGCACCAGTTGAAGGTGTTCCAGCAGCAGTTAATAAAGTGAGAAATGAAGATGTTAGAGAAGAGCTCACTCATCACGCTTATATGGCCGGGCATGTAAAATTTTCTACTCAAGAGGTTAAACATATTTATGAGTCGTGTGATGAAAAAGATTTTGTTATTAAATCATTAAAAACCGACTACAATAATATGTTTTATGATTTTAAAAGTATTAAAGAAGCATATGAAAAGCTTCAAACGTATGAGAAAAAATTTTGGGTCAAAATCCTACAACATGAGAAAACAATTTCTATGCTTAAACACACGGTTGAGGATAAACAAACTGCCATTAATAGGCATATTGATGAGAAATCGGAACTTAAAAAGAAACTTGAACTGAATAAATTGAAACTGAATAGGTTGAAACTTTTTAGTGCATGATTTGGTGTCCGTAGCCAATCGAATAAGTTATAGATAGTCTAGTCTGTATATTTAATGTAAAATGGCCATTCGCTATGGATTATATAGCGAATGGGTCCAGGCGTTAGTTAACTAGGCTATACGTTAAGTTATGAGCCCATTCGTTATGAAGATATAATGAATGATGGCTTATTTTTTTAGGTATTACCATTCGTTATGAAGATATAACGAATGGTGTCTAATTCGTTACTACAGCATAACGAATGAGACGAATGGGAGTTGAAGGCCTATTTATAGGCAGTTCCTATTCATAATTTAGGAGAGATCCTAGCCTACGTTATTCCATATTGTTACCATGCCGGATTCTCTCTGGCTTAACTTATATATCCACCATAATGTATTTCCACCATTAATGTAATGAATAGTATTTAACGTATCCTTCTCGTGTTGATGTATCGTGTTAGCGGCTAGATCATGGCTCATAATTGTTTTCACATAACTAAACTAAAAATTTATTATGCCTCGTCATATGCCCTTGATCATATTGTCCCAAAACCATCTGTTGATATTTCAAGGGACAAAAAGGATTATCCAAAATATCATTCTGTACCGCCTCCTATTTGGAACTCTTATGTTCCAAAATAACCGGAAAGGTTCTTCAAAGTGATGAATGTGGTGACTGGTTCACCACATAATGATATATCATCATCTCTTTCGTGTGGAGAGAAAACTTTTAAGTCCTTCCACAGCTCTGAGGGTGAGAGCGAGGTGGGTATTCAAGCTGCAGAACATGTGTTTTCTGAAGCAAAATCAAAAGCTCAATCAAGTGATAAAACTGGTAATAAAAAAATTAAATTTGCCAAAACTAGTTTTTACCACAAAAGACAAAGTATTGGGTAATTGTTTTCACAAAACTAAACTAAAAATTTATTCCGCCTCGTCATATGCCCTTGATCATATTGTCCCAAAACCATCTGTTGATATTTCAAGGGACAAAAAGGATTATCCGAAATATCATTATGTACCGCCTCCTATTTGGAACTCTTATGTTCCAAAATAATCGGAAAGGTTCTTCAAGGTGATGAATGTGGTGACTGGTTCACCACATAATGATATATCATCATCTCTTTCGTGTTGAGAGAAAACTTTTCAGTCTTTCCATAGCTCTGAGGGTGAGAGCGAGGTGGGTATTCAAGCTGCAGAACATGTGTTTTCTGAAGAAAAATCAAAAACTCAATCAAGTGATAAAACTGGTAATCAAAAATTTAAATTTGCTAAAACTAGTTTTTACCACAAAAGACAAAGTATTGGGTACAAAGAGGTTAAATCCACTGGATTTAACAAAGAGTCTGTAAAACCAAAAAATGGTTTTCAAAATATGATTTTTTTTAAATGTGAGACTTCTGAGGAAGAGAATGAGGCCATCTTTAGAAAACAATCTAATGATGAGTTTCATAGACTTAATGCTGAGAGAGGTAAGTGAAGAACAAAATCGTATTGAGGCAGAGTTTGATGGAGAATGTTAGGAGAGATCTACTCGGGCTTCATGGAATCGATTTTAATACATGCCAAGCCGAGTACCTTGTCCATATTCACAAACAAAGAAGTCGTCGTTGGAAGAATCAAGAAAAGCATATCGCAAAAAGCATTTTGGCATGGATTGAAGACGCAAGTACCAAGCACTATCCAATGGGGATTTGTTAGTGAAAAATGTCTAATGCTAGGTCTTGTAGGGTTAAACGAGCTGGAATTGTCAATTTAGCTTGTTAAGGGCGTATAAGTCTTATATGTTGCAAGACTTACAAGCCCATAGGCTTGCTTGTATATATATGCTTAATTTTGTCATATTTTGTAATTTTTTGGTGAAAAACTTATCACTTGTACTCTTGTGACATTGTTATATAAAATAGTGATAATTACTTTGAGTTGATATGTGTTTGATTCCTTTGTTATTTGTTTCCGCCTTATAGCTTAGTATATTGACACAATGTATTAGGTCCGTATCGTAATCCACCTACACGTATACGATGACATCATATGATCCTGCAACCAGTCTTTCAAAGAAGTTTAACCACTAATAGGCATAATGATAGTCATCAAAGGTATCAATACAAACATATTAAAATTAAAACAATCAAACCAATTTGGATGAGTAATCTTTGATTCTAATGACTTCTTCTAAAAGCTTAATCTTCTTAATCTTCAAGTGTTGGATGGATGGGATTGATTCTTTTATTAATGGTTGTGACATTCGTCAAATTCGGGTCTCGATTTGTATTCGTTTTGTAATCTTTCATTATGTAACCCGACCTATTTTGTAAACCGAAACTTATTTTACACTATAAATGATGGATTTTATGTTACAATATTTTTTTACACTTGTTGGGTCTTGAAAACATCCTTTTAGGTCCTTAAAACACGTAAAAATCACTTATAAAGAACTCCGGGGGCCAAAACTGTCAATTTTGAAACCTTGGGATTATCTGGTGACCAACCCATAGCATGGCGCAATGGGGATGGCCAAGCCTCCATCACGTGGCGCGATGTCCCATCAGATCAGCAACTCGTTTTTGGTTGTTTTTATGCAAACATGTGACTTAAACCATCCCATTTTCATGCAAGACTCTTTATGTTTGACCATTTCAACTTACCCTATATATACACCACCATTTCCCCTCATTTTCCCCTGCTACATCTCTATATTCTCTCTTAAACTTCATAGATTCAAGGTTATTTTCTTAGTAGTTCTTGAAGGTTTGACTTCCAAAAGTCAAACTGAGTTTAATCTTTCATTCTAATTAACTTATGTAGTCTTATTAATACATGTTTATGGTTTTAAAACATATATATATATATATATATATATATATACACCCCTTGTTACCTTTGGTAGTTACTTCTCCGGTCTCGATCAGTGTGGTTTCCGACCTTGTAAGACAAGGCTACATGGAGGACTTTCGTGGTCTTTGTTATATATTTTCCGCACCTAACAATCTAACTTTATTATTTCTTATTAACCATTCTTAACTTCTGCTCATTTTAGTTTATTTACAAGTTCCATGGTTATGGGTTCTAAGAGTCTATTTTTTCGGTTTAACCGTAAATAGCTCTAGACCGTAAACCCAACTTTGCTTACTAGTTTTTGTTAAATACTTGTTTAAACATGTTTACTGTTAGATCTCAGTTAATAAAGTCATTTTTATGAGTTCTATAGTTATGGGTTTTGTAGATTCTAACCTCGGTCTTAACCAGAAACTAGATCCGAACCGAAAATCAAACTTTCGTTTAAAGACTTTATTGTTAACCTTTTGGTTGTAAAACTTAAGTATTTTTATTTGTACATTATTATACAAGTTCTTGGATATTTGGGCATGTGGAAACCATCTATGAACTTATTGTGAGATGGAAACCGAACCAAACCGAACTAAACTGATTTTCACTCGGTTAAGACACACAAGTGTGTTTTTAGCAATCAAGACTTGTATATTTCATTAAAAATAGTTTATAAACTGATTTTAATTATTTTCTTAAGTACTTGGAAATGTTGGATCCAACTTGATCTCATAACAAAGTTTGGACCGATAAAACCAAACACTCGCTCAACGTACGTTGTTAGTTCTAAAACAATAGAACTACATACTTGGTTAAGTCTTACTTAATTTTTATGAGTTATCTCATAACATTTAATATTTTGGAAAGTTGACTTTGGGTTTGACCAATTATCAAGACCCGAACCAACAACCCGAACACTCGTTAAAACCCGTTTTAGTATCTTTATTCTAAAGGGACTGGCATTATTGCATTTTTACCCACCTTATTACTTAACATAGGTTGAGTAAATATTAAGGTTAGATACTTTAACACGGTTTCGAACAAACTCACATTTTTAAAGGGTTATTATTATAAATTCGTAAATAGTTACATTTTGAACATTGAACTTTAATTGTTTACATTTCTCAACATTTATTTTATTTGAAGACCCTCAAGACAACCTTTTAATTCAAGACTTTCTTTTATCTAGGCTTTGTTTGTTAGACTCGTCGTTCCGGTAAACTCCAAATTACCGACCTTTCAAGTTTATTACTTGAACGTGAGTACTTTCATACCCCGTTTTCCATCTTTTGTTTTCGGGGTGACATTTCATACTTATTCAAACTAAATGCTTTATACTTGAATCTTAAACCGCAAACGTTATTGTATACTTTACTTAAATAATTGCTTGATTTGGTGTTCTATGCTTACATAATTATATGCCTATGTATTTATCGCTTTTGGATGGTGGAACTATAAATCCTAGTCTATTTGGCAACCCCTTATAGCAAGGTGACGTTAATGTATCCTTATTAATGATAACTATAAAATCCTAGACTATTTGGCATCCCCTTATAGCTAGGTGTCGCTAATGTGTTTAGCGATATCTTTTTATCCTAGTTATTGCTATTATTTATTGTTTCGTATACAAGATTGTGGCTTTTCTTATTATATACATATATGCTCAAAACGATGAGTTGCTCACCAACCTTTGTGTTGATAAACTTTATTTTATGAAATGTTACAGGTTTGCATTTAGGTTGATTATGGAGCTTGAAGAAAACGTCACAAATACCTTTAGGATATTAGCAAAACGAACAATTTATGATTTGCTATATTTTGTTATATTTGTCTTATGAATATTGTTATGTGACATTTGATGATGTGAAATGAAATGAGTTTGTTAAATATTGTCACTTTAAATAGTGTCATGCGGTTATGGGCAATCGTTACATCCCGACATGTTCCGCCGCCTTTGGTCGGGGTTTGACAGATTGGTATTAGAGCCATGACAATAGGATAGGTGGTTAGACGTAACGACCTAGTATTGTTATGCTTAGGGTCCTATACGTGTGCTTATACGTGTTTACTCTAATTGTTCATATCGCATGTTGTTTATAAACTTGTTTAAAATTCACCAATATCATAAATGTTCGCATACACACACTTTCATAGTATTTCCAAGGTATCCTTACCTTAAAACGCAAAAGTAGATTTTCATTGGGTTTTATGGATTACAAGATTAACTTGGATCCCGTTGTTTCAAATCCCTTAAAGGTTGCGTTTATAGCGCGTTTGTAGCCATCATTGGAAACAAGACATTATAAAACGACCATTTGACAAAAAAGATTCCAAGAATCGAAGGTGATTTACTTACCTGGGATGGTTGGATTATAATGCTCGTTTTCTAGGCCACAAACCGTGTTATACATGACAATACTCTAAGTAGTCGAATGCGAGCGTTCCGGTCGCCATCCTAATTTTCGGTGTTAAAACAATAGAACTATGGTGGTTCATAGACTAGTGTTTTGACATGACGTTGTATCTCGATTTATTGTGTTACAATCGTTATTTGAGTCGAAAACATGAAAAAGTCGCGGTGGTTCGTGCACATGTTTAGACTCCAACATGGTGGTTTATAAAACTTTTTAGTGTCGGAATATCAAATCATGGCGTTTCATGTACGATTTTCCGACTCTACAAATCTCAAAATCTCACATTTTCAAGCTTTAACCTCTAAAAAATCATTTACGTTTGTTTTCGGTTTTGTTGTTTATATACAAAGCTTTATATTTTATCTAACAATAAAATCTTCTCCTCACTAACTCTAGGATTCACAATCAAAAATTTAAACTTCATCTTATTTTATTTTATACACCCTCATATTCATTTCTTTTTACCTCAAACTTATTCCATTTCTTTATAAACTTTTAGCATACCTTCGGTTAGCCATCACCCGCGCAGGAACTCCAACCGACATATGGCCGTTTTTATCGTCAAGCAAATGTGTCAGAACCTCAGATCTAAGATCTAAATACGATTAACTAGATCTAGTTCACTGATCACTCTTAACGTGTATAGATTATATGTATGTACATATATATATATATACATATATATATGATATATTATTAGTACTTGGTGTATTATGTAATAGCTTAACGAAGTTTGGATCGAGAGAGAAATTTGACAGAGTGTTGATATGTTAATTCCAAAACTTAAATTATCAGAGGACAAACCCTCTATATATGGAAGATGGATCCAACTCGTGACACAAACCGTAACGAATTGGAGTCCACTCGTTACATTACATATAACTAAACAAGACATAACAAATAAACTGATTCGTTATGCCCCATTCGTCAACATTCCATGACGAATGGGAATAAACATAACGAACTACTTCCCATTCTTTAAACATCCTTAACGAATGGGAGGAAACTTAACTTAACTGTCT
This sequence comes from Bidens hawaiensis, assembly GCF_021521415.1. NCBI lineage: Eukaryota > Viridiplantae > Streptophyta > Magnoliopsida > Asterales > Asteraceae > Bidens > Bidens hawaiensis. The sequence goes on from NW_027491805.1 coordinate 502,547, forward strand.
AGTTCGTTAAACATCCTTAACGAACTAGACATACATTAACGAACTAGACTATTATAATAATATCTTTTCATTAATAAATACAAAACGATAAATACAAAGACTCGAGACGCAAAACCGTGCACTAACAGACACCCCCTCGTTTTGAGCTCTTTGTCTTTAACTTATTTGAAGCGCTTCGTCTGCAGTCCCGACAGTTTTGAATTCCATGCTCGTCACATACACGAACAACACGTTGAAACTGCATTGCTCGGTCATAGTCTTCATGACGCTCGATCAATATATTATTCTTGAAGAGCACGTCATTGTCAGTCTCAGTCAAATTCACGAGCCACATTGGATCAATAATCTTAATCAGCTAGGTCTTTACCCAAAACAATAACGGCCTCGCCAGTACGATTGTCATAATACCAGCGGTTGAAAGATAAATACATATGTTGATTAAGCGTCTTCACTGGTACATGGTTCATCGTCTTTGGCAGCTTTACTTTAAGCACTAGCTTCCTCCAACCCGTTCTTGGATCAATATCATCAATACGTTTACGGATTGGTATCTGCAGCTTAAAGAATTTAAACCCGTTGTTCACCTCGAACAACAAATGTTGGTGGAACCAATTTGCTTGGTGATTTTCACCACGGTTTATGAAAGGTCGACACGCGAGGGTGCGAACATACTAACGCGGTAATGAGAGAACGTCAGTAATGTTTTCATAGTACTGGACGCCATTCTCCCATTTAACGATACAGACCTTTAAATCAGAATCGTAAAGCCATGAAATAATGTCACCTCTTACTTTAGACACAGCTTTAAAGGAAGTCATCTGATTGGCTTGAGCACGTGCAACAGCTTCCACTTTCAGTTCTTTATCAACATACCTCTATGCTTCAATAATCTTACGTGCTCTCTTGTCTCTATATGCAAACCATCCTTGAATATCATCAACAGATGGATCAGGCTTCGAATCAAACCTTGTGTCAACACTCTTGCCCATTGAGACTTTTTCCAACTGATCTTCGGCTGCTTTGAAGTTTTCTTCAGTAAACACAGGAGCACCCTGATCAAAGTATGATCGTTGAAATAGATCAGGGTATTCCTCAGCCGTCACGTCCTCAATCTCTACCTACTAATCTTCATAAATAAATTACGTGTTCATTTGAATCGTTGGATCATTCAAGATCTCCTCGTCATTCTCAACTTCCACATCATTCTCAGTCTCTCTCATGTTCAACTCATCTTCATTCAAACCCAACACTATAGAGATCTGCTCTCGTGTTAAGGACCGTTCCACAAACTGTCCCACTTCAATTTCATCAGCATTCACAATGCTTCTAATCACCCCCTCACCATCAATAAATATAACAGTGTTAGCCTTTATCGACTCAATTGGCTTAGCATTCATCGAGTCTTGATAAACGACCAACTGATTGTCAACATTACCAGCTACCCCGCTCGTACCTGCACCAGAGGATGAGCCGTGAGTTTGTTTCGTCTCACTTTCCCAGCACCAGACTCATCTGGATCTTCATCATCATTTCTGAACTTCTTTAGTTCATCTCCTTTACATGTAAGCTGCAGAATCATGTCCTCTTGTGTAACATTCGTTACTTTTCAAATCCGAAAACCCGACCCATTTTCGATTTTCGGTTTTGTTTTTATATATATATATACATATATATCTATATAAATATATATATGTCCCAAGTTTCGTTTCATTTATGTATAGGTTTTTGGTATTTGTATTCGTCAAACCAACTCATTTTGTCGTTTAAACTTATTCTAGTTTCTTTTTTATCATTAATAGATTATCCTTGATGATTTACGATTATTTAAAGTCTTTACTTAAACGAGTCCCGAACTATCCGGGTATAATACGAAAAATATTTAACTTCATAAAACTTCTATATCATTTTTATAACAAATCAAAAGTTTAAGGTTTGTTATGTAAATATTTATTAAATTAGTTTTAGTATTATATGAAACATGAGGGACTGAAAATGTAATATAATAATAATAATAATGAAAAAAAATGCAGCAGCCAACCATCCCCTTCTTCCCGTTCGTTTTTCTGGCCAGCAGATCCGGCGACAAGAATCCAGCGTCGGTGACGCATGAAACACCACATAAACAGCCGCGGTTGGTCCGTTAATTGATACTAAACGATTCGCCGTTACTCTTAAGCAATAATATGTGAGTTAATTCGTCATTTAATTATCCATTAACCCGTATTAATAGCCAACTCGCCGGAATTATTATAAACAAACAATAATGAGTATTTATATCTTTACGATCCAATTGTGATTATACATAGTCTTTTAATCTGCAACTAAACTCATCCACGATATCCTTTTAATCTAATTTACACTCTAAAACTCATAATCGTTCATCAAAACCCGATTCCGGTCACCTCGCTGTTCACCATCATTCCAGCGTTGTTAAAGGTAATAGTTATATGTTTTTGAATCCTTTTGAGCCGATTAACAAAAACCCTAACATAATTTGATCGAACATGGAATGGATTAATATATTTGAAAAGCTAGGGTTTGATGAAGAAGATGAACATGAAGTTTAAATAATATAAATATATTTTCTGATCTCATAAACAACTTACAGACTTGGTTCGTTGGTTAGTTCATTAGTGTTACAACCAGAAGACCTAGGTTCAAACCCGGGTCAGAGCATTTTGTTTTGTTTGTTTTGTTCGTTTTTATTTCCAAGATCTTTTCTTTAAAATATATTAATCAAGTTAAGTTGTTATAAATCAAATAAAATTATTTTAAGTTAAACAAAATTAAATATAAATTCTAGTTACCATTTTTCACATAAAAATCCGACTTTCGTTTCCGTTAAGTTTTCGTTAGAAACCTGATTAATATTTATAACTATTATTTCGTTAAACTTTATATTACACTAACACTATTATTTTCAAAGCTAAATTCCGTTAAGATCCATAATTTCCATAAACGTTATAATAGTCAAATTTGATAAATCTCATAATTTAAACTAATATTAAATTAATATTCGTTTAAATTAATTAATATATATAAAATAATATTATAATATCCAACTCCATAATAAAATGTACATTCAACACCTCTAAATTCCGACAACCCGATTTATCTACTTTTATAAGACGTTAGTTAATATTAATTTTGTACTTTTAATTCTAGTTCGTGAAGTTCAATTGCTTCGGTTTCATTTATGCACTTTTGGTTTTATTTCAAGTTTGTCTTCAACTTCAATGTGAGTTTGTCACACACCCTTTTTACTCTTTTACTACTTTTTGGGGTAGCATATATATCCTATCCAAATTACAATTTCGTTTATTCATTATTTACAAACTACAATTGGCTACATGGATTTGTGTGTTTACTTGTTACTTGCTACAAATTATTTGCTCATGGATTACTTCAAGATAGTATGATCATACGCCCCCTTTGCGCTCAATACATTTGTTGTTATGAGTGGAAAAAGGGCCTCATTATCCGAGTACGTTGGTGCACAATCCCAACTGGAAAGGACCTTACTTGCGCTTATCTGAGTACGCTGGTGCACAATCCCAGTTGGAAAGGACATTACTTGCTCATTTACACTTGTTCATATAGTTGACCTTTACTTTATATATATGCTACAGGTACCTTATTTTGAAGATGTTGCCATGACAAAGACATTAGTACTTAGGTTATATTAATAAATGGTCAAGATGTTAATTGTTCTTGTATTTCCTTGTATTTCTTGTTACAAACTTGTGTACCTGATATTTGAATTAATTAATGATAATATTGTCACTTAATAGTGTATGTGTTTTGGGCAATCTGTACGTCACACTCGGGCGTATTACGCTTTAGCTGGGGTGTTACAGTTTGGTATCAAATCCGTGACTATAAGATAGGACATTAGACGTAGTGTTCTAGTTAGTTATAGTTTATTTGCTTAATTGCTTAGGTTGCATAATTAGAAATTATCTGTGCCTTATGTGATTGTTCAAAGCACTTAGTTGTTACTATTATATTGATGATTCAATTACTTCAATTACACAAGCACACACAAGTCCAAGGCTTATGCCTAAAAATAAAGATTTTTCCAACATTTTCAATTATTGATTTTCATTGTGGTGTTCCGATATTTATTCTTCTTAAAGATGGTTCTTTATGGCGGGTATGTAGTAACTGTAAGGGGGACGTGCCTGTTTTCCGAAACTCTTGACACCAAGGTTATTGAAACCTAAGGATAAGCAATGCGTATAAATCCCAATCAGAGGCGGGACCCGGTTGCTTACCTTGAGAGTTAGGAAAGAGCATGAACTCTATTAAGCCAAAGCATACCATTTTCAACGCCATATGAATCACAACTTTAAGTTTTCAAACGCGACCATGTTCTCTTTGTGAAAAGAATATGGTTGCACTCCTCTATGTTTTACAATGTGTTTTAACTGGAAGTCTGTACACGAATACCCAGCTTTCGGTTCGATGTAATTACGCATTTTTTTACGTGAATAGTTATGTTTTTAAAAAAAAAATTGTGACACGTTTTCTCTATTTATACGCTCATTTACGGCTTAAACTTTTAAAAGTTTGCAAAGTAATAACCGAATTTCAAACGATTCCTTTGTTATTTTACTAATATGTTTTAGAATTGAAAATTCAAAAAGTTATGGTGATATATAAATGGTTGAATTTTGATTTGATTACTATATTATTTTATTCATTTACTACTACGTTTTATAATTGAAAATTCGAAAGGTCATGGTGATATATGAATGGTCGAATTTCAATTCGATTACCTTATTGTTATATTCATTTACACTTATGTTTTAGAATTGAAAATTTAGAAAGTTATGGTGGCACATGAACACACGATTTACAATTTGTTTCTACAATTTATTGTTAAGTTTAATATTTATTCCATTTGATTATTCAATAATTTCTTAGATTTTCGTTTGTTGAATGTGAAAACTCATGACGTCTCATGGGAATTCCAAATTCGATTTCAAATTTTGTTTCATATGATTTCTTTTCTTTACTTGTTTCATTGATGTATCTATTAGTCGTTTTTATACTTACGTCCTAAGTCACGCAAATTCCTCACGTTTCGTATCACGCCTTCTCGTTTTCCTAGTTGTCATACTCAACCGGCGAAGACAATCCAAGTTATCAAGCAAATGGCCTCCGCGATCCCGATCACTCCACGTTTGACCGCACCTACCTCCATCGCTATAGTAAATTCAAATTCAATCCCTGCACCATTCTTGGAAACGCAAACTAAACCCAACCGAAAAGGGTCACGCTGAAACACACCCTTTGTATGCTATGCGTAAATCTCACCACTTTACTTCCCTGAAAGGTTGATATACTTCAATTTGTGGTAGATTCAATTACCACTTATTGCTAAAACCCACCCAAACTCAACGCCACTCGCCCATCTGCAAGACCTGTACCTAACCATTTGTCTCACATATTTGACCTCATGCTTCAAGCCTACTATCATTGTGGTGACCCTAGCACACCCGCTATACTTTGGAAGGCCCAACTTGGTTCCGCCATGCAATATCCTAACCCCGCATCCTTTGTCGACCTTACACGATTTCCCAGTTTCAATACTTAGATCTTTACAAAACTCATCAAACTCGTCCATATTTTCTTTTGCATACATTCCTACATTTTTTCTCTTTTACTAACACCTCGCGCTTAAACCCAAATCCTTGGTTGTTTTTAACTTTCAGTCAAATGAATTTTCTTTAAAAAAAAGATTTATTACCTCTATTACTATTATTATTATTATTATTATTATTATTATTATTATTATTATTATTATTATTATTATTATTATTATTATTATTATCATCATTAAAGTTATTAACATCATTATTAATACTACTACCATTATTATTAGTACAATTACCATCATCATTATTTTTATTACCATCATTATCAATATTATTATTAATTAAATTTATTAATACTATTTATTATTACTAGTAATATTATTATTATTATTAGTATTATCGTCACCACGAATAATAATGTAATTATTTATTCAAAACATATCTAAAGTAAACTTTTTGTTCCAAACAAGTCTTAAGCCCTTTAAGGCTATTTTTCAATCAACAAGTCAAGTAACTTAACAATTATTTTTATTTATTTATTTTTTTCTAGGTCATTGGACAAAAGAAACATTTGTTTTTACGTTTAAAGTTTCATAAAACTTTCAAGTCTTAGCGATAGATAAAAAATCTTTTATCAATATATGATAGAATAAATTTTATTTCACCGTGAAATTTAAAAACATCACGATTTACAACCGATTTTCGTAAATTAAAATTTATGTTATATCCCCTCTTTTCCTTCCACTTAGTTAACGCCAATGATTTTCGGCTATGGAATCATGGTCCCACCTCCCACGTCAACCTCTCATACCCCAAGTAAACCGACATTCGAGAAGACAAGCGTCGTGTAGGTTCCCTGGACGGATCGCACGAGATATATCGGTCTACTCAGGTGTGGAATCCCTACGTAGATCGTTACAAGTATAGAACACAAACCAAACAAACACACGAATAACCGAACACACGTTATATATTATAACTCAAACACGTGACGTAATATCACTGTTACAGACTCTCGTCCTCACGTTACAATGAACTCGAACTACTGAAACGAACTTAAACCACTAACTCTAAACCAAGCCTTAAGCTGGTATATAAATACACGACAACTTTGCCTGGCATGTTCAGGCGAAGTTGTCCATAACTTCGCTTGACTAACAAGTTCGCCTGTTAAGCGAACTTGTCAGTAACTTCGCTTAAACATACAAAACATAATTAAACATTACTGACTCGATTACAGACACTAGATTATGAACTACTGACACTATGCACCAACAGACTCCCCCTTGGCAGTAGCTTCATATCTTGATCTTTAAGCACTTGTCTCGTAATCTTCAATCTTGTCTCTTCACGCATGCACTCCTTCTCTAACACAAACTGACACAACTCTTTGATACTTCCTCGCTTCGTCCTTCCAAGCAGGAATATAAAAGATTTTCTTCTCATTAAGTACCTTCAGATCAGCTTGCGATAAGTTTACCAAATGCATCGGATCGTAAACTCTTAGGAGCTCTTGTTCATCCTCGTCTTCCATCACCGCCTCTGCTGTCTCACAATCCACATACCACCACTTTAGGTCTTTAAGCACATCCTTGGGCATTAGCTTCATCGGTACTTTTTTAAGGCACCGGATCGGTTTATACTTCATGACCATCCAAGGTTTTCCATCAGCTCTCATACCTCTATCCTTGTCTTCAACAAGTTTTCCCTTCTGTGGTTTCAACAGCTCAAACTTCTTTTCTTTTATACTCTCTCTCCACACAATTTTCTCAATGACTCTAGCCATATTATCGTCATTTCGATTGATTAACCCCAATCTGGCTAAGTCTTTCACTTCACATTCCGGCAGTGTATTCAACGACCTTAACATTCTTTTAAAATACTGAACGCCGTCATACCGTTTAATCACAAAGAGCTTCAACTGCTCATCATAGATCCAGCAAATAATCCCTTTCTTCGCTTCGGCATAGCCTTTAATATTGTAACTCTTCTTTAACATTGTAAGGACCGCTGGTTTCTTCGTTTTGATGAACCACTGAGCATATCCTTCCTTCCACCTAGGCTGCTCTTCCCATTCAGTATCATCTATTACTGTCTCATTACCCATATCAGCTTTCTCCACACCTGGAATGTCATGCTCCACATTCTCTTCTACTATTTCACCTTCCTCAGCATATTCTTCAATCACAATCTGAGCTCCAATCTTCTCAATCTCCTCAATTGGCAGCACATCATCATCAAACATCACATCATCATCTAGCATATCATCATCTAATTCTTTCAAAGCATCAATCACATCATCTTCATCATCAACCATCACCACTTCATCACCACCAACTGCACCTGCAGACTCCCCCTGAGCTGTGGAAGTCCCAAGAGCTTGAGTAGTTCTTGGCAACTCACCACCTGCATCTTTCGATGCATTGGGATCATCGTCTTTGTCATTCCTCTTCTTTGTCCTTAACTCGTCGCCTTTACAGCCTGTCTCCCCCTGAGATGCCAAGAACTCCTTCATTGCATCTATAATTCTTCCATGTTCAATCAAGAGGGACGACTGTAGTTGATTCTCTGCTACAAGGCGCTGAATAGCCTGGGTCTGGACAAGATTCACCCTTGATTGTTCAGCCACGACCCGCTCAACTGCAGCTATTCTCTCCGAGTCTGAGAGGGTTGCATCGAAATCAAACCTCATGTTAGATGTGTCTTGAGTATACTCAGCAGGGATCTCGAATGTAACCGGGACATCAGAAGCAGTTGTGGACGTAACCGCAGGTGGTATCGTGACCGACAACCCTGCAGTTGCAACGACTGTCGACTCTACAAATTGTGCCACCACCTCTGAAGGAGTAAGCGTTGAAGGTGGTAAAGACACAATCTCCGGAGTCGTCAGCTGGATAGTAGTGATTGATGGGATGCCGACAGCTGATGTAGCCACCACGGGAACATCCGCGGCGCTTAAACCTGTGACCTGTAGTGATGTAGGAACAATCGACATACCTGACAGTGCGGATGGAGCAAAACGTACAACTCTTGAAGTCTCTCCAGCTCCCATACCTGCACCTGTCCTTTCACGTCTTGATCGTCTAATCAGCTTGTGAATATCCTCTTCTTATTCTGACTCGCTATCACCAACTGTTCTCTTCCTCTTGCCAAATGTTCTCTCTTGAGTCACCAACATCCTTCTCGCCTCTCCATAACATCATCAAGATCTGAGTCAGCCACCGTCGTAGCTGCTCTAGTAACACGCACACTCGAGACACGTTCAACTGGAATCTGAACGTTCTCCTCTGGATCCACCCGATCCATATCGAAGAACCCTTGACCTCCGAATTCTGCATCAAGGTCCACTTCCTCCTCCGGTGACAAAACAGGAGCAGCAGGTATAGCATGAGTTGCTCCTGCCTGTTGTGGTGCCGGGTCTCTGAACTCATCCCCACGAGCTGGCACATACCCCGGGTTTATTAAGTACCCAAAGAGTGGAGTATGCCTTGGACGCAGTTCAGGCTTGCTCCTCGCACTGGATGTACGGCATTGAGCGAAGATACGTTTGCTCACATTCTCCACGTATCTTATTGGACGCCGTTGAGGCAACGTGGGAGCAACATGATTCAAGATCATCTGAATGAATCTTGGATACATGATTAACCTCTCACGGGCCATCGCTCTTCTCTGTCTATCGATTTCGTAAAAGACCATCTGACTAAAGCTATAACGTTTGTTATAAGTCAGAGCTGTCATTGCTGACTGCATGGTCGCACCCATACCATCAGTGCCCGCTTTCCTCCCAGACATGCAGACAATCATAACGTGCATGAGGAAGCGCCACTGATCAAGTAGGAAACCCTTCCTCCGTTGTGTATCGCCCAATGGACCAGAATAGCCCATTCTTAGAAATGCTCCATCGCGAAACGGAGCAACAAACTCCGTAGGGTCATCCCTAGTCTCCTCTCCAAATCGTAACGCCACCCGTATTTGTTCAGATGAGAACTGAACTTCTTGATTATTGATGGTTGCTCTCATAACCGGGGGCTCAACACGGCAATCGTATTCCACCGTCTTCCAGAAATCCTCAATATTGGGTAAGGAAATCGGCAGAGTCGTAGTGATTGCGTGGAATATCCTCGAGCGAAGGAGGAATGTGATTATCTCGCGGTAATCCTCCACACCACTCGCTTCCGGGTCTAAGGTGATGAACATGTTGTGACCCGGGAAGAATTGTCTCTGATTATCTCCTCCGTCATCTCCTCCAGCACCTCCAGCACCGGCAACAGCAGCCATATCTGCAACAAACGAATCAAGTTAGATAAACGTTAAAGCATAACACAAGTTCGCTTGTTACCATGAGCGAAGTTGTGATTAAATCTGTATCGGCGAAGTTAAAGATGGGGCGAAGTTGAGAACAACTTCGCTTCAGCTTTAAGTTCGTCTGATAACTGATAAGTTAAAAGGTCCAGGCGAAGTTAATGTTAACTTCGCCTCACCACAACATCGCCTCAGAACATCGCCTCTCAACATCGCCTCAGAACATCGCCTTAAGCGAAGTTAAGCCTCAGGCGAAGTTACGGATAACTTCGCCCAAACCATAAGTTCGCCTGAATCTGAAACGGCGACAGTAAGGTCGATTACATTCCGGAAAATCTGGTGTTTCTGGTTAATGTGGAGATTAAGGACTCTGAAACACAAGTTTTTAAGGATAACTAGACGACCAGGTTGTACTTGACCACGTGAAAACAAGGTTTGAAATCGGGTTTAAGGATCGATCGGCCGAGGTTATTAACCGGTTATCGAAACAACCTTAGATTAACATCAAAGAACAGATAACATGATGTAATGACCCAACCAACCTTTAAATCGGTTTGAAATCGAAGAAAGAAAACAAAGATGATTGACAGATTGATCGATAAGTTCGCTGAAATTTCGGAGAGAATAAGTTCGCTGAGTTTGAAAATAATGAAACTGTTGACCTTAAGTATTCTTTATATAGGGGCGGAGTTACACAGGCGAAGTTACGGTTAACTTCGCCTAGGCGAAGTTATTCACAAGTTCGCCTGTTTAACAACATTGCCTATATTTACAAGATCAACCCTTATAATTCGAAAATTTGCAATTAAGTTCTAAAACTTCCCTTTAAGAATTAAATGACACGATCAAGTCCAAATAACCATTTATAAAAGCATACAACTACATAAAAAGAAAACTTTTAACAATTAAAGTATAAGGGATCAAATTTCAGTCTCGATAGGGACTACTACGTTTTAGAAAAGATCCGAACAGGAATCATACTAATTACGTGACTGTCATATAGATCCGTGTTTAGCTGTATTATGACATAAAGAAACAGGTTGTAAGCAGGTAAATAACTTAAGATGGTTTTCATCGTTTCTGTGATACGAGTTAGGTTCAATTAAGCTCAAAAATTAAGTGGGCGACAACTCAGAGATTATGATGCCTCCTATCTATTCTCAAAGCATATTTGGCTTTCCCCAAGTCACCCCGAATTGACTTCGACCCTTAGTGTCTGATTAAGTTTACTCTTCATCTGCTTCCCGTTCTCTTTCTTACTCCATGATTAAGAAGTCTTGATATTTTGAACTCTAGAATGTTTCAATAACTCATAAGTTTTTTTTTTTTTTTTTTTTTTTTTTTTATTCAAACATTCATATAGACTTCAGAGTAGTAAACAACTGCAAGTCCCGAATCTGGATCACTGCAGTTTCTTGAAACGCTATCCTCACGGGAATCAGAACACTTACGGGCTCGTGTATGACTGGGTAATCGCTTTTCTGCCTATCATTCGGAAATATATATATGAAGACTTGCAAAACTCTTATGGAGTTTCCACGTAAAATCGAGTAGTTTTAGTTTGTATCACATCTACATTTACGCACCATAAAAAGTTACCATGACATACAATGACTGTCTTAAAGCCTTTTAAGCCTAATAACTTCACTAGTTAAGCACACAGAATCAGTATATCTATCATTTTCCAAGGTTGGATCAATTTTCTGTTAAACATAGACTTGAAAAATAATTTCATTTCCCTTAAAAAAAATTTTAACATTAATCGCCCCGACCAAAACAAAGTCTCAGGTAAACGGCTATCCCGAAGATCCAATGGATCAGCTGGACCGACCACATACTAGTATGTGTCCTTCTAACTAATTAATATGATCGACTAATTTTAAGCGAAAGAATGAAAACTCATCATAAACCACCCCGGTCACTTTCAGTCCTTTGGTTAATGGCTATCCTCAAATTCTACAAGTAGAGAATGAGGACCAAAACATATTCGAAGACAAGTCCTTCAAACTGAGGCAACCGACATATTTTTAAGCGTTAGTGACGTTTTTTTTTTTTTTTTAAATATAATATGAAAAGCATGGTTACTCGGGATTGATCATCCCATTCAGCTCGATAAGGTTTTGAAATCTTGTTTTGTCAAACGCTTTAGTATAAAGATCAGCGAAATTATCAAGCGTATCCACCTTTTCAAGCACAATCAGTTTCTTCTCAGCACAATCCCGTATAAAATGATGATGTATGTCAATATGTTTAGTTTTACTGTGCTTCACGGGATTGTTAGTTACTGAGATAGCAGCTGTGTTATCAATGCAAATAGGTGTAAGTAAGAAATTCAGACCATAGTCGCGCAACTGTTGTTGAATCCAAAGAACCTGGGAGCAGCAGTTGGATGCTGCCATGTATTCTGCTTCACAGGTTGAGATTGCGACCGAAGTCTGTTTCTTGCATTGCCACGACACCAATCTGCCACCAAGAAACTGACATCCTCCTGTTGTTGACTTCCGACTCTGATTGCACCCTCCATAATCAGAATCTGTGTAAGCGACTAGCTCCAAGTCTCCTCCTCTCAGGTACCACAACCCCAGCTTCGGTTTGCCCTAGAGATACCTCAGTATCCTCTTCACACCCTTCAGATGAGATTCTTTTAGGTTTGCCTGAAAGCGTGCACAAAGACAAACAGCAAACATTATATCAGGCCTAGAAGCAGTTAAGTACATTAAAGAACCTATAATAGCCCGATATTGAGTTGGGTCCACATCTGCATCACCGTCTGACTCAGCACCCAATTTGTGATTGACGCAGATTGGAGTGTCGAATGGAGTGCTGTCCTCCATCTTGAAGCGTTTGAGCACATCATGGACATACTTGGTCTGATGAATGAACATCCCATCCTTCTTCTGATCAACCTGCAATCCTAAAAAGAAAGTTAGTTCACCCATAGCACCCATTTCAAACCTCTTTTTCATGACGGCCTCAAATTCTTGACACATGGAGACTCTTGATGCTGCAAAGATAATGTCATCCACGTAGACTTGCACCAGCAGGAAGTCGCTTCCATCTCTCTTGAAGAACAATGTGCTATCTATTTTCCCTCTTTCAAACCCATTTTCAAGCAAGTAATCTGATAAAGTTGAATACCAGGCACGAGGTGCCTGATGTAGTCCATACAATGCCTTGCTTAACTTGTACACGTGATCAGGAAAGTCTGGGTCAGGAAAACCCGGAGGTTGCTCAACATATACTACCTCATCAACTTTCCCATTCAGAAACGCACTCTTCACATCCAACTGAAATACCTTCATCTTCTTATAAGCAGCGAATGCCAAAAACAATCTAATGGCTTCCAACCTTGCGACAGGAGCGAACACTTCATTATAATCAATCCCCTCTTGTTGATTAAAACCTTTAACGACTAGCCTCGCCTTGTTTCTTATGATAATCCCTTTCTCATCTCTCTTGCACTTAAACACCCATTTTGTGCCTATCGCATGCAAATGCTTCGGTTTTTCAACCAAAGTCCAAACTTCCATTTTCTTGAATTGAGCCAACTCTTCTTGCATGGCTTCGACCCACGAGCTGTCCTTGAGAGCCATTTGATAATTCTTCGGTTCAATCTGGCTGATAAAGCAGGTGTACAAGCATTCGTTGATTATGCCTGTCTCCTTGATGCTTGTGTAAACACAGGTGTGCTCATTCAAACTCCGTCTTGTTTGTACACCGGAGGACACATCACCAATCACATTCTCCAAAGGGTGATCTTTATGAATTCTCGTGGTCGGAACAGAACCGACATGCAAATTGTCTTTCAAGTTAGAAGAGAGCTCGTCAATGGTTGTTTCATGCTGAGAGTGAAATGGATTGAAAAATTCTTCTTCAGTCGAGGCAGCAGGGGTATCGACAGCATTTGATGAGGAAGGTTGACATTTATCGATCAGCTGTCTTTGTAATAGGTTTTCTTCTTCATCAAGGATCATCTTCGTAGCAACTCTCTCTTCTTCTTCAGCAATATCCAAATACGGTATGTTAAAAGACTTAAAAAGTTTAACATAGTCGAAAAACTCAGCAGGTCCGTTGCTTGGTTTTGGTGGTTGGTAACTTGTGATATCGGTGTTACACACCACCTCAACCTTGCTGGTCGATGTATTGAAGACACATCTGTTGGGAGTCCCAACAACATAACCGACTAAGATTCCTTCATCGGCTACTTCACCAAATTTAGAATTTGTCTTCAAAATCGAACAAGGGGACCCGAATGGTTCAAGACCACTCAAGTTGGGCTTTCTCCCATGCATAAGCTCATAACACGTTTTACCAAGTCTTTTAACAGTTATGACTCTATTCAGAACATAACAGGCTGTAGCAACAGCTTCAGCCCAAAACACCACAGGAAGCTTTGAATCAGCCAGCATTGTTCTGGCTCCTTCAATTAATGTTCTGTTCTTCCTTTCAGCCACTCCATTCTGTTGCGGTGTATACGGAGCGCTGTATTGGTGTTCAATCCCTCTCTGAAGGCAGAAGATCTCCATCTCAAAATTCTTGAACTTCGTTCCATTGTCACTCCTGATGAACTTAACCCTTTTATCCATAACGTTCTCAACTTTGGTAATCAAATTCTTCACCATCTGAGCCGTTTCGTCTTTTGATTTCAGGAAATACACCCACGAATATCGTGAGTAGTCATCAGTGATCACCAAGCAATAAGAAGTACCTCCTAGACTTTTTGCATTCACGGGACCGAAGAGATCCATGTGAAGCAATTCTAGAGTATTGGCAATTGAATTGACTTTCTTGGTGAGATGGGATTTCTTGTGCTGCTTTCCCTTCTTGCACGCTATACATTTATCTACAAAATTGAAATTCTTCAAGGGAACGCCCAGCACAAGTCCATTCCTGACAATGTGGTTCATCTTCCGAAGATGAATGTGCCCCATTCTCCTATGCCACAATTCGGACTCTGATTCACTCGCTTTTGTCATAAGGCATGATTCTGCCGTGGCCATTTCAGTTGATCTCATATCCATAATATATGTATTTCTTTCACGTGGAGCCTTCATCACAATCCACTCCTCTGGTATCTGAAAACCAGGTTTCAACACAATCGCCTCATTCTTAGTAAAATGAACGGTGTACTCCTTATCACAGATCTGCGACACACTCAGCAGATTGTGCTTCAATTCTTCTACAAAGTTAACTTTCTCCAATGTCATCTTTCTGTTCGACACCGTTCCCATTCCTGTAATCTTGCCACCACTTTCACCGGCAAAGCTCACTCTCCCTCCTTGAACAGGTTTCAAATCGTGTAACAAGTATTTGTTACCCGTCATGTGCCGGGAACAGCCGCTATCTACAACCCAAAGATTGTTGGCAGCCCTGTTCAACTGTTCCTGCACAACAAAGCAAAAGATTAGAATTTAGGGACCCAAGACCAATTGGTCTTGGATCTATACATCCCAAACTTTGGCTTTCCAAAGTTAGTATCTTGATAATTCCTGTAAGTCCTACTAGGATACCTCCTTGTAGATTGATTGTGAGGCCTACCAAACCTTAGTGAATTGAAAGAATTATAGTTTGTAGTTTGGTTATTAGCAGTGTAAAACTAAGATTTGTTTCTATGAAAACCTGAATTAGTCACATTTTTGAATTTTAAATGGTTTTCATTTTTAGCAGCATGATAATTACAATTAGGCTTATTCTCAGTTTTAGTAGGCCTTACACCTCTGAATCGCTGCTTCAGAGGGCAATCTGCAACTAGGTGCCCTAATTGATTACACCTAAAACAACACCTATGCTCAACCTTTTTATCAACCGGTGTTTTAGATGTCGAGGCTTTATTACCGCCCGTTCGTCTCACATATGGTGGGACGTACGGGTTTAGTGGAGTACTCTTTTTATTCGTCTTATCTTTCTCTCCACCATTGGGTAATATCACCTCCTCTTTTGCCTTACCAGACTCGGATGACTTACCCGAATCCGATGAGACTGGACTTGGATCAGAAATTTTAACACTTGAAACAGGCGAACTTGTTTCGCCTCCACTAACATTTGGTTCTTTACAAGTTATTTTAACTGGTACTGTCTGAGCAACCTCAAAATCAACAGATTTTTGAACACTAGGGTTAAAAGTGTAATTGTGATTATAAGGTGGTGGAACCTCATGATAACCGATTCCTCCTCTCTTAGCAGAGGAACCTTGATCACTAACAAGGTGATCAAGAATAGCAGAAGAATTTCTGAACTGCTCTAGTTTTCTATTCAGTTCCACCACTTTTACCTGGTGATCAGCAATCTGTTTTTCTCTATCAGCAATTAGTTTGGTTTTTTCTTCCAAAACTTCATAACTTAAATCAATCACTTCAATTTTTTCAGCAAGTTTTGTTTTTAAACTTTTAACATCTTTTTCGCAAGCTTTTATTTTGACTTTATAGCTATTTTCTCTTGCTTTTAAAATGATGATCTTCTTTTAAGGTTTTAAATTCAGCATCCAACCTAACATACTGATCGGTTATAGTTGCTAATTGCTCAGACAAGTTTTCACATTTAGAGCATGTAAGTTTAGAACATACCTCAGAGAGCTGATCATTAACGTCTGTCATAAGAGCTTTTTCCTCTCCGGTAACCTTCTCACTTTCTTCAGTTTCTACCTTTGCCAAATTTGCCTGCTCAAAATTTTCTTTAGAAAGCAGGTTCCAGTTGTATTCACCATCTTCTCTGGACATCATGGCACTATAATCTTTTCTACCCTCACTTTGCTGTGGAGACCTACCCTGACTTCGTTCCACACGCTCATTCCTGCATTCCTTAGCAAAGTGACCGTTTTGCTGACAATTGTAGCATCTCACCTTCGCCTTGTCAAACCCTGGCTTTCCACCGACAAACTTTCTCCCGGTCTTTCTCATAAACCGCTTCACTCTTCTTACGATCATAGCCATCTGCCATTGCAGATCCATTTCCTCCAGATCATCAGCATCAATCTGGTCATAGTCTTCATCCAACATAGCTGGATCAACAACCTTCCCTTGAATGTAGTTCTCATAGGAAGCAATAAAAGAAGCATAGAGACCAAACTGCTCTTCAGCAGACTTGACACTCATAGGCATCTTAGAGTAGTTGTTGCTGGGAATACTTGGAGAGCAACTACTCTTGCTTACCTGGGGTTGAGAACCACTCGATCCACCTGCTACATAGCAAACATCACCATTTGTGTTGATTGACACATGACCCTCATGTGATGAGTTTGCGCCCGACTCTCCCTTCGAGTAGTAGGCAGCAGATTCAGTCTTCGATCCTGAGCTAGTGTTGATTTTAGCTCCATACATACCTGGATCTTGAACCTGATCCGTAGGTGTCTCTTTTCTGACCATGTTAAGCTCAAAGGTTCTGAGCTTGTTGACTGCCGTTTCTAGATCATATGTGGGAAAGTCTTTGTCTTCCCTCATCAGCACAGTGTACATCTCCCATTTTGGTGGGAGAGCATCTAGAAGCTTCTCAACTATTTCTTCTTCTCGGTAGGAAATTGAATAGTTGCTCAATTCAGTCATCAGATGGTAATATCGAGTGATAATATCATCTAAAGATTCATTCTTCAAATACTTGAAGACTGAGAACTGGGTTTTCAGCAATTTTATCTTTAAAGCACGGATTCCTACATTCCCTTCAAATCTATTCTCAAGAGCTTCCCACAGCTCTCTTGCTGATGTGTACTTTCTAAATGTATGAAGGATCTCTTGCGGAAGAGCCATAGTAATAGCAGCATGAGCCTTGCTCTCGGCCTCATACATCTTTTTCTCTTCGTCTTCCATTTTGCTACACTTTTTGATTTGATCTCGACCTTCATACTCCATAACTGGTGGAATATAACCATCCTGGATGCATACCCACATCTTCGCATCCTGGTATTTGACGTATTGTATGAACCGATCCTTCCATGCAACGAAATCGGTTCCCTTCAGCAACCTTGGGGCCTTAGTAGCTGACCCTGCTTCAACTTCCATCTTCACTAACTCAGAGATGTTAATCGACGACATCTTTCCCGAAAAGTAAGAAACCCGAAAAAGATCAAAAAAATTTTCTGAAAAGTACTGTAGGCGAAGTTACGGATAACTTCGCTTAAGCCTTAACTTCGCCGCTGATTAACTTCGCAGATGATTAATTTCGCTTAAGGTAAGCGAACTTAGGAGGTAGGCGGAGTTGTAGAGAACTTCGCTGAGTAAGGCGAACTTGAGAAGGTAGGCGAAGTTGTGGATAACTTCGCTTAACCTTATATCTTCGCCGAAACCCTACGTATCCTGACGGCAACTTCGCCTGATGAACACGGACGTTTTTGCAGATCTGGAATCTGGATTTTACAAGGTTTTTGACGGTGCAAAGGCTTGAACACGATAGTAGGAGGTAAGATTGACTCAAAAACACAGAAAACACGTCCCGCGAATAGTCGAAACGGGACGAATTCTATACCCGCGTGAATATCCCGAACCACACAATCGAGCAAAAGCTCTGATACCAATTGTAGGTTCCATGGACGGATCGCACGAGATATATCGGTCTACTCAGGTGCGGAATCCCTGCGTAGATCGTTACGAGTATAGAACACAAACCAAACAAACACACGAATAACCGAACACACGTTATATATTATAACTCAAACACGTGACGTAATATCACTGTTACAGACTCTCGTCCTCACGTTACAATGAACTCGAACTACTGAAACGAACTTAAACCACTAACTCTAAACCAAGCCTTAAGCTGGTATATAAATACACGACAACTTCGCCTGGCATGTTCAGGCGAAGTTGTCCATAACTTCGCTTGACTAACAAGTTCGCCTGTTAAGCGAACTTTTCAGTAACTTCGCTTAAACATACAAAACAAAATTAAACATTACAGACTCGATTCAGACACTAGATTATGAACTACTGACACTATGCACCAACACGTCGCAAGCTACATTTTCTTTTCTTTAACTTCTCCTTCATGTATTTTTCAGATATACCCAAAGTGATTTTACATCCACCTCTTTAGAATATTGTTTACGAAGTTATTTTGATTGTTCATTGATCTTCGATCCGTATTCGTTTGTATTTTTACGAAACGTAAATTCGTACATTATTCTTATTCGCTTTATAAAATCGGTTTACATTTGTTATTTCGAATTCTGTGATCTATGACCCATTTCCTATCAACGTAGGTGGAAATTGGGACTATGAACATGTATGTGTACATAGTTACCTAATAGAAACCGTATTTTCATTTTATTTCTACATTTTTACTATCGTTGAACGGTTCTCTCCAAACGAATTCGTTTACTTAGAACAGGGACTGTGTCCAATGTACGTTTCGAGTTTATCTGATGTTATATTTTTACGCAAATTGTTTTGTTTATTCGTGTACTTCTCTTTCACTCGATGTTTTAATTAAACCATTTTGTTGTTCTTGATTTCACCAGTCTGGAACAAATGCTTTATTTTGATTTCAAAACTTCATTTGTTTACTTTGATAAACTCAAGGTTACTACTGGAATTTTTCTCTTCACAAACTTAATCGGTTTCAATATTTTAATATTAAAATTTTCGTTTATCCATTTCATTTCTAGTTATTTTCAACTTACATGTTGTAAGATATAATTGTTTATTCATCTCAACGTTACCATAGGTCACGTCGATGTTTAATTGGAGATTTTTATTTTTTTTATAAACATCCTGATATTTTGATACTTAAAAGGTTCGTTTATTTAAGCTATTCTCGAACCCAATGCGTTATCAAGTTACATATTCATATTTCGCTGGTTAAATGCTATGTTTACATGTCATGTTATTTTCGACTCCATTATTTCAATTACATGTTACGTTGTTCATAATTCTAAATGTTTCATTCTTGACTTCATTACATTGTTTATTTCGTTTTCAACATCGTTTACTTGGTTAAGACACGATGATCTTATTTACTTGGTTTAGTCTTTTCGCGTTGTCCATGGCCTAAATGTATTTCTAACGTTTTTACCCTTTTAATTCATTATTTTATTTCAATGTTTTATATGAAAATTTTATTTAATTATCTAAAGTTTATGGTCTAAAACCACACAATAGAGGAAATTATATGGACCATCCGACGATAGAGGTAATTATGGGTCGACACGTAATTATCAAAGTACTCGCATGGAAAATATAATGAGTCCGGCTGTGTGAAATAACTCGGAACTTGGAATGATTTTGGGGAACGGGAAAAATACAATATGATAAGGGCATGGTGGATACGCCGCTGGTACTTCCTATATAGTAGTGTCCTTGTCATATTTCTATTTGTGGCGTTCTTTCGTGTCATTCAAAGATTTGACGTTGTTTTACTTTAATATGTAAAATTGTTAAAATTTCTAACAACTCCGTATATTAGTTGTTCTCTTTTAAATTTTATTTTTATTTTAATTTCTGGACGAAATTTCTAAAAGTTGTAAGTCCTGTAACCTTCGTTACTTTTTAAACCCGAAAACCCGACCCATTTTAGATTTTCGGTTTTCGGTGTGTGTGTCCCAAGTTTCGTTTCATTTATGTATAGGTTTTTGGTATTTATATTCGTCAAACCGACTCATTTTGTCGTTTCAATTCATTCTAGTGTCTTGTTTATCATTAATAGATTATCCTTGATGATTTACGATTATTTAAAGTCTTTACTCAAATAAGTCCCGAACTATCCGGGTATAATATGAAAAATATTTAACTTCATAAAACTTCTATATCATTTTAATAACAAATCAAAAGTTTAAGGTTTGTTATGTAAATATTTATTAAATTCTGTTTTAGTATTATATGAAACATGAGGGACTGAAAATGTAATATAAAAATAATAATGAAAAAAAAATGAAGCAGCCAACCATCCCCTTCTTCCCGTTCGTTTTTCCGGCCAGCAGATCCGGCGACCGGAATCCGGCGCCGGTGACGCATGAAACACCACATAAACAGCCGCGGTTGGTCCGTTAATTGATACTAAACGATTCGCCGTTACTCTTTAGCAATAACACGTGAGTTAATTCGTCATTTAATTATCCATTAACCCGTATTAATTGCCAACTCGCCATAATTATTATAAACAAACAATAATGAGTATTAATATCTTTACGATCCAATTGTGATTATACATAGTCTTTTAATCTGCAACTAAACTCATCCACAATTTCCTTTTAATCTAATTTACACTCTAAAACTCATAATCGTTCATCAAAACCCGATTCCGGTCACCTCGCCGTTCACCATCATTCCAACGTTGTTAAAGGTAATAGTTATATGTTTTTGAATCCTTTTGAGCCGATTAACAAAAACCCTAACATAATTTGATCGAACATGGAATGGATTAATATATTTGAAAAGCTAGGGTTTGATGAAGAAGATGAACATGAAGTTTATATAATATAATTATATATTTTCTGATCTCATAAACAACTTACAGACTTTGTCCGTTGGTTAGTTCATCAGTGTTACAACCAGAGGACCTAGGTTCAAACCCGGGTCAGAGCATTTTTGTTTTGTTTGTTTTTATTTCCAAGATCTTTTCTTTAAAATATATTAATCAAGTTAAATTGTTATAAATCAAATAAAATTATTTTAAGTTAAACAAAATTAAATATAAATTATAGTTACCATTTTTCACTTAAAAATCCGACTTTCGTTTCCGTTAAGTTTTCGTTAGAAACCTGATTAATATTTATAACTATTATTTCGTTAAACTTTATATTACACTAACACTATTATTTTCAAAGCTAAATTCCGTTAAGATCCATAATTTCCATAAACGTTTTAATAGTCAAATTTGATAAATCTCATAATTTAAACTAATATTAAATTAATATTCGTTTAAATTCATTAATATATAAAATAATATTATAATATCCAACTCCATAATAAAATGTACATTCAACACCTCTAAATTCCGACAACCCGGTTTATCTACTTTTATAAGACGTTAGTTAATATTAATTTTGTACTTTTAATTCTAGTTCGTGAAGTTCAATTGCTTCGGTTTCATTTATGCACTTTCGGTTTTATTTCAAGTTTGTCTTCAACTTCAATGTGAGTTTGTCACACACCCTTTTTACTCTTTTACTACTTTTGGGGGTAGCATATATATCCTATCCAAATTACAATTTCGTTTATTCATTATTTACAAACTATAATTCGCTACATGGACTTGTGTGTTTACTTGTTACTTGCTACAAATTACTTGCTCATGGATTACTTCGAGATAGTATGATCATACGCCCCCTTTGCGCTCAATACATTTGTTTTATGAGTGGAAAAATGGCCTCATTATCCGAGTACGTTGGTGCACAATCCGCTTTAGCCGGGGTGTTACATCTTGTTCCTTTATCTTCACTCCCTGAGACGTAACAATTTCACGAAGGGCTTTGGTCTCTTTTTGGCAAAAAAAGACATAGCTCAGCAGCTTTCTTTGATTTTCCATCATACGCTCTTGATTAAGATGGTCAGCAGACATTTGATTTTCATAAAGATGAATTAAGCTCAAGAGCATATTCATCTGTTGATCCTGTGTCATAGCATGAACGAAGGAGGGATTGGCTGAACAGGACCTTGAGGATGATTAAGCCTCATAAATTAAATATCCATAGGCTGTGGTGGCATCATCGTCGGTGTTGGGGAAACCACCGATGTAGCAGTCGTAGGCCTTGGTAATGTAAATAAAACAGATTGTGGGATCATACCAAGCCTAGGATCAGTTGTGAGTGTGGTCGTCTGTGTGAGTTCCGAGATGGTAGTAGTAAGAGGAACCACCGGTCTTTGATTAATGGACGACCTTGGAGGCTGAACTCCAAAAGAAATACCAGCACCAGCAGTCACTCTACGTTTAGATGACCCTTCACCAGCTATCTCTTTCCCTTTTCTTTTACGTTGAGCAGCTGCCTCAACCTCAACACGACGTTGGTGATCATTTCCACCTTCATCACCATCGTCCCACTTGACCTTCTTCACGCTCAGAATCCGAATCATAATAGATCCAACGATCATTTAAAGGACATACAAAATCAGGATTGGATACATGACCAATCAAGCGCTTGAATCTTGGTGGAGGATCTTGACGGTATAACTTCATCCTCCTCATTATATCCGCTTGCATATGTTCCAACTTCAATACATCATTTCGGAGTGTAGGATCGATCACCAAGTCACGAATTGCATCCTGAACAAAAAATTGGATAAATCGTGGATACATTAAGAATTTCCTATGGCATTTCTCTACAAGACAATTCTCTTTGAGATGATAGAAGATCATCTCAGAATAGTTGAAAGGTTTGTTTAGGATTAACGCAATGAATGCCGACTGAAGCATGATACTGCATTCATCAAAACCACATTTCCGTCCACCAAGGTAATGTATAAGAACATGTAGTAAGTACTTGTATATGGGGCACAAGTACGCCTTGTTATACATGGAACTCTCAAGATTTCCAGCGTAGAACAAAAGATTAAATAGCCCACTAATCAACTCCTTGTGAAACTCACTCGGGTTATCCATAGTATCTCCGAACCTCAATACCATTGAATAGTCTCAGTTGATATCACAACTGGTATTTCATTCACCTCAGCAGCAATGTGATTTTTCGTCTCCACAAAACGAGCAGTATTCCAGAATTGACGGATAATGCTGAACCGAACTTCCGGATTTGCTGTGACAGCATAGTTGATATATAAGCGACGAATGAAGGCCAACATCTCCCCAAAAATATTCTCGTCAGCAAAGTTTGTACCAACAAAAGCACTAATCATATGCTTTTTGTCGTACGAGAGTAATGGAATATCTTGTTCTTGTTGTCGTTGTGGCTCAGTAGCAGGAGGATCTTGATCCATATTTGCAGCCATAACTGATAATAAATAACCTCGAGATTTAGTAAAATGATCAATAAATAATATTAATATAACTTAAAATTTATAACAATTAAAATTTTAATATATAATAATTTATAATGTCATTCGTTAAAAAGAAGCTAATTCGTTATAACAAACTGATGTTAACTTATCACGAACTGACTAATTAGTTATCAATTAAAGTAAACGAATTAGGCATAACGAATCAAGAGTGACTGACAACGAATTAAAAGACGGATAGAATTTGATTCGTTATCATTGTTTATAAAGAGATGATTCGTTAAGCCTTAGTAACGAATTGAACACGAATTAGTTTCAATTCGTTACCATATGAAGAATGGTCACTAATAAGGCTTATTGTTTGACTAATTAAAGTCAAAGTCAAAATTAGCAAGAACATGAACAGTCAAAGGTTGAAGCTGAATCAATTAGCACATAATCAACGATGAAAGCCGAACAGATGATCACAAGGATCTCGAAAACAGATCGCAACATGATTCAGATTGTCCATTTTCACCAAATTTTGATATAGATTAGGTAAATTGTAGGTTTTATGTATAACTTAACAACCGATAGTATAATCGATTAATTAACCCCTAAAACGTTCATCAAAACTGACGAAAATCATTACGCAATGATCTCCATTACCTTGCGATTCATAATTGAAGATCAAAACAACGTTTCGTTAAGGTCGGAATTTTCAGAAAATTTGGGCAGAGGTTCGTTGCTTAAGTGGGAAGAAAATGAATAGTGAGACGAATGGGTTTCACGAGTCCCTATAAGCCACAGCTTGACACAGTTTCCCAGACAAAGAATCATTTGATTCATTCAAATTTGAAATAACGAATCAACCGATTCATCATCATATTTAAATACACGTGTCACACGAATTAGACTTAAATAGTTAAATAACGAATTAGCAGTAATTCGTGCTTAATTCGTTAAGTTATATATAACGAACTAAAGGTCATTCGTTACAGAGTGGCTGAAGCGAATTAGGTTAACGAATTGAATTGTATTTCATTATAAATGACCTCAATTCGTTATTCATAAACAACGAATTAGATTTATTTAATTTCAAATTGAATAAATAAATCAATTAAATAAAAGAATATTTAAAGTAATAAATTAATCAACGAAATCCCGTATCCCGATGATCTAATACCTTAACGACCTTAACCTACTGTGGTAAATTGTAATATCTTAACACGTTTTACGTTTAAAAATACTTAAATTAAGTATATTAAATAATATGTAAAAGAAAAAGTAAAATCTTTTTGGAATTATGTATTTTTGATGTAAAATATTTACAAGAAAAATATCCGAAAATAAAACAAAAAGCAGAAAAACAAAATATTTGTGTTTTTATATGTTTTTTAAAAGCAGTACATATTTTTGGATTATTGACGAGTTTAAGCAGAGAATCATATTGACCAAATTTCCCTTCCATCACATTTTATATTTCAGCGATATTATGATTGGCGTTAAGACGGTGATTGATATTGTTGTCCACTTAAATCTTATAACAAACTTTCAAGCGTTTCTGTGATATGATTAAATGTTCAATTAGAGCACAGAATATCGGAAACTATCAGCCCCGAATCTCGGTTCAAGCTTAATTTGATTTTTACCGTATCACCCCAACTTGCCTTAAACCATTATATTGTTGATCAAAATTTGAATTTATGGGAATTTGTGAGCAATGCATTGAGTCCATCTGTCGGCTTACATACATTGTATCCCCTGGGGTCCGTTTCTTACTGGTATTGAGACGCGCGGAAGGGAGGAACAAATGTATGACTAACAACGGATTTTGATCAAGTTAGTAGTTTAAATTTGTACAAGGTACAGCAGTGATCAATGTTTAATGACTTTGGGTTTGCTCTAAAAGAGAATGAAATATTCATGCATATGAATACCCAGATGGTTAAGCCGCATAAAGACTCACAGTGTCCAGAACCCCAACGCATGTTATTTGCTTTATTTTATTTTTGGTGATCACACAAATATAAGGCTTGAGTATGACAGGCTAGTACATTTCTGCCGTCCTTATCGAGATTTTTGTTAGAGACTGACACCTCTTTCAATTTGACATATCTTAATGTTTATAGCACGTACTTTACTCTAACAGGTTGTTTAAGACTTATCAATGCACCAATGCAATTAAGCACTTAGTCTTTTAAGCTTATTTCTTTCTGGATATGGAACCAGATGATCAATGTACTATCATTTTTTCTTTTTGCTTCAAAACTTAAAATTTTGAGAAGCATAAAAATAATAAATTCAATCGCCCCAGTCACTTTCAGTCTATAGATTAATGACTATCCTGTCATTCCACAAGTGAATAAGAGGACCAAAACATGCAAGCATGTTCCACAAACTTAAATAACTGACATAATTTTCAGCGAGAGGAAAAAGTAAAATGTATAACAATCGCCCCAATTACTTTCCATTGTCAGGTAAATGGCTATCCCGAACATTTACAAGTAAATATTAGGACCAAACATATACAAGTATATGTCCTTCAAATATGAGTAATTGACGTAATTTTCAACGAATGTATGCAAAAATCTTTTTGGATTTTCACTTTACATACATAAAACACAATCTTTTTGTCTTTTTCAAAATAAACAAAATAAAAATTCATAATCTTTTTGGTTTTTCCGATTTTTCTATACATACTAAAACACAATATTTTTAGTTTTTCAAAATTTTCAATGTTTTTGGATTTTCAAAGTATTTTAAACAGGAAGACACAATATTTTTGTCTTTTTCAAATTTTTCAATGTTTTTGGATTCTATCTATACAAACTAAAAGCACAATATTTTTATATTTTCTATTTCACCCCCAAAATCCAAAATCAAAATAAAAGAAAAGAAAAATAAACCGAAAATAAAGATAATTATCCTTGTTTCAGGATATCTTCAAAGGTTTTTAATCCATTTAAACTAAGCAAAAAATTAAATCGAGTTTTGTCAAATTCTTTGGTAAATAGATCGGCTTTTTGAAAATCGGTATGTACTTTCTCAAGATCGATTAATTTCTTTTCAAAACAATCCCATATAAAATGATATCGAATTTCTATATGTTTCATTTTAGAGTGTTGTACGGGATTTTTGGTGATGCTAATGGCAGCAGAGTTATCAATTAAAATTGGAGTAGTAAGAAACTTCAAACCGTAGTCGCGCAGATGTTGTTGGATCCATAGACCTGTGAACAGCAATTCGAGGCTGCCACATATTCTGCCTCAGCGGTTGAAGTGGAGACCGTTGTCTGCTTCTTACACTGCCAGGAAACAAGCCGGCTTCCTAAGAATTGACACCTTGTTGTAGTCGATTTGAAATTAATCTTGCACCATCCATAGTCTGAGTCAGAAAATGCGCGAGTTCAAAATTATCGTCCTTGGGGTACTATAACCCGATGTCAGGATTGCCCTCAGATATTGAAAAATACGCTTGACCGCTGCCAGGTGAGTCACTCGGGGACTAGCTTGGTACCTAGCACATAAACAAACTGCAAACACTATGTCAGGTCGAGAAGTAGTAAGCTACATTAAGGAACCAATCATAGCTCGATAAAGGGTAGGATCGACGGTGTCCTCCAATTCATCCGGTGATAAATTGTGACCCACAGGGAGAGGAGTTGAAGGGATTTTTCTGACAGTTATCTTGAATCGGCTCAAGATATCATTCACATACTAAGTCTGGTGAATAAAGATTCCTTTCGCAGACGGATGAACCTGCAACCCTAAAAAGAAGTTCATCGCTCCCATCGAGCTCATTTCGAACTTTTTTTGCATTGACTTCTAGAACTCCTTACATAAGTTGTCATTTTTTGACCCAAAGATAATGTTGTCGACATATATCTGAACGAGGAGAAGATCATTACCAATATTCTTATGAAAAAACGTGCAATCGACAGTCCCTCGCTTGAAGCAGTTATCAGTCAGATGGTCGGCAAGCGTGCCATACCAAGCTCTCGTGGCTTGATGTATACCATAGAGGGCCTTGTTTAAGAGGTAAACTCGGTCCGGATAATTAGATCCGCATAAGCACACAATACAATATTCTCACTTGAAGAAGCAACTTGATGACGTGTTTGCACACCCAAATCAAGTTCTCCAAAGATGTTGTCCTTTGGATGATAATTATGAATCCTAAGAGTGGGATTCTCAGGAACAACAACATTGTCTGTTAAGTTACTGAGATTCTCCTCAGCATCATGAGACGATTCACCAATCTCATGTGTTTCAGGGAATGGAGCCGAGGAAGAATCAACAAAATGACCATCATCAGATGAGATCGAAATCACATCAGATGTATAAGAAAGATCATCTTGTGATGCGTCAACATAAACATGACTAAAAGATCTTGGAGGTAAAAATTGATCTTCTAAATGCGCCCGAACCAAATCTTCATCCGGTTGATCCTCCATTTGAGTAAAAGAATTAAATAAACTCTCATAATCAAACATCCAATCAGGACCTTTTCCTTGGGAAGTAGTGGTGTACCGTTGACAATCAACATGATACCATTCCTCTACACAACCCAAGGTAAAGTTAAATACTCTCTTTTTAGGTGATGCGTAACCCAAGAAATAACCTTCAATAGTTTTTTCTTCAAATTTTCCTGCATCTTTCTCCAACATAGTACAAGGACAACCAAATGGTTCCAAGTACTTCAAATTAGGTTTTCTCTTGTTAAGAAGCTCATAACTCGTCTTTTGAAGCTTCTTCACAGTCAAAACACGATTGAGCGTATAGCAAGCAGTATTCACAGCCTTATTCCAGAATTGAACAGGAAGCTTAGAATCTGCAAGCATAGTTCTTGTTGCTTCAATCAATGTTCTGTTTTTTCCTTTCAACCACCACATTCTGTTGTGGTACGTAAGGAGAACTATATTCTCGATGAATTCCCTTTTAAACACAAAAGAAATCCAACACGTTGTTTCTAAACTCTGTAGCATTATCACTTCGAATACGTCTCACTTTCAGTTTGTATAGTGATTCAATATTAGTGATTAAGTTTTGAACCAGAATGGGTGTTTGATCTTTTGAACTCATAAATAAAACCCATGAATATCTTGAATAGTCATCAGTGACGACCAAAAAATCTCAATCTCCAGCGATATTCGCACGATTCACAGGACCGAACAGATCCATATGAAGTAGTTCCAATGGAGTGTCAATGGTATTGATTAACTTAGATGGGCGGGACTTCTTTTTCTATTTACCCTTTTTGCAAGCAACACAGTGGTCAGATAATTTAAAATGTTTCAAGGAAACACCTTCGACCAAGTCATTAGCCATTAAATAACTCATCTTCCAAACATGAATATGACCCTCCTTCCGTGCTAGGGAATCGTGTCCTTTTCAGTTGCCTTAGAAACAAAACACGTTTCCACAGAAGTTGATGCTTTAGAAGACATGTTTAATACATAAATATCATTCGATCGAGGGGATCACATGACAACCATGTCCTCGGGAATAACGTATCCCGGTTTCAGAATCAGACATTCTTTATCATTAAATACAATAGTGTATTTCTTATTACAAAATTTGTGACACACTTAATAAATTATGATCAACGTTATCACAATAGTTGACTTTTTCAAACGTGATATGCCCATTCGAAACTTCACCTTCTTGTGTTATCATACCCATAGAATTCCCAGCAAAAGCAACATACCCTCCTTGAATATTTCTAACAGTTGTTAAGAGATCAAGATTGCCAGTAATATGATGAGGACATCCACTGTCCATTATCCAGTTCTCATCAGAAATAGTCTTGGATGAACCCTACACATGAAACGAAAATGAATAGTTCAAAAAGGCGGCCCAGGCCTCAGTCTTGGGTACCTCTTGAGTTTCTCTTGGAAGTTTAACATTAATTGAATCTGAATGTTGTTTAGCCACTTTTGAGTATAACACAGGTCTTTTCGACTTTCATCGTAAGTAAGCAGCTTGAACAATATTCGCATTCACATTTTTGCAAATTGGTTCAGTGGATACAAATTTGGGCTTATTATAACGTACATTCTCATTAACATGAATCACCTTTCGTGGATTCATATCAGAAAACATAATATAAGTTTCATCATCAAACGACGTCGGTCGTTTCAAAATCTCATTGATCAAAGGAACAGGTTTGGATTGTTCCTTGATAAAAGGATGAAGATGTCGAGCTTTCTTCAATCCACAGTTTCTAACAACATGACCGTGTTCACCACAGAGAAAGCATATTCTCATGTCAACAAGTTCATGTGAGGGTTTAGCAGAAACATGTGCAGTTGGAGATTGATGAAAAACGCCAGCAATTGGACCTTATCCAAGTCATCAAAAGTCATAGATTTTCGTTTCATATAAAAATCCAAATTTGAACTATTTGAAAAGCTTTGTAAAGAATCAATTCCATTTGACTTTACAAAATGAAAATTTTTAGCATATTTTAACAAACTTTTCGCTTTTATCAACGGATCTACCACTTTGATGTCTTAGATTTCACAAACTTGTTTTCAAGGTCTTGTACCTTAGAAGTTTCATTGTGAAAGACACTTTCAATCAATTCGGGTTTGATGATATCGAGTGGAATGTCTTTCTCAGTGAGCATTCTGCTTATTACTTTAAGCTTAAATACACGAGTAGTTGATGGCTTAGAAACACTAGGATTGATAAAATGCATCAAATCCTCATCAGAAATTGTCGTTTTTCTGCTTTCTTGGCCTTCACTGGTTTAACCTTAACTTGTCCTTCCTTTTTCACTTGAGTTGTGTGTGAACCATACACATCCTCCTCAAATTCATGAGGTTCACATAAAATGTGATTCAAACTTGGAATGTTCTGATTTTTGTGTATCACTTCTGGTTCAAACACATCTTCAATGATAACTTTCACAACATTTTCAACAAAAACTTTGTTGCTTTCAACATGATCTTTTTGAGTTGATGATTGGGCTTTAACATTATCTGATTTTACTTGTTTAGGTTTTTCTGAAATAACAGATTCATTCACAATCACTTCTTCTTTTCTAGCAAAAGGATTTGCTGTATAATCATTATGAAATGGTGGTGGTACTTCAACAAAACTTACACCTCTTTTAGAATCTTTTTGCTTACCAGATACTTCGATTATCTCATTTAGCAAAAATGATGAATTTCTAAATTTGCCAACTTATTTTTCAACTCAAGAACTTCATTGTCAAGCTCATTTATCTTAGAACGATGTTTCAAGATTTCCTGAAATTTTTTATCGTTGATTGTCATTTTTACTGACAATTCAGCCATAAGGTCATGATTACTTACAGACAATGCTTCAATTTTCTCCCTAGATCTCATTTGAGATTCTAAAGATTGTCTATAAGTATCCTTAAGTGAATCAATTTCTCTTACAAAACAATCATTATGATTTTTCAATGATTTTAACTTAGACTTGTTTTTCTCACAAGACACATTAGCAGATAAATTAATAGAGTTAGGAACAGAAGAACTAACCTCGTTAATTTTGGTCATGCAAGCAAAAGCAGTTGGTTTCTTCTCACATGAGTCATTAGAATCAGACTCAGTATCATTGTCAGAAAATTATCATTTGACTCGAACACGACCAAGTTAGCTTGATTGTCGTTGCACAACAATCTTTGTGACCAATCAGTTCCATCAGATAGCAAAGCTTGTGACCCAGAAGCAAATGGTTTCTTTCCAAAAGACGTATCAGCATCATTACCTCATTTCACAGAAGAACTTTGATCTTGATTTCGAGGACCAGTGTACCCCTTCTTCGGTTTGTCACACTTCTTGGCAAAATGTCCAAATTCTTGGCAGTTATAACACTTAACTTTCAGTTTATCGAATCCAACCTTCTTGTTTAATGATGGAAGATCTTTGCCAGTCCTTTGCATGAACCTTTTCACTTTTCTAACAATCATTTCCATATTCCATTTTAAATCCATCAAGATCAATTTGGTTATAATCTTCATCAGTCAACTCACTTGTGGCCATTTTACTACTAACCAGATTCTCATAAGAAGTCATGAAGGCACACAAAAAGGCAAAATTTTGTTCAGTCTTCTTCATGTCCACATTCGGTGGACCCAGAACTTCCATCAGTTAAAAAGCATGCACGTGGATCACTATAAATTGTTGTAGCATTTGCACTTGCATTCGGAGTGAGGAATGCAGTTATCGGAGATATTGTTGAACTCAAAGGCATACTTCCACCATAAAAGGCCTGATCTTAACTTTCCTTAGATGACTTTTGACACTTTAGATCATATTCCCGAGCTTCAATCTTTTGCATAACCTCAGAAGCAGTCAAATCTTCATTATTGAAATAATTATTCTCTTTCAACACCATTAAGAATGTTGAGTATGAACTCGGTAAAGCACCTTTAATCATGTCTAACTTGTCTGATTCAGAAGTTTCAATCTTTAACTTTTCCATCTCAACAACTAAATGATTGAAACGAGTTGTCTTTTCTTTAGCAGTTTCACCTTTGAGTAGGTTAAAATTTCTGAATTGAAACTTTAACATTACTTTCTTACTTCCGCAGTATTACCCATACTTCTCATTCGGATGTGTTGAAACAAAGAAGCACTAATCTTGATGCTTCCCACTTGATGGAATAGATTATCTGGTAAAGCCATAGTAAGAGTCGAGTAAGCTTTTGTTTCGCTCTTTCTAACGCCTTTTTCTCCTCTTGAGAATATTGTGTAATAGGTTTAGGAGTGAATCCAGTTGTTTCATCTCCAATCATTGGTACAGTATACACTTCATCAAGACAATAGGAACAACCAGGATGAACAGAAACCAGATGAACACGAAAACGAGGTTCCCATTTAGCAAAGTCACTAAATTTCATCAGTCGAGGACACTTGGAATGAGATCCAATTTCAGTGTCCAATTGTAACATTTGTTGCTATGAGTAAGTTTTGAGAAGCTAATGCATACAAACCAGCCATCTTTATAAGTAACAATCAATCAAACTTCAAGGACTAAAAATGAAAAAGTTCTAACGAACTGGGAACAGTAGTTGTAACGAACTGAAAATAACGAATCAATTGTACGAATTGATTGTTATCTAAGTAACGAACAAAAAACAGTATTACACGAATTAGCTTATGATTAATTGGTAACGAATCTAACGAACTGAGTCAACGAATCAGGTCAAGTGGACGAATCAATCCTAAGAATAAGAGTAATGAATCAGAACTGACAATAACGAATCAAAGTAACGAATCAATGATTCAATCTTAACGAATCCAAGTAATGAATCAATGATTCAAGGTGACAAATTCAGATCCAAACCAAAATCAACTCAAATCCAATCCAATTACCAGTTCCATTCATACAAACACTCCTTATACCTTACTCAACACAGATCCACCTCAAATCAATCCATTAACACCTAAATCAAGTATTAATTCAATCAAATTCAAATAAACTAAATAAACACAAACTGAAATTGATAACACTTCAATTAACAATCTGTAACACCAGATCAAGAGCAATTCGATCATCGAAAGCTCTGATACCACTTGTCAGAACCTCAGATCTAAGATCTAAGATCTAAATACGATTAACCGGATCTAGTTCATTGATCACTGTTAGCGGGTATAGATTATATGTGTATATATATCTGATATATTATTAGTATTAGGTGTATTATGTAATAGCTTAACGAAGTTTGGATCGGGAGAGAAAATGGACCGAGTGTTGATATGTTTATTCCAAAACTTAAATTATTAGAGGACAAACCCTCTATGTATAGAAGATGGATCCAATTCGTTACACAACCCATAACAAATTAGAGTCCACTTCGTTACATTACATATAACTAAACAAGACATAACGAATCAACTGATTGTATTCGTTATGCCCCATTCGTCAACATTCCATAACGAAAGAGAATAAACAAAACAAACTACTTCCCATTCGATAAACATCCTTAACGAATGGGAGGAAACTTAACTTAACTGTCTAGTTCGTTAAACATCCTTAACGAACTAGACATACATTAACGAGCTAGACTATTATAATAATATCTTTTCATTAATAAATACAAAACGATAAATACAAAGGCTCGAGACGCAAAACCGTGCATTAACAAAATGGCCACTGTGATTCCCGAACATGTAACCCAAATCCAAGATACCCAACTTCCTCCACCCGTTGTTGCACCCGTTGAACCCAAACCCGTACCTACCCATACAAGCAATTTACTAGTGCCAACCCAACCGAGTTCTTGGGTACGAACTGTGTGACTACCTTGTTGCGATGGTTTGATTCCATAGAGAATGTGTTTAGATACAGCGAGTGCCCCGGAGCAAAAAAGACAAATTTCGCTTCAAGCATGTTTAGAAAAACCGCTCTAACATGGTGGGGTAGTGTTATGCACCTCCAAGGGTCGTAAGCGGCTATGGCTCTTCCATGGACTGACTTCAAGGCACTTATGATGAAGAAGTTCTGTCCCAAACACGAACTTTAAAAGCTTGACGAGGAATTTTGGAACCTCAAGCAAGATAGTGGTGATAATGCCGCCTACTCACTCCGTTTCCACGAGTTGAGCATTCTCGTCCCTCATTTGGTTACCCCGGATGAGCGTGAGCTTGACAAATACATTGGGGGTTTACCAATGAAAATCCGGGACTTGGTCATGACTAGCAAACCCGTGAATCTTGAGGATGCCATCACTCTATCTGGTGCGCTATCGGAGAATCATGTGAAGGCGGGTACCCTAACCCTCAAGAAGCCAAACAAGAAAGCGAAGCCCGAACCCGCTCCTCAAGCCAAGGTTGAACCCGCACCTCAAGCCATTAACTACTCCAACTCTTCCCATCACAAAAACAACAACAACAACAGCAACAACAACAAAAAGAAACCCAAAACCAACTACCGAAACTATGCCGTTACTCAACCCCAACCACAACAACAAAACCAAACCCCTCCTCAAACCCGAAAACCCTATGTTGGTACCTCCCCGCTATGCAACAATTGCCAACTTCCCCACCCACCAAACATGCCTTGTCGCCATTGTACCATTTGTAACCGACTTGGTCATCTCAACACCACCTGCCGATCAGCCAAACGAACCCAACCTAACCAACTAAGAACCATTCCCTAAAATTCCCAAAACCGATATGCACCCTACCCACCAAACCAACCCCAACAACCCCGAGCTTTCTTCAATTGTGGCGATCCCAACCATTTCCGCAACAATTTCCCTCTCCTCGCTTTTGCTAACCAAACCATGACCGTACCTTACTACCAAACCCCAAGCCTACCAAGTCCAAACCTATCAACCTCAACTTCCCCAACTCAATGCACCAGTTATCCAACCCATCCAAGCCATACAAGCACCACCTCCTCCTCCACCGCAATCACCTCAAGTCAACCATGGAAATCAAGGGCGAGCTTTTATGATGAACGCTAATCAAGCTCAAGTGGCAAACGATGTTGTGAACGGTATGTTTTTGGTGAACCATCATTTGGCTTCTATTTTATTTGATACTGGTGCCGATAGAAGTTTTATTTCTTTGAAATTTGAATTGAAACTTTCTATGCCTCGAACCAAGCTTTCCCGACCGTTGTCTGTTGAAGTTGCCAATGGCAATTCCATTAGCATCAATTATGTCGTCCGCGATTGTTCTCTCATCCTTTCCAAGCATAAATTCTCCATCGATCTCATCCCGATGCAAATGGGAAGTTTCGATGTTGTAGTAGGCATGGATTGGTTATCTTTGCACCGTGCCGAAGTCGTTTGTTTCGATAAGTTCATTCGCATTCCGTTCGACAACGGTAAAATTCTTAAAGTCTTTGGCAACACAACTTCTAAAAGACTTAATCTCATGTCGTGCTCCCAATCGTAAAAGTACTTACGCCAAAAGTACGTTTCATTTTTAACTCTCGTGGTGATAAAAGACAAAAAGGAAAAGAAAATACAAGATATCTCAATTTTTCGTGATTTCCTCGACGTCTTTCCCGATGATGCCACCGGTCTTCCGCCCGTTCGTCCGATTGAATTCCGAATCGATCTTGTGCCCGGCGCAATGCCCGTGGCCAAGGCTCCTTATCGTCTAGCCCCGTCGGAAATGCAAGAATTGTCAAACCAACTCGACGAACTTTCCGATAAAGGTTTCATTCGTCCAAGCTCTTCTCCTTGGGGCGCTCCGGTTTTCTTCGTGAAAAAGAAGGATGGTTCGTTTCGTATGTGCATCGATTACCGAGAGCTTAACAAACTCACTATCAAAAATCGTTATCCCTTGCCAAGAATCAACGAACTATTCTACCAACTTCAAGGCGCAATGTGTTTCTCAAAAATCGATCTTCGATCGGGTTATCATCAATTGCGTGTTCGCGAAGAAGACATTCCTAAAACCGCTTTCCATACTTGATATGGACATTTCAAATTTTCGATCATGCCTTCGGGTTAACAAATGCACCCGCGGTATTTATGGACCTCATGAAACGCGTTTGCAAACCATTCCTTGATAAATTCGTTATTGTCTTTATTGATGACATCCTTATCTTTTCTAAATCCAAAGCCGAACATGAACATCATTTGCGTTCCATTCTTGAGCTCCTTAGAAACGAACGACTTTATGCCAAGTTCTCAAAATGTGAATTTTGGCTAAAGGAATTTCAATTTTTGGGACACATCGTAAACGACAAAGGTATTCATGTAGATCCCGCTAAAATTGAGGACATTAAGGATTGGAAAACTCCAACGACTCCCACGGAAATTCGATCCTTCCTCAGTTTGGCCGGATATTATCAGCGTTTCATTCGAAACTTTTCTAAGATCTCTTTGCCTCTTACCTCCCTCACTCATAAAGGGAAACCATTCGATTGGGGTTCGAAGCAGGAGGAAGCTTTTCAAACTCTCAAGAACATGCTTTGCAATGCTCCCGTTCTAACCCTTCCTGATGGAAACGACAATTTCATTGTATTTTGTGATGCCTCCTATCAAGGCCTTGGTTGTGTCCTCATGCAACGAGGTCAAGTCATCGCTTACGCATCAAGTCAACTAAAGGTCAACGAGAAGAACTATACGACTCACGATCTCGAACTTGGTGTTGTCGTTTTCGCTCAAAAAATCTGGAGACATTACCTTTATGGTACGAAATGTGTGGTTTTTACCGATCATAAAAGCCTTCAACATATTTTTGACCAAAAATATCTCAACATGAGACAACGAAAATGGGCTAAATTACTTAGTGATTACGATTGTGAGATTCGCTACCACCCCGGTAAAGCGAATGTTGTCGCTGACGCCCTAAGTCGAAAGGTTAGGGTTAAATCCGTTCTGCTCTTAAGTATTGTTGTTCAAAAATATCTTCAAATCCGTATCTTTCAAGCTCAACATACCTCCGTTGAAGAAGGTAACATGTACGACGAAATTTCATGTGGAGCCGAACTTAAACTCGAAACCAAACCCGATAGTCTTTATACTTTCTCAATCGTTTGTGGGTTTCTGATCCCGACGTCCATCGTACTTGTATACTCGACGAAGCTCACAATTTGCGATATTCTGTTCATCCTGGTGCGGATAAGATGTATTTAGATCTTCGTTCTACCTTTTGGTGGTCGGGTATGAAAAAGGACGTAGCGTTGTTTGTATCTAAATGTCTTACTTGCTAAAAAGTCAAAGCCGAACATCAAAGACCTTTTGGTCTACTCGAGCAATCACCGATTCCCGTTTGGATATGAGAAGACATTGCTATGGACTTTATCACCAAATTTCCCAACACCCAAAAAGGCAACGATAGAATTTGGGTGATCATCGATCGTTTAACCAAGTCGGCTCATTTCATTCCGATCCGCGAAAAGTATTCTGTCGAGCAGCTTGTTCAAATCTATGTTCGGGAAATTGTGTGCCGACACGGTTTACCATTGACTATCATTTCTGATCGCGATGCTCGTTTTACCTCTCATTTTTGGCGTTCACTGCAGAAGCCTTGGGAACACGTCTCGATCTTAGCACCGCTTATCATCCTCAAACGGAAGGGCAATCTGAACGCATGATTCAAACCCTCGAGGATATGCTACGAGCGTGTGTTCTTAATTTGGGTGTGAATTGGGATTCTCACATTACGTTCATCGAGTTTTCATATAACAATAGCTATCATTCTAGCATTGAGATGGCTCCTTTCGAAACTCTTTACGGTCGTAAAAGTCGTTCCCCGATTAATTGGAACGAAATTGGTGAAGCTCAAATCACGGGACCCGAAATGGTCCAAGAAGCCACCGACGTCATTGATCAAATCCGTAGAAACATCCTAGCCGCTAGAAGTCATCAAAAGAGTTACATCGACAAACAGCGAAAACCGATCGAATTTAATGTTGATGACCTTGTCCTTCAAAAAGTATCTCCTTGGAAGGGGGTAGTCCGTTTCAGAAAGAAAGGTAAGCTAGCTTCTCGTTTCGCTGGTCCTTTCAAAATCCTTGAGCGTGTTGGGAAGATAGCTTATCGACTCGAACTACCGCAAGAACTTGCCGGTGTTCATCCGACATTTCATGTTTTGAATCTTAAAAAGTGCTTAGCCGAGGGTAATCTCCATATACCTCTCGACGAAACATGTCGATGAGTCGATGGTCATGGTTGATCGACCCGTTGAGATCATTGAGATCATGGATTGCAACGAGAAGAAAACCAAGCGTAGTCGTTTTCGGTGAGTCAAAGTTCAATGGGAATCACGGCGTGATGCGGAATTCACTTGGAAACGATAAGACACAATGAAAGAGAAGTACCCACATTTTTTTTCATCATCATCTTCATCTTAATTTCGAGACGAAATTTCCTAAAGTAGGGGATATTGTGACATTCGTCAAATTCGGATCTCGATTTGTATTCGTTTTGTAATCTTTCATTATGTAAACCGACCCATTTTGTAAACCGAAGTTTATGTTATAATTAAAATGATGGATTTTATGTTACAATATTGTTTTACACTTGTTGGGTCTTGAAAACATCATTTTCGGTCCTTAACACGCGTTAAAATCACTTAAAACGAACTCCGGGGGCCAAAACTGTCAATTTTGAAACTTTGGGATAATCTAGTGACCAGCCCATAGCGTGGCGCGATGAGGATGGCCAAGCCCCCATCACGTGGCGCGATGACCATCAGATCAGCAACTCGTTTTTGGGTGTTTTTATGTAAACATGTGACTTAATTCGTTTTGGCGCGATGCCTCATTTTCCCCTGCTACATCTCTAAATTCTCTCTCAAACTTCCTAGATTCAAGGTTATTTTCTTAGTTGTTCTTGAAGGTTTGACTTCCAAAAGTCAACTGAGTTTAATCTTTCTTTCTAATTAACTTATGTAGTCTTATTAATACTTGTTTATGGTTATACAACATATATATAAATACACCCCTTGATACCTTTGGTAGTTACTTCTTCGGTCTCGATCGGTGAGGTTTCGGACCTTGTAAGGCAAGGCTACATGTAGGACTTTCGTGGTCTTTGTTATATATTTTCCACACCTAACAATCTAACTTTATTTTTGCTTACTAACCATGCTTAACTTCTGCTCATTTTAGTTTATTTACATGTTCCATGGTTATGGGTTCTAAGAGTATATGCTTCGGTTTAACCGTAAATAGCTCTAGACCGTAAACCCAACTTTGCTTACTAGTTTTTGTTAAATACTTATTTAAACATGTTTACTGTTAGATCTCAGTT
This sequence comes from Bidens hawaiensis, assembly GCF_021521415.1. Taxonomy (NCBI): domain Eukaryota; kingdom Viridiplantae; phylum Streptophyta; class Magnoliopsida; order Asterales; family Asteraceae; genus Bidens; species Bidens hawaiensis. Next base: position 541,995 of record NW_027491805.1, read on the forward strand.
AATAAAGTCATTTTTATGAGTTCTATGGTTATGGGTTTTGTAGATTCTAACCTCGATCTTAACCAGAAACTAGATCCGAACCGAAAACCAAACTTTCGTTTAAAGACTTTATTGTTAACTTTTTGGTTGTAAAACTTAAGTATTTTCATTTGTACATTATTATACAAGTTCATGGATATTTGGGCATGTGGAAACCATCTATGAACTTATTGTGAGATGGAAACCGAACCAAACCGAACTAAACTGATTTTCACTCGGTTAAGACACACAAGTGTGTTTTTAGCTATCAAGACTTGTATATTTCATTAAAAATAGTTTATAAACTGATTTTAATTATTTTCTTAAGTACTTGAAAATGTTGGATCCAACTTGATCTCATAACAAAGTTTGGACCGATAAAACCAAACACTCGCTTAACGTACGTTGTTAGTTCTAAAACAATAGAACTACATACTTGGTTAAGTCTTACTTAATTTTTATGAGTTATCTCATAACATTTAATATTTTGGAAAGTTGACTTTGGGTTTGACCAATTATCAAGACCCGAACCAACAACCCGAACACTCGTTAAAACCCGTTTTAGTATCTTTATTCTAAAGGGACTTGCATTCCTGCATTTTTACCCACCTTATTTCTTAACATAGGTTGAGTAAATATTAAGGTTAGATACTTTAACCCGGTTTCGAGCAAACTTACATTTTTAAAGGGTTATTATTATAAATTCGTAAATAGTTACATTTTGAACATTGAACTTTAATTGTTTATATTCTCAACATTTATTTTATTTAAAGACCTTCAAGACAACCTTTTAATTCAAGACTTTCTTTTATCTAGGCTTTGCTCGTTAGACTCGTCATTCCAGTTAACCTCCAAATTACCGATCTCTCAAGTTTATTACTTGAACGTGAGTACTTTCATACCCCGTTTCCATCTTTTGTTTTGGGGGTGACATTTCATAATTATTCAAACCTAATGCTTTATACTTTAGTCTTAAACCACAAACGTTATTGTATACTTTACTTAAATAATTGCTCGATTTGGTATTCTATGCTTACATGATTATATGCCTATGTGTTTATCGCTTTTGGTTAGTGGAACTATAAATCCTAGTCTATTTGGCAACCCCTTATAGCAATGTTTTGTTAATGTATGCTTATTAACGATAACTATAAAATCCTAGACTATTTGGCATCCCCTTATAGCTAGGTGTCGCTAATGTGTTTAGCAATATCTTTTTATCCAAGTTATTGCTATTATTTATTGTTTCGTATACAAGGTTGTGGCTTTTCTTATTATATACATATATGCTCAAAACTATGAATTGCTCACCAGACTTTGTGTTGATAAACTTTATTTTATGATATGTTGCATGTTTGTAGTTAGGTTGATTGTGGAGCTTGAAGAAAACATCACAAATAGCTTTAGGATATTAGCAAAACCAACAATTTCTGATTTGTTATATTTTGTTATATTTTTCTTATGAATATTGTTATGTGACATTTGATGATGTGAAATGAAATGAGTTTGTTAAATATTGCCGTCTTAAATAGTGTCATGCGCTTATGGGCAATCGTTACATCTCGGCATGTTCCGCCGCCTTTGGTCGGGGTGTGACAATGGTGGTGAAAGGAAGTGGTTGGAGAGTATTGAATGCTCCTCCAAGGAGTGTTCAAGTCCATTAATGATGGAGAAGAGCATTCAATTTATAGGCTGATCAGACCCTCAAGGCACGGCCGTGTCGCTAATTTTGTCCGGTTGCATTAAAAGTCATGTCAGATCTTACAGATCAAGGGTAACACGATCGTGCTAATCAAGGCACGGCTGTGTTGAGTTCCACAACAGTCCAAAATCTTCTATTTTATCTCTTTCTCTTGTTATGAAGACATGGCCGTATTTTGGGAAGGCATGACCGTGTTTTGCTTTAGAACCTTCTATTTTGTCTTTTTCTCTTGCCTTTGATAACATGGGGTGTGTCTTGGTTAACAAGGTCAGGTCTTGACCTCTTGATTTCTGTCTTTGCTTCATATGCTTTATGCGTGGCCATGTCTTGATTCACCATGGGGTGTGTCTTGATAGTTTTCACTGTTTATCTTCGTATTCAGCTTGCTTTATTCCTTAGGATTATATTTATCTATAGATAGAAATTATAAACATCAGTGGTTATTTATTCTAATATAGTTGCCAAAATTACGCTTGTGTAGGGATATTTTACCACCATCATCAACCATTACCATAAACTACCACCATCAACCACTTTCACCATCTCCCGTCACCACCATAACATCACCTTTACTGCCCCGTTAGCCACCAACAACCACCATCTTTCATCGTCTTCACCTTCAACATCCACCTCAGCTACCAGAAAACCCACCACCATCACTATTCTGTATCTTCTTTAACTCTAATATCGGGGTATGTGTTATGTACATGATTTTGTGTTTCGGTTGGTCATGTTTGGGATCTGGGTTAGTCATGAGGGTGTTATGATTATTGTTAGACTAGTTGGTTTGATCTAAATGAGTTATGCGGATTGGGTCGGGGGTTGGTTTTAACGTATGTTTGTTGTTATGCTTTGAAACTTGGGTAAAATCAGTTTTTTCTTGAACATATTTGTTGCCTGGTTTATGGGGGTAGGTGTTAATATTCTAGTTATTATGTTTGGATATGCTTAACGAATGATGTGACAGATTGATCTCTAAGTTCGACACATAAATAATTATTTTAATATTATTCTAATTGATGGTGAATTTTCGATAATAAACGAGTAATGTTGAACCTGCTTTCATAGTATTTATGATATATTTAAAGAATAAACCCAACTCGTCATATCATATCTTATACCGACATGTTGACTTTGTTGGCACATTTTTTGAGTTGGTTAGTAAGTTGTTAGTTTGTTTTTCCGAGTTGTCAGTTTATGTGTGTTTTATTTGTTAACTGAGTCTTCGGGGGATATAAGTTGTGAGTTCGAGTTTTAAACGAATATTAATTGACCCGCCCATACTCAATCTCCATTCGGGCAGGACAATATGGTTTTATGAATATGTGTACAGGGTATCCCCGAATTTTTCATTTTTTTCTTTTATTCTAGTTTAATATTTTGTTATTATTTTATTGTTGTGGGACGACCGCGACCAATATGCTATACGGTTGTCGCCACAGCTTATCGTCGACATGTCTAATTGAACGGTTGTATTTTGCGGTAGAGATCAAGGCCGAGACCAGAGGGAACGGGCAGCGGTGGTCCAGTTGATGCTCCTTGGGGTACTCTTGAGGCCCCGTAGTTCATTCAATAGCCACCACGACCACCCCATGAGATCAGATACGATGGTGACGAGATCTCGATCACTAAGGAAACGGTTAAAGCGGACATAGTCAGGGAAGGCCTGTGTACTCGTCACATGGTGCTTCGTTTTTTGGCACTTTCAGACGAGAACACCATGTATACGCGGATTTAGCCGATGCATCTTCTCCGGCACAAGAGTTTAGATTGGGCATCGATGCTTTCATTGGGGATAGAGGATCGGATTAGAGAGATGGTGATAGATTGGTGGGCTTAGAAGCTTGCGTGTGACTCGATTCAGTACGTCGAGCTCACACGTGAGTTTTATTCTACATTCTGACATACGCCCACTGACTATTCAGAGCCACACGCAGTGTCATTTGCCCTGGGTCGGCACACCTATGAGATGTTAGTACTAGAATTTTGACGTGGCCACAAGTTTTTATACACGTGAGGAGGTTCAGACTCCAGAGTTTATTCAGAGCATCACGGGGTATATGTTGTGGGCTCAACGTGATAGATAAGTTTTGGTTGACTAAGGCTAAGTTAGCTCAGTTTTGGGAGCAGTTTGTGGATAGGGCCCACTCCTGCACAGTTGTTGAGTCATCGATACGGGATCCCGTAGATTGGTATAATCACAGGGTGGTTGCTTGCACTATTGTGGGCCGACATTCAGTCCATGACAAGTGCTGCAACCTTGATCTTTTATGTTTCTTATCTATCATTGGCCAGAGGGAGGTCAATATAGCCATGGATTTGTTGATTTTTTTTGTTTGGGGTCGTCGATTGGAGGTTGCTTCGGCACGGTAATAAGTCCATATATAAAGCGTATGCTGGAGCGTTTGGGGGTATTTGCAAGGTATCTAGTTAATTATTTTACCCCACGGCCCGTGACTGAGCCTTATATATTGAAGGATGCCCGGAGTGTCGGGATTTGTGAGTTACACGATCCACCAGCTTTAATCCCGGTCCGACGAGGCCCACTGGCTCCACCACCTCCGGGGAAAGATGCTGCTAATGCTTTACAAAGGGGGATTCCCACACACATGCAGCATGTTCTTTTTTCGAGGTTGATGTGGACACACCAGCAGTTTCCATTGAGGCAGCCACCACAACAACCAGTCATACTAGACATGATATATCAGCATCAGCTGGCTATGAAGAAGGATACTCGGGCCCACCTAGGCCGACATGATGATTATTTCCGTTATTTTTTCACACATTTGCTGGTACCCATTCTTGTTTCACTTCAGATTCATGGCCCCAAGTCGGCGGTCAGGCTGAGGGAGCTAGGTGGAGGTGCGGAGCAAGTTGTTGGAGCTGATGTAGCTCCGATGGAGGAGTAGTGATTGATGATTGCCTCAGACTATCGGTTACGGTGTTTGGTTTTATTTTCCCTTTATTTTCTTTTTATCAACATGGCATGTACTTAAATAATATTATATATCAGCATATGTTGGTTATGTAGGAGGAGACTCGGGCCCACCTGGACTGACATGATGATTATTTCCGTACTTCGTTCACACATTTGCAGGTACCCATTCTCGTTTCACTTTAGATTCCTGAACCGCAGGTTGGCAGTCAGGCTAAGGGAGCTAGTGGTGATGCAGCACAGGCTGGTAGAGGTGCTGAGCAAGTTGTTAGAGCTGATGTAGCTCCTATGGAGAAGTAGTGATTGATGATTGCAGCAGACTACTGGTTATGGTTTTTGGTTTTATTTTCCCTTTATTTTGTTTTTATCAATATGGTTTGTACATAAATAATATTATATATGGAAAATTTGTATAGGTAACTGGTTGGGTAATATATGTGTATATATCTTTTGTTTGATGTCTGATGTGTTTGATTTTTGTATACTATGATGTATTTGAACTTTGTGGGTGTAGTTTACTATAATCCCTCAGAGACCTCACTCAAGCACCCGGGCTACAAGGGAGTTTAAAGGCTTGTTGCGTACGCTAAATTCAATCTTGATTAAGGAAGTGAGTTAGGTCTTTTAACACTTTAACTCGTTCAACACAAGTTTTTATGAAACTTAATAATTGGCTTGGTAATCGTCTTATAAAATTAATTAATTAAAATTATTTTCTTGCAAAATTCTTGAAAGACCTATGTCTTACACTTGTGAGAAGCTTGCTTATACACATCTCAATATTTTGCATATTCGGTTATGGTATTTGGGGGAGACGAGTGTTCACGAGAGTTTACGAGCCATGTTGAGCATGCATTATCATTCGTATAAGGTGATTACAGTTTCATAAATTTTTTGTTATTTTAGTTTGAGTGTTAGAAGTGTAATTGTATATTTTAATGTCATAACCATCACATTAGAGGCCAGGTTTTAAAATTGTTAAACAGTCAATTTCAACCTCGTCCATCAAACGTTCTTTAAACGATTCATATTCTCTAACATTGAGGACAATGTCAACCTCAAGTACGGGGATGGGGGAAATTGAATTTTTTAGCCCGATAGTGGCTCGAAGAGTGTTCAGAAACGATAGTTGTTCACTTCTAATTATTGTCATTAATGCCAAGTTATAGGTTTCTGGTCATAGTTGTTTTTTTAGCTTCTCGAGAGTTCTCTTAACAATATTTCTGAAAAAATAGAAGCTGAAAATGGGGTCGTTTAGGCGGGGATAACGAGTCAAGTGGACGGGTATACATGTTTCATATCGGCATCCCGTATTTCCATACATTTTGTGAGATAGCCCCCTATACATAATACACATATGATATAATAAATATCAAACATGCCATTTATGATTTTGAGGGTAACCGATATGTTTCACTGAATTAGAACTTGCTTGTTATATGATTATCGAGATCTTAATACCACCACCAGTATGAAGATTAGGACTTTAGAAAACCTATACGCATATTTTCCCACTAAATAAAATTCCTTACCCGACATTATCCCCCTCGGATCCCATTTGGACCTTATTTCTTTCAATTTTCTAAGCCGAACATTACACACCATTTCAACCTTAGCCTTTAGTTTATTTTAACCATGTGTGATGAAATCAGTTCGTTATCGAGTTGTGTATATTTAAAAGAGTCGGAAATATGTGAATGTCACAGTTGTATATATTTGTTTCAGTGTATTGTTTATCAGTATGGTATAAAAAAAAGATTATCAGTTTAAGTTTAGTCATTGTAAATAGCAGTTTGTTTGTATTTTATTATTTAATTGTGTATTTGTAAAACTGGGTTTCATCCACTTTAGTCACTAAATATGCCTAATCTGCACCCAAACCTAAGCGTCAACAAAACCTTAGTCCGAGTCCTTATACAACCGGTGGGTAATGGGTGGAGATATGACTAACCTGCAAGATTATTAAGTTATGGTTCATATTTGATATTTAGGGGCAAAGATTTATACTAGCACATCTTTTGCTAGTCCAGATATTAAAACGAGAGGAGGGTTGACAGTGTGAGGGGTATAAACATGTAGCTCTAATGTTTTTATAACATCAATAATTATATTTATGGGTTGTCAATCTAGAAAGTGTAAGTCTGGGAAACTGGGTACGACCTTAAACCTTACTAGTATTAATAGCGATAATTGGTATACCTATGATGTAGGTTGATGTTTACTTTAGAGTTTCGCTTTAGGGAAAGCAAAATATAAGTGTGAGGATGTGATGGCCGGTCACTTTGTATATGTATATATTAGATCAATAATTATTTGTTTTTAGTGGTTTATTTCACGAACTTCGATACTTCGTACGTGTTTGTTATGTTTCAGGTCATAGTTGATCAAAGCGCTATTTTGGACCTTTACGAGCACGGAATGAAGACCTGGGAAGTCCAGCACACATTACAAGACAAGAAAATAAAGTTTGTTGGTGATGAGTCCCATCGCAATACGTGATGGGAATGTAAAGGGCCATCGCATGGATTTGGTTAATGACTTCATTGACTTTTGGTCCATTGCGATAGGCGATGGACCCTTGAAGGCCCCATCGCGTATCGCGATGGGTGGCGGAATTGTGAAATATAAGGTTTGCCCCTGGCCGCACGGTGTACTTTAATGGGGCCGGTCGGACCGGCCGGTCCGACCATTTTTTTTCCTGATTCCTTTCCTGATGCGTTCCGGTTTCTCGTTTAGGCTTATTTTGACTTGTTTTTTGCCCTTTTCAACTACAATCAACTTTCGAAACCTACAAAACACAAATACATTAGTACTGTACAAATCATAACTAAAAACTAATAAAATATTATATAAAATATACAAGAGAAATATATATATTTATCATTATGTCAAATATCCCCACAATTACTCTTTTTTCGTTCCTGAAAAAGTCTAATGCAATGAAATCAAAATCGGAAAATATAGTCTTAAAAACGTATAGATTATTTTAAAGTTCAAAAAAACTCCAAAAACTGCGATAACTGATATTGTTATCCACTTAAACCCATTCATTGATCTTTACCGGAACAAATAAGATCCAACAATTTCTTTATTTTATATAACTCTGTGGTTTAAACAGTAAGACCCGTATATTTTCGGTTTTTACCGGACCAGACCACCCCAACTTCACTAAAAATTCAAAATTAGCATATTTAAAATTTTGTTGCTCTTTATTTTTCATGATAGTTAAGACGATCAAGGGTATTGTTAATCCACCTAAATTCAAGCTTCAAAGTTTACCAAAGCAACCATTAGATACAATTATGGTATAATTATTTAATTAGCTAGTGTTCCCTACAACATGACATACCCCCGTTATCAAGAAATACCCTGAACCCATCACCATAGGAGAGTATTCACGAATTCATCTGTAGGGTTTACATGTGGAGTGTCCCTTGTGGTCCGTTTCTTAATAGTAATGAGACGCGAGTAAAGGGACCCTACATGGCTAACAACGTGGATGATCAAGCAAGTAGTGTATTTGTACTTTAAGTACGTAATGATCAAGTTTAATGACTTATGTTTGGCAGAAAACTGTGGGTTTGCTCTTTTTTAGCTTTTTTATTCACAAATCCACTTAGGAAATGTAAATACCACCGCATACAACCCATAGTCTCCGGATCCGAGGCATCCCATCAATACAAGATTTAAGGTTATAATACCATACGCCAATTAATTGTAAAACACTAAAACTAAACGGTTTAAGATTTATATCACCGGCTACTTGGCATACTCTAACGTTAAACCTACCCAAGCATCATATGATAACATATTAAAATTTAAATTCATAATATATTCACACCAAAAATTGAGGCTTGAGTATGGCCCGACCTTTCAATACTTATTTTCCACGTACAAAACGCTTTACCCACTAAAGATTATATCTATTCGTCGCCCATTTATCATGCCCTTTCATTCTCAAGACTTAGTCTACCGACACACTCCAAGTTAAGTGTGTTTTCTTTTATATTATATCTTATTATTAGTAGTTTGAAAAACCAATTTCCAATAATTATCATCTTCCAATTTTAATGCAAAAACTACTATTTTCAATGGATATTTTTCAAAACTTAATTTTTCCATTTTTAATTATTTGTTTTATTCTTTTATTAAAGTTAAATTTAAACTACAACTAAAATATACTATCTCCACACTTAAATTTTGCATTGTCCTCGATGCAAGGATAAGAACGAATTAAAAAAAAAATTAAAAACAAAAATAAAGTCGAACTACAAAAACTAAAACCCTAAAAATTATCTATACTACATTTAGAATTCATGTCATACATACTATTAATCTTTTTTTTTCCCAAAAAAAATAATTCCTATTTATGAAATTCATTATATATAAAAAAATACTAAAAAAGTAATCAAAATGGCACGTTGCCATCCTTTAGCAATACTATTATTAGGGATTATTCCTATTTTCTAATATAGAATTCAGTAAGTACCGTTTGAGATGAATATGAATGCGTTAGCGTCGCGTCGTTCCGTCACTCCACTGGAAAACCGCCAATATAAATAGGTAAATAACCGTTGCCGGCTGATAAAAAGTGTCGCGTCTAATAGTTGAAACGTTATGTCGTTTCATCGGATAACCGCCGATAACCGTTACAGCATGGTATAAAACCCCCTCTCCGGTGAGAAACTGTCAAGAGAAAAATCAAAAATGAATCCCAAATTTCTCTGCTTAATCAATTGCGTCTGACGTACTAACCGGTTCCAATAGTTTGAATCCGGAGGGGCTACATATATCCGATTTGCAGACTGCAAAAATCATCGATTTGAACCTAAAAGTTGGCACGAGCACCGGCAACGGACTGTATCTAACGATTCTGGTATTCAGCGGTGGTCCTTCAAACAAACAACGGCGCGACGATGGTCCTCATGAATCCGGGAGGCGGAAAACTGGCCGTAAAGTACCGACTGTCATGGGTTTCAAATTCAATTAATTTTAAGACTAACTGTTTTTTGTTAATTATTTTTATGACATGTATGCATAATCTATTTGATTTTCTTGCTTACAACTAATATTAGTTATTTGTTAATTGTTAATCATGTTGATTGTTTTTAGTAAAATTCAAAAGTTGGCTTTTGTGTGATTGCAGCAAATATAACATAAATCAATTGAAACATTATTTAGTAAAATTTAAAGTAAATTTTTTTGGGTGTTAACTCACAGTTTTTTAATTGTTTACAGTTTTAAGTTGTCAAAAAAATGTTTTTAACTAAAAATGCATTTTTGTAATTGAAAAAAATAATAATACTTCATATCATCAAATTATCCATAATCAATTTATCCAAGTTTCACACACAAAAAGGTATATATTTTTAGGTTTTATGTTTGATTAATATGACCAATATATAAATTAAGACAATTTAACCCAATGAATAACGACATGACTCTTTTAATCTATCGAAAAAAAAACGTTTAAAAGCTCATAAAAATATTTCAGAAACAATTATTGACACAATTATACATGTATAACTAAATTTGAATGTGATACCAACTATCAACATTTAAAAATGATATTATTTGATACAGATCCTTTGAATAGTTGACTTAAAAAAGGTTAATATATATGTTATCAACTATTTAATTTTGATTGTGGCTACTTTTTCAAATGCATAGATGTGAATTTGTAACCAAATTTGATGTAAACCTAAATAGCATAAAATAGAATGATATTTGTAACCAAATCAAAATAGCTCCACTGCAACGCGCGGATAACAATGCTAGTTAAAAACAAAAATAAAATAAAAATTAAAATAAGATAGATAATGGAAAAGACTTAGCTGGTAATATGTGCATGAAACCCGATGCTAAAGTCTTCTTCCATGAATGCACTCCAACTACGAACATGCTCAGCAAATAGTTTCTCCTTCTCGCCAAAAATTCAATAAAACATATCTAAAAATATATCTTATCAAATTGATAGATATTATGCATTAAAAGTACTTCACCAAAACAACCAATATATAAAAAATCTCAAATCAACAGTAAATAAATAAACATAAAGTATACGGCTCAGCTGCTACTCCATCCCCACACTTGTCTTTTTCAATATACTCTTCGTGGGTATTGTGTCTCTAGCTCACTCAATCTTTCGTCAATCTTGCAAAACAAAAAAAATATAAAAAAAACAAAGAAAAACTACAAAAAAACTACATTAGGAACTCAATGACTTACACAGAACTCGAAGAACTAGATCGTAAAACACGACTCAAAATACCAAACTAAATACAAGAAATCACACCTAAATGATAACACAAGGAATAACATAAGAAAAAAAATAAAAATATGGGATCTGAAAGTGGTTGCACCACGCGACTAGGGCTCATCACCTGGTTGCACTACACGACGTGTTTTGTCTGTCTAATTCATGGCCACGCTGCGCGGCTACGTTTCCACTTCTCGTCGCACGGCGCGATGAGCCATTATTTCTTGAAAGTTTCGAGTTTCGGAAACCTAAATGCCTTAGAAAAATTTTCAAAAAATTACCAAGACTTCCAAAACCCATTTTATATTATCTTTACGTGCGAAACATACCTGGAACTCCAACTTCTCGTAGATTCCTCTCTCCAAAATGGCAATGATTCCTTGAAATGACTCAACGACACAAAACAAAAACTACAAAAAAACTATTTTTAATGACTCAAACAAAAATAAAAGAAAATAAAAATAAAAATAAAATAAAATATACAAACTCTACACTTGAGTTTTCACTCAAGAACTCAAGGTATGTGAATCATGTGGTTGTCCGGGTGGAGCTTCCTCTACCTCGGTAAAAATCCAGTGCCCTCTTTGAATCACCTTCCGACCATTCATTAATCCTGCTTTTCTTCTTTCTAAATCCACAAACCTTCTCAAACTTTCGCTTACCACCACGACTTTCTCTATTACGCTTCACCATCAATCGAAAACGCGAAACCTCTCGCTCCTTCTCCACAATAACTCTGGCCGAACGTAAATCATCAAGGCATGGATCCATGCCCGAAACAAATGTTTCTATCTTGTAAACTGGATGACGTGGATCAATGAGACCGTCTGGAATGGTGAAAACGCCGGGGTCGGGAAACTTTTTTGGTAACCTATTAAGAACTACCGTAGAACTCTCCCAGTTCATATCAGGCATATGCTGGATGAATTTAATGAACGTGAGATTAATATTCAACTGGCAAAACATATCAAGAAACTGCATGTACTCCCTCGTATAATTTTAATGTGTTAGGCGAGCGGGAAAGGGGACACAAGAGATGATGGCCTAACCTCTCTCGGTATCTTCTCTGAAGTCCCTTCCGCTACAAGCACACTGGTTAGTGCGAAACTTGCTGGACTTAGTCTAGGTTGCACCCCCCCCCCCCCGGTGCCTCCATCTCTATCTCCTCATCTACCAACTCATTTTCCCCAACTTTCTCAACCTCTCTACTAACTCTCTCCCGACCAAAAACCCTAACACTACGATTGGAGATGGCTTCCAATTGAGCAGCCGGATTAGTTTGAGGAATACCTGAAAAATGATCTAGAGGCCTCTTTTCTAAACGACGGGCTATAACACCAACGGACCTCTGAATATCAAGGATGGAAAACTGATGATTTCCTCAAAAAGAAATCAGGATCGGTTAAAGTTTTCTACGTGGCCTGATCTCTAACAAGTATTTGTTTTATAATCTCCTCTAGCCTTCCCATTCCACCACTTAAATCCTGCTCAGTACTCACACCTTACCCATTACTAGAACACTGAACATTCTAACTCACATTATACTAATCTTGTTCCAGGTTATAAGCAGCTTGGAAACCAGTCGGTGCACCGGACTGATGCCAATAAGCAGCTTGGAAACCAGTCGATGCACCGGACTGATGCCAATAAGCAGCTTGGAAACCAGTCGGTACACCGGACTGATGCCAATATGAATTACTTTGATTCGGGTTGTTTTAGTTGTTCCAGTTTGAGTTGTTGTTATCTTATAAGCATTTAGAAACCTGTTCGGGCCAGCAACAAAATCTACTTCTTGATTAATCAACAGGCACTCCAAAGTACCATGACCTCCCTTGCATACTTCACACTTGTCAACTTTGGCTTTGAGTTCCTTCACCCCTCTAGTTAAACTCTCCAAAGCAGCAACATTACTAGTGTCCATATTAACCTGGTGCACGCCTCGAGATGAGGGTGTACTAGTGTCGGGAATGGAATTCCCATGACGTTGCCTTTTGGCATACTCTTATTGTGCAACACTTTCAAACATTTCATTACATTTCGTGACATTCTTACTATCCATCAAATTATCCCCCGCAGCAGTGTCAAAATGAGTTTGAGTTTCATAATTCAGCCCACCGTAAAACTTCTCAACAAGAGCCTATGGTGTGAGACCATTCTGCGAACAACGAGATAATAGATTCTGAAATCGCTCTCATTCCTGACAATAAAGTTCATCCGGCTCCATGTGAATTTCATCACTCGCTGGAAAATATTTTCCAAATGTATTTCCAGATGTCTCAAATACATATTTTCATCACTCGTTATAAAATATTCTTTAATCGTGGATTGGCTGTCATGGAATGCCTTAATCGACTCCCATAGGAGAATTCAATGATGAGGGCAAGTCCTTAATAACAATTTGAATATCTGAAATGACTCATAGAAGGTCTCACACGTATGCTGCTGAAAGTTCCGAATGGCGTTAGTTCTATTTGGTGTATAATATTCGTCTAAAAACTGTTGTGCCAAATCGCGCCATGTGTAACTACTGGCTGATGGTAATGACAAAAACTACTGTTTTGCCACGTCCTTCAGACTGAACTGAAAACTACCAAATTTACTTCATATACAATAAACCTTTGACTCTAGATAGTTGCACAGATCGAGTTAAAATCACTCAAGGGCAGGTAAGGTTCCTCTGAGGCTTCCCATGAAACGTGGGTACCCCAGTTAAACTGGTTTGTCTCACTAAGAGTGTTCTACCATCTCTAACTGGTACAATGATTGGTAAAAGGTTTCTTGCGACATGTGGGATAAAATGACTCTATACCCCTCTAACTGGTGGTGGGATATAAGCTCTCGGGATACCATCATCAAACTCACATAATGAAACCTTTGTCTCCCTAACAACCTGACGTCTTTGTCCTTGTCGATTTCTCGGTTGCTGATTCTACTAACGATTCATTTTAGGTACTCGATTATTCTGGTACTTTTGTTGATCCCTCTCATAGTACTGACCCCTAGAAAGTCCTCGAACTCTTCTTAATCTTCATATTCAGCATCCCTATCCTCAAACTCATACAAATTCCCGACTCTCTCAATACCCAGATCAATCACATTCTCTTTCCCTGCAAACTGGAACAACCCTTGACGGTTCGATGGTTCAGATCGTATTAATCGGTTATCATCACATTTTATTTGCCTTCAGTCTTGATTACCACCTCCACAGTTCACTTGATTTCGGTTACGGTTAACGTTCCACTTTTGGTTGGTGGTGGTTCCTTTTGAGGGACTAGTTGTTCTTGATTAGTGGTTGATGTTGGTTGTCAGGTCGGTAGAGAAGCGGGTCTTGATTTTTTTGATTACATTTCTTCTTCTTTTGGTTTCGATGTTGTGGGTTCTTGTTTTCGGTTAAAATTTGTTCTCTAAGCTGCTCGATTCCTCTTTGTTGTATTTTCAATTTCTGGATCATACCGAAGCTGCTATTTACCTTTGGAATACCTCGTATGCATGAACTTGTAAGATTATCTGCACACACAAAAACATGAAAACCACGCGTAAAATAAACGAAGAAACAAATAAAAACAAAAAATAAATTAAACTAGAATTTGCGCGTTGACCCCCCCCCCCCACCCCTAAACGACGCCATTTTAATGTAAATGTCGTGATCTAATAAAAACAAGTAGTTTAAAAGCTTAAATACCTATAACTAGTGTGTGTAACTAAGGTCGTCTCCTCAGGGAATCAAATGAAAGTGCAAGTAAAACTCATGACTTAAAATAATCAATTATGCGGACAGTCGATGTCAAATAGTTTTGAAAGATGTTTTGAGAACACACGATTACTTTTATTGGTTTTAAACAGTTATGAGAAAAGGTGATTCACTTCAGGTGCAGGTAATGCGATAACAAACTTATCACATATTCAAATTAAATTGATTACACAGTAATTACTAGACCTAGTAGTTTGGTTGTGATGACAAACAAAACCCTATCGGAATTGCGGACACAACTGAAAACGATCCACCCAATTGCAAGTTTTATATTATGAAAATCAAGTATTTAGCAATAACTAACGATTATTGGTTCAATTACACAAGAACCTAGTCCTAAATGTTGTTTAACATAAAATGTTTAAACAATCAATTGATAAAACAAACAAGATCAAATAACATATTCAACTAAGTTCTTAACCATTAAAGCACAAAAAATCTGATCAAAGTTAGTTTACACAAAACCATACAACTAAAGTGGTCACAAGGGGGTATAGCGTTGCATCTCCAAAGAGTTGTAGAGAAAAATGTTTGTATGTTTTGTGTAAAAACCCCTCCTCCAAAACTCTACTGCCTTTACACAAACTTTTGTAATCCGATTGCTCAACCCATTTGATAGCTATTACATACGGGTCCCTTCAAGTTCTCAAAGTGGGCCACTAATTTCTTTTACTTGTAATTGGTTTTGTGGGCTCATGTAACTTTTTCAACCCATTTAGTCACAACCAAACATACACTCATCAATCAACTTGTTCAATGGGATCTACTTGAAGTTCCATAGTTAGGCTTTCAACAGGATAGAAGATGCTTGGAGCATTGATGAGAACATTTGTGGCTTGCTAATGATGTATGTCTGACCAACCATATGTTTAGGGTCAATGGGACCCTCCTAGAGATTCTCCATAAATGAAATAACGATTGCAAGAGCTAGAGAAAAATCAGTGTTGTCGGAAGCATGAGTGGGATTTTCATTTCCAACAGTCTCTTCAACAGCAACTTCTACATTATTGTTTGATTAGGGTGGTGTGGGAATAGACTCGATCACACTAGGTTCTGCCTGAAGATTCACTATAGGCACAATCGAAGTTGGATCAATGTTGTCAGCTGAAAACAACGAAGCATTCGAAAATGAATCATAAGCATCTTCAATGGTTTGTGTTAGTGCATGGTTTTGGTCGTCTCGAGTCTTTGTAATCGTTTGTAATTTATTATTATTTTAGTGTAAGGGAATTTTAGTAATTTATAAGTCCCATTCGTTATTGTTATGGCTCATTCGTTAAGGATATTTAACGAATAAGACCAATTGTATTTATCACTGTCCATTCGTTAAGTATGTTTAACGAATGGACATTAATCGTTATTTTTATGTATCCATTCGTCTTGGAATGTTGACGAATGGGGTATTGCGAATGAGTCGTTCTCTATACCATTTTGTTACTTATGTAATGAAGACGAAAGAAGGCCATTCCTTACAGAATGTGTAACAAATGGCATTCGTCTTCTATATATAGGTTGATTAGCCTGCACATTAATTTAAGTGTTTATAATTATGTCTTTCCTTGCCGTTACTCTGTCTAACTGATTACTCAACACTTTGTTAACATAATTAAGATTATTATACGCATACATATATCATATAACTAGATCTGGTTACTTTCACACCCCAACCTACGGCGGAAATGTTGGGGCATGAACTGATTGCTCACAGCTATCAAGGTACCATCATGCAAAATAATAATTAATTACAAGTTTTTATGATATTTATAATATTAATTAGATGATTTAATACCCTAATATAATTATATAAACAATTATAAAAATAATTTAGATCAAAAACGGGGCTGGTGGGATTTGATCTCGCGTCTGCTACTGCTCAAACGCCTTAACCAACACCCACAAACCAACTGAACTAGGCTCCATGTTGGTTAACGCATAAGAAAAATAGATTAAATACAACAAGACATGAACTCAAAACAAGCTACAAGAACCCTAGAATCAAATTGATGAATTTGATAAGTTTTCGCTCAATTAACCATAGGGCTTGTGATCAGTGAAACACGGCGATCCTAACCATATAAACAATTACCTATTATGATGATGATTCGCGGGACAAAAGTGTCGAACAAAGCCGGCCAACGAAGGGATTAAGAACACGAATTAAAGACTGTTACAACATAATTAAGTATAGGGTTTTGCTTGGCGAAAGGGAGAGGGTTGTTTTTGCAAGATGATATAATTTATACACGTTCGTAGCTTGTATAATACATCTCATGAGGTGTCGGCTAGGTCAAACATGGTAAATGAATCATTGTGATCGAGTTTACCCAATTATATGGACGGTTGAGCCGAAATAGGCAAGTATAACGTAAAAGTTGATTCAATTTTTATGTTGGGTGCTAGAATTGTTGCCCAAGACATCACAATTTGAAGTCGGGTTCAAGATAACGAAATTGGGTTTGAGTTTGGTTCGGGTAACGGATCTGGATACGGGTTTGGTAAAAGGGTCATTGGGTTTCTGGGTTAAAACAAAGGATATTGGCACTTAAGCCCTTGAACTATGGAGGTGGAAACAATTAGAGATTAAAGTTTAGTTTAGGGTAAAAATGTATATCTTTAAAAGTTATTTATATACATTTTTTAATATTAAATAAGTATGATAAGAAATTCATAATAAATTAATAATTATTCGGTAAACGCGATATTAATCGTTTAAATTTCCCGAAGATAGAAACGGGTTGGGTTACGGTTATTAAAATAATAAATTAAAACCCGAGTTGTTACAGTCTCCCCTACTTTAGGGAATTTCGTCTCGAAAGAATACTATAACAACCCAATTTAATTTTTTTGAAGAAAGGAAAATTTAAAATAAAATTTAAAAATTTATTATGACACAGAACTTTGAATAGTTAAAACAACTCTCTAAATGAAATCCGATAAGGGCACTTATATATAGGATGTACCAGCGGCGTATCCACGATGTCCTTATCATCTTTACATTTGTACCGTTATTCCAACTACCTCCAATTCTATATTATGACACACAATCTTACGCATCATGATTTCCATGCGAGGACTTTGATAAATATGTTCCGGACCATAATTATTTTCATCGTCGGATGGTCCACATGATTCGTCCCATCGTGTGGATTTACAAAACCCTTGATTAAAACATGACTTTGATGAAACAAAAGTTTTAAGGAGTTTTAATTTAGAACATTAGAAAGTCACCAATGTATAAATTAATTTCAAAAGTTACAATACATTTTGATAAAGCCAATAAACTTTAAGACGACTTTTAAACGTAAAGATATAAGTATTTAAAGTTTAAGAAGGGGGTATCTTATAAATAGTTAAGGTTAATTAAGGTAAAGAAATAAGATAGAAGTAGGCTTCAATAAACAATCTATTTAATCAAAAGAAACTTTATTTAATAGATAGAAGTTAAATAGTTCAAATTGGAAATAATTCAAGGCCATAAAGAGGCGTTACAATACGTAATTAAGAAAAGACAAAATATGGAAAGATAGGTAAAGGGAACAGCAAAGGTCTTCTTGATCGTTGAGTTGCTTAATTGGCATGACTTGAGGCACAATGAGGAGTTGCAGGAGTAGGAGCAATTTTGGTAGGTTGATTTGGCATTTCTTGGAAAACTGGAGCTTGAACGGTTTGCAAGAAACTTGTTTGGTGGAAATATGTTTGGTAAACTTGAGCTTGTGGTTGTGAGGTTTGGTAGAGTTGGTTTAAGTAAGGTTGAACTTGATTGATGGGAGGAGCTTGAGGGACATGAGGTTTATGGGTTTGAGCTTGGTAAACACTGGTCAAGTAGTATGGTGTAGTCGTGGATTGAGCTTGATGAGCTTGGGTAAGTTGAGGGCACGCATTACGCAGATGATTGGTGTTAGTAAGATGGCCATAACGGATACATTGGGTGCAACGACGGCATAGGGATTTAACTGAGTGATGATGATTACAAACGAAGCATTACGGAAAGGACCAAGGTAAGGTTTCTTGTTTGAGGAGACTTGCAGGTGGGTAGGATTGGTTGAAGCAAGGTTCTTACGTTTCTTGTTGTGAAGATGAGTGGAGGTAAATGGTTTGTAGTCACCAGCAGAGGAATTATGTGACACCCGGTAATTTCTAGTTAACACCGTTAATACAAGCTCCGTTATCTCAGATACTCATTCATGCATTTCACTTATTAGGGTTAATTAAGTGTGTCGGTTATTGAACAAACATTCACGTACCAGTAATTAGGGAATTACTGAATCACGAGGGTCTGACCCCAAACGTTGGTGAAAATATTAAAATAATATCTCGAGCATATGTTTATAATATTATCTATGTGAAATTAAATGCTAAATGATTATGTGTTTAGTTCATAGCTTGTTTCATGAAATTGCGATCGATTGCGCGTAATTTGTATGTTTTCACCTTTTAAAAGGTAATATTTATGATAAAACAACGAAGCTTTAGTTTTATGAACTTGGGTTAGAATTTTATTTGTAATGATTCGTTATAATGCAGTTGTGGTGTTATAAAGTTCGTTTAAAGCCAAAACTGATTCTGGAAGAACCATTCTTGTAAATATAATTTAATATAATATTAAAATAAATAATCCAACCCTAATACCCACCCCAAACCGTCGACTCTTCCTCCCTGCTCCCTCTCATCGATCGCAACTCACAAACCATCTCTACCATCTTCAATTCAACCTTGGGTCATGCAATTAGTGGTGTATTTGAGTGATTCTCAGCATTCCTAACACTAGTTGGTAAGTTTTTATGCATTAATTTCATGTTTTAATGAGTTATAATGAAACCCTATATGTTCAATGTCTGTATTATTGATGATTATGATGCTAATTGATTAATTAGAACCCTAGGGATGTCATAAACATGTTAGCGATTGAGTTTTGATGACAACAGTTTGCTGACAGATTCGTTATTGTTTATTGACTGGTCTGTAACTTGATTTTAAATCATTATTTTTGATCGATTCTTGATTCCATGATGTTTTACTTTGAGTCTAGTTTCCATAAAGATATAGTTTGTAATTTTTGGACGGGTTTTGAATAGGTTTTATGATTTTACAAAACTATGTGTTAAGGCTGACGTAAGGAGTCAAATTCTGGTCTGTATTCCCGATATCATAACTCTTTTATGGAAAAGTCAAATGGGTTGGTTTTACTTCTGAAACTTCAAATTTTTAGTTAGGATTCTAACCCAATTTGTATTGATTAATTTGGTTAAGTATTGATTTTTAACCAAATAAAAACTTAGTGTTGCGCACTGAAATAGCTGCACGCGCCTTTCTGGTTTGGATGAACTTTTGTGATTTTTGTGTGCATTGGAAAAATATAAAATAAATATATTTAGAAATATAAGACATTTATTCTACTGTGGTAAATATTTTATAATTTATTTCTATTATTTTCTTATTTAATAAAATACACCTTTGCATGTTAAAATCTGTCTTATAAATCCAGAATTTGTTCATGTGTTATTTGATGAGATGCATGTTTATTTGGCTAATACTAGATATATGAATTGTTTTAGAACATGTTTTCACTCATCAAAGTAATATAATCACCAACGGGTCATCGGGTCAAACTTGTTTCATTGTGAGTCATTACGTGAACCATATGACTATGTGTTGTTATACACTTGAGTTGTCTAGTTGCATGATCGCACTCTCATAACTTAAACACTTGTACTAGGTAACATTTAGCAAGTCAAGTGCATTCTTTTGTTTTTGAGGAAAGGCTATTACACGCGTCAACAGGTGAGTTCATACTTTTCATACTTGTTTTTGGGGAGAAAACACAAAACCTTTTCATATACTTGTTTTCGGGGAGAAAACACGAACTTACTTACATACTGGTTTTCTGGAGGAAAACGTAGTGACTCATTTTAGATTTTTCGTAATTTCTTATATATCACAAGTTTATACTAGATGCCTCATATCACTTCCCCAACTTAGGGCCTAGGCGTGTGACTAATAATTGGTACATGTTTTGTAAATATATCAGATTTAAGGTTATTTAGCGGAAGTCTTTTGTTTAAAAATAAAATATTAATATATCTTTTTGAAACATTAGTTTACTTAAAAACATTTATTTAATATAATAAAATATTTATTATATTTTGAAAGTTTCTAGGATAATAAATACCTAAGTGTTTAATTTCTAAACCTTGTTTAAATATTGTTTGTAATATTTTAATAATTAAAAACTAAGCAATCTCTACCTTGCGAGCATCTATCTCCATGGTTGACTATAATTACTTGCTACCTGTGCTAACTTTTATTTCCTGTAACATGAGAGAAAAATACGCCAGCGATATGCAGGTGAATCGTTGACTCTATAGAAAACATTTAATAAATCTTTCATTGACTGACAAGATAGTTTTCTTGAACAATCTCAGCAGAAACGTCTCTTATTTCTGGGATTTGTGCCACTGCCATACACAAACAATTACAGTTCTCTGGGAAATGACGCCCATTGGAAAACTTTTATTATGACTTATAGTCTGCGTCCACGTAGCCTTGATTGAAGACTAGATTAATTATGTTTGGACCCAGACACATGTGTACTCGGTCTGAGTTGCTTTTGTATTTTATCTTGTAAATTAGGGATCACGTAATCCGTTAAATCTTTATGTTAGAGATCATGTAATCTCTTAAAATATTTGACTGACTTTGTTAAGATAAACAACCCGTTTATCTTGAATGAAAAAGTTTAATATATTCACCTGTGACTGTCTGTTCTGAATGATGTGGTGATCTCGTTTGAAAGCCTTTGAATAAATGAATGATTGACCTATAATTAAATAGGTTTATGTCAATACCTGGATCGTCTCGTAATCCGGCTACAGACCTTTAGTCTGGTTTTGATAGCTTAAACCTTGATTGATCTTTTTGTTTGAATAAAATATTTAGATATGAAATCTTACTCTTTATTTGCCAATCATGTGCTATGTTTCTTCTTCAAGAAGAAATGTCAATGATATATATGTTTCATCTTCAAGAAGAAACGTCAATTATCTATATCATTTGTATAATATCTAATGTTTCTAAATAATGAAGAAATAATATACTAACTATATCCTATGTATATAAACTTCCATCTTTCTTACTTTTTAAAGAAACATTATTTTAACTTATCTTTGTATTTATAATTCTTGATCAAGGTCTAGGCTATACCCCTAACTATAGTCTAAGCCTTAAAATATAATAAAATAATAACTTAGGCAGAACCCCTACCTTACGTGGGTATACGGAGTTTATATGCCTAATCTTGTACGAGCATCAGTTCTACTCTATGTCGTTTACTGGGCTTTAATTAGTGGAACTTCGGAGCTTGGCACACTTTACGAGGTCGGCACACAAAACAAGGTTTGCCGGTCGTTGGGATTTGTCGGCACATACTTCGAGGAAACATCGGGTATTTAGCACGGATAACAAGGTTATGATTTATCGAGCGGGGGCACGGAAACCAAGGTAGAGAGAGAAAGTTATTCTAGAGAGAGTGTGGTTTTGGTGTGTGATGAATGAGCCGTGACCCCCTATTTTTAGCTGAAATTGGGCTTCATCGCGATACGCAATGGACCCTTCTTATGGTCATCGCGTATCGTGATGACTCATGTAATTCAGAGAGTGCCACGTCGCTTGTGACGTCTGCCACGTGGTGGATATGCGTCATGATTGTTGGTAAATGATGTCAGTAGTTCAGTATATAGTGTCTGTAATCGAGTCGTTTGGATTTCTGTTATGTATGTAAGCGAAGTTCTCACAAGTTCGCTTGTTATAGGCGAACTTGTGGAACAAGCGAAGTTAGGGACAACTTTGCCTGAACATGCTAGGCGAAGTTGTCGCCTATATAATCAGCTAGGTTACGGCAGATAGATTAATTCAATCAGTTATCGAGTTGTAACGAGTTGTGTAATCAGTGATTGATATCACGTGTTTCCAGTTGCAATATACAACGTGTCTTTGCTTTTTGTAACGTGTGTTCGATCGTGTTAACTCGTATCGTCTTCTACGCTCGTAACGTCTTACGTAGGGATTCCGCACCTACGTAGAGCGAGATATTCCGTGTAGATCCGGCTGGTAACCTTCCATTGGTATCAGAGCTTTTGCTCGTGATTGTGTGGTTCGGGATTATCACGCGGGTGTAGAAATCGTTCCGTTCGGCTATTCGCGGGACGAGTTTACCGAGTTTTTGTGTCCTACTCACCTCCCACCATCATAAACAACCCATTACACCTTCACAAACCTCGCAAAATCCAGAAATCAAACCTGCAAAACCATCGTGTTCATCAGGCAAAGTTGCCGCTACTGTTTGTAGGGTTTCGGCGAAGATATAAGGTTAAGCGAAGTTATCCACAACTTCGCCTACCTCACAAGTTCGCCTAAGCGAAGTTACCCACAACTTCACCCACCTCACAAGTTCGCTTAACTTAAGCGAAGTTATCCACAACTTCGCCAAATCAGGCGAATTTAAGAAAGAGAGCGAAGTTAAGAATCAGCGAAGTTAAGACTTAAGCGAAGTTATCCACAACTTCGCCTACAGTACTGTTAAGAATAAAATTTTTGTTTTTTCGGGTTTCTTTGTGTTTCGTGAAAGATGACTTCAATAAACATTACGAAAATGGTAAAGATGGAAGTGGAAGCGGGTTCAGCTACTAAGGCACCGAAGATGCTGAAAGGAACCGATTTTGTAGCATGGAAGGATCGGTTTGAACAATATGTCAAGTACCAAGATGCTAAAATGTGGGTGTGCATTCAAGATAGATACATTCCACCAACTGCTGAGTATGAGGGTCGTGATCAGATCAAGAAATACAACAAGATGGAAGAGGAAGAGAAGAAAATGTATGAGGCTGAAAGCAAAGCTCATGCAGCGATAACAATGGCTCTTCCACAAGAGATTCTTCACACCTTCAGAAAGTATAAAACTGCTAGAGAGCTTTGGGAAGCGCTTGAAAACCGATTTGAGGGTAATGTGGGGATTCGTGCTTCAAAGATTAAACTACTTAAAACCCAATTCTCGGTGTTCAAGTATCTGAAGAATGAATCACTTGATGATATTATCACAAGATATTATCACTTGATGACTGAACTTAGCAATTATTCCATTGCTTACAAAGAAGATGAGATCGTTGAAAAGCTTCTTGATGCTCTACCACCGAAATGGGAGATGTACACTGTCTTGATGAGAGAAGACAAAGAGTTTGCCGACTATGACTTGGAAACAGCAGTCAACAAACTAAGAACTTTTGAACTTAACATGGTTCGTAAAGAGACACCAACTGATCATGTTCAAGATCCAGGTATGTATGGTGCAAAGGTTAATTCAAGTTCAAGTTCGAAGTCTGAATTGTCTGCTTACTACTCAAAGGGAGAGTCGGGCGCTAACTCAACACATGAAGGTCATGTATCTCTCAACATGAATGGTGATGTGTGCTTTGTAGCTAGTGGATCAAATTCTTCTAAACCTCAAGCAACCAAGAGTAGTTTTTCCCCAAGTGCTTCAAACAACAACTACTCAAAGATGCCCATGAGTGTTAAATCTGCTGAACAGCAGTTTGCTCTCTATGCATCCTTCATTGCTTCGTATGAAAATTACATCCAGGGTAAGATTGTTGATCCTGCAACTTTGGACGAAGACTATGATCAGATCGATGCTGATGATCTGGAAGAGATGGATCTGCAGTGGCAGATGGCGATGATTGTGAAAAGGGTTAAACGGTTTATGAAGAAGACATGTAGGAAGTTTGTGGGTGAAAGACCAGTGTTTGACAAGTCGAAGTTTAGGTGTTACAACTGTCAACAGAATGGCCACTTTGCGAAGGAGTGCACAAATGAACGTGTAGAACGCAGTCAAAACAGGTCTACACAACAGAGTGGTGGAGGTAATGAGAATAGAGCCATGATATCAAGACAAAATAGAGAATACAACTGGAATCTGCATGTTGAAGAAGTGTTCGAACAGGCCAATTTGGCTAACATCGAAACTGCAGATAGTGAGAAAGTGACTGGCGAAAATGAAGCTTACATGGCCGAAGTGAAAGACCAGCTCACCGAGGTAAGTACCATATTCCCTTGTACTAAATGTGAAAATCTGTCTGAACAATTGACAACTATAACCGATCATTTTGTTAGTTTGGATGCTCAATTTAAAACATTAAAAGAAGATCATCATTTCACTAAAGCTAGAGAAAACAGTTATAAGGTAAAAATAAAAGCTAGTGAGAAAAGTTTTAGAAGTCTTAAAGCAAATCTAGCTGAAAAAATTCAAGTAATTGATCTTAGCTATGAAGTTTTAGAAGAGAAAACCAAACTAATAGCTGAAAGGGATAAACAGATAGCTGATCACCAGGTGAAAGTGGTGGAACTTAACAGAAAGCTTGAGCAATTCAGAAATTCCTCCGCTATATTGATCACCTCGTTAGTGATCAAGGTTCCCAGTTAAAAGGGGAGGAATTGGATATCATGAAGTTCCACAACCTTACAATCATAACTATACCTATGATCCTAATAATCAGAAATCTGTTGATGTTGATTTTGGTCAGACAGTTCCGGTTAAGGTTACTATTAAAGAACCAGAAGTTAGTAAAGGCGAAACAAGTAAGCCTGTTTCGAGTGTTAAAATTTCTGTTCCTAGTCATGTCTCATCAAACTCGGACAAGTCATCCGAGTCGAGAGAGACAAAAGAAAAGGCAGTGTTACCAAAAAGTGGAGAGAAACGTAAAACAACTGAAAAGAAATCTCCACTAAACCCGTATGTCCCACCATATGTGAGACAAACGGGCAGTAATGCAGCCTCAACATCTAAAACAACTATTGAAAAGAAAGTTGAACACATGAGTTGTTTCAGATGTAATCAATTAGGATACTTAATTGTTGATTGCCCTCTGAAGCAGAGATTCAGAGGTGTGAGGCCTTCGAAAACTGAGAACAGAACTAACAGTAATCACTATAATGGTAAAAATGAAAACTCATCAAAGTTCAGAAATTGGACTAATCCTGGTTTTCAAAGAAAACGATCTCAGTTTTTCACTACTAACAACCAAACCATAAGTAATAATTCATTTAATTCTCGAAGGTTTGGATGGCCTCATAGTCAATTTACAAGAAGGTATCCTTTGAGGACTTACAGAAATTATAATAATACTAACTTTGGACAGCCAAGGTACGGGATGTATTGGTCTTGGGTCCCCAGATTTTAATCATCTGCTTTAATCGTGCAGGAACAGTTGAACAGGGCTGCAAACAATCAATGGGTTGTGGATACCGGCTGTTCCCGGCACATGACGGGTAACAAGAATTTGTTACACGAATGAAAACCTGTTCAGGGAGGAAGAGTGAGTTTTGTTGGATAGAGCGGTGGAAGGATTACAGGAATTGGGACGGTGACTAATGGAAAGATGACCTTAGAGAAAGTGAATTTTGTTGAAGAACTGAAGCATAATCTGCTGAGTGTATCGCAGATTTGTGACAAAGATTACACCGTGCACTTTACCAAGAATGAAGCGATTGTGCTATATCCTGGTTTCAAGATACCAGAGGATTGGATAGTTATGAAGGCTCCAAGAGAAAAGAATACGTATATTATGGACATGAGGTCAACTGAGATGGCAACAGAAGAATCGTGTCTTCTGTCAAAAGCAACTGAATCGGAGTCCGAGTTATGGCATAGAAGAATGGGGCATATTCATCTTCGGAAAATGAACTACATTGTCAAGAATGGGCTGGTGCTGGGTGTTCCCTTGAAGAACTTCAACTTTGAAGACCAATGCTTATCGTGCAAAAAGGGAAAGCAACACAAGAAATCCCATCACACCAAGAAGGTTAATTCTATAGTCAGTACCCTAGACCTACTTCACATGGATCTCTTCGGTCCTGTGAATGTAAAAAGTCTAGGAGGAACATCATACTGCTTGGTGATAACTGATGATTTCTCTCGATATTCTTGGGTATATTTCCTGAAGTCAAAGGATGAAACGGTTCAGATGGTAAAGAATTTGATTACCAAGGTTGAGAATATCATGGGGAAAAGGGTTAAATACATCAGGAGTGACAATGGGACAGAGTTCAAAAATTATGAGATGGAGATCTTCTGCTTACAGAAAGGGATAGAACACCAGTACAGCGCTCCGTATACTCCGCAACAAAATGGAGTGGCTGAGAGGAAGAACAGAACGTTAATTGAAGGAGCCAGAACCATGCTGGCTGATTCAAAACTTCCTGTGGTGTTCTGGGCTGAAGCTGTTGCAACAGCCTGTTATATCCTTAATAGAGTTTTAACTGTTAAAAGACTGAATAAAACGTGTTATGAACTTATGCATGGGAGAAAGCCCAACTTGAGTGGTCTCGAACCATTCGGGTCCCCGTGTTCGATATTAAAGACAAATTCTAAATTTGGTGAAGTAGCCGACGAAGAAATTTTAGTCGGATACGTTGTTGGGACTCCCAACAGACGAGTCTTTAATACATCGACCAGCAAGGTTGAGGTGGTGTGTAACACTGATATCACAAGTTACAAGTCACCAAAACCAAGCACGGGACCCGCTGGGGTTTTCGACTATGATAGACTTTTTAAATCTTTTAACATACCTTATTTGGATTGTGCAGAAGTTGATGAAAGAATAGCTACGAAGATGCTTTACGATGAGGAAGACAATGTTGTGAAAAGACCGCTGTATGATGAATGTCAGCCTTTCTCGTCAAATGCTGTCGATACCCCTGCTGCCTCTACAGAAGAGGAATTTTTCAATCCGTTTCACTCTCAACAACAATTACCCATTGATGAGCTACCTTCGAACCTGGAAGACAATCTGGAAGTCAGTGCGGTTCCGACTATGAGAGTTCACAAAAATCACCCTTTGGAGAACGTGATAGGTGATCTATCCGACGGTGTACAAACAAGACAAAGCTTGAATGAGCACACCTGTGTTTACACAAGCATTAAAGATACGGGCATAATCAACGAATGCTTGTACACCTGCTTCATCAGCCAGATTGAACCAAAGAACTATCAAATGGCTCTCATGGACAGCTCGTGGGTCGAAGCCATGCAAGAAGAGTTAGCCCAGTTCAAGAAAATGGAGGTATGGAATTTGGTTGCAAAACCGAAGAATGTGCATGCGATTGGCACCAAATGGGTTTTCAAATGCAAGAGAGATGAGAAAGGGATAATTATCAGGAACAAGGCGAGGCTGGTTGTAAAAGGTTTTAATCAGCAAGAGGGGATCGATTACAATGAGGTGTTTGCTCCTGTGGCGAGATTGGAAGCCATTCGATTGTTTTTGGCATTTGCTGCACACAAGGAGATGAAGGTATTTCAGTTAGACGTGAAGAGTGCGTTCCTTAACGGTAAAGTCGATGAGGTTGTGTACGTTGAGCAACCTCCGGGTTTTCCTGACCCAGACTTTCCTGATCATGTATACAAGCTAAGTAAAGCACTGTATGGGCTACATCAGGCCCCTCGGGCCTGGTACTCAACACTATCCGACTACTTGCTTGAGAATGGTTTTGAAAGAGGAAAGATTGATAGCACACTGTTCTTCAAGAGAAAAGGAAGCGACTTTCTACTAGTGCAAGTCTACGTGGACGACATCATCTTTGCTGCATCAAAAGTCGCCATGTGTCAGGAGTTTGAGGCCGTCATGAAAAAGAGATTTGAAATGAGTGCTATGGGTGAACTAACTTTCTTTTTAGGGCTGCAGGTTGATCAGAAGAAAGATGGGATGTTCATTCATCAGACTAAGTATGTCCATGATTTTCTCAAACGCTTCAAGATGGAGGACAGCACTCCATACGATACTCCAGTCTGCGTCAACCATAAATTGGGTGCTGATTCAGACAACGATGCAGACGTGGACCCAACCCAATATCGGGCAATAATAGGTTCTTTAATGTACTTAACTGCTTCTAGACCTGATATTATGTTTGCAGTTTGTCTTTGTGCTCGCTTTCAAGCAAACCCAAAGGAATCTCACTTGAAGGGTGCGAAGAGGATATTGCGCTATCTCAAGGGCAAACCTAAGCTGGGGTTGTGGTACACGAAAGGAGGAGACTTGGAGTTGGTCGCCTACACGGATTCTGATTATGGAGGGTGCAATCAGAATCGGAAGTCAACGACAGGTGGATGTCAGTTTCTTGGAGGCAGATTAGTGTCATGGCAATGCAAGAAGCAGACCTCAGTCGCCATTTCAACCTGTGAAGCAGAATACATGGCAGCATCCAACTGCTGCTCCCAGGTTCTTTGGATTCAACAGCAATGATTCAACAACAGTTGCGAGATTATGGTCTGAATTTCACTCATACTCCTATTTGCATAGATAACACTGCTGCTATCTCAGTAACTAACAATCCCGTACAGCATAACAAAACTAAACACATTGACATCCGTCATCATTTTATACGGGATTGTGCTGAGAAGAAACTGATTGTGCTCGAAAAGGTTGATACATTAGATAATTTCGCTGACTTGTTTACTAAAGCGTTTGACAAAAATCGTTTTCAAAACCTTGTTGAGCTAAATGGGATGATCAATCCCGAGTAACCGTGTTTTGTGTTTTTGTTTAAAAAAAAAAAAAAAAAATCACTATCGCTTAGAATTATGTCGGTTGCCTCAGTTTGAAGGACATATCTTCGGATATGTTTAGTCCTCATTTCTACTTGTAGACTATGAGGATAGCCATTAACCAGATGACTGAAAGTGACCGGGGCGGTTTATGATGTGTTTTTATTCTTTCGCTGAAAATTAGTCGATCATACTCAGTTAGAAGGACACATACTTGTATGTGGTCGGTCCAGCTGATCCAATGGATCTTCAGGATAGCCGTTTACCTGAAAACTTCAATTTGATCGGGGCGATTGAAGTTAAAAAAAATTTTTTTCGGGAGATGGAATTATTTTTCAAGTCTACTACTTTGTAAGAAGTTCCTTTACTATGTTTAATAGAAAATTGATCCAACCTTGGAAAGTGATAGATATATTGATTCTGTGTGCTTAACTAGTGAAGTTATTAGGCCTAAAAGACTTTAGAACAGTCATTGTATGTCATGGTAGCTTTTTTATGGTGCGTAAAAGTAGAATTGATACTAACTAAATCTACTCGATTTTACGTGGAAACTCCTTAACAG
Organism: Bidens hawaiensis; assembly: GCF_021521415.1. Lineage (NCBI taxonomy): Eukaryota > Viridiplantae > Streptophyta > Magnoliopsida > Asterales > Asteraceae > Bidens > Bidens hawaiensis. Next base: position 571,809 of record NW_027491805.1, read on the forward strand.
TTGTGCATGTCTCCATATATATCTTTCCGAATGATAGGCAGAAAAGCAATTACCCAGTCATACACGAGCCCGTGAGTGTTCTGATTCCCGTGAAGATAGCGTGTCAAGAAACTGCAGTGATCCAGATTCGGGACTTGCAGTTGTTTACTACTCTGAAGTTGTGTAAATACTTAAAAAAAATGTGTGAGTTATTGAGACATTCTAGAGTTCATAATATTAATACTTCTCAATCAAGGTGTAAGAAAGAGCACGGGAAGAAGAGTCTAAAGATCGAAGAGTACTTACTATTTAATCAGACACTACGGGTCGAGGTCAACTCGGGGAAAGCCAAATACGCTTTGAGAATAGATAGGAGGCATTATAATCTCTGAGTTGTTGCCCACTTAAGTTTTGAGCTTAATTGAACCTAACCCGTATCACAGAAACGATGAAAACCATTCTAAAAGTTAATTACCTGCTTACACCCTGTTTCTTTATGTCATAATACAGCTGAACACGGATCTGTGTGACAGTCACATAAATTAGTATGATTCCTGTTCGGATCTTTTCTAAAACATGGTAGTCCCTGTCGAGACTGAAATTTGATCCCGTGTACTTTATTTCTAAGTTTTATTCTACTTTTGTAGTTGTATGATTTTATACCTGGTTACTTGGTCTTGATCGTATCATTTAATTCTTTAAAGGATGTTTTAAAACTTAATTGCAAATTGTTCAAATTATGGGGTTTGTTTTGCAAAATTCCAATATCAGCGAAGTTGTGCATAACTTGGCCTGCAATAGGCGAAGTTATCCATAACTTCGCCAGAATAACTCTGACCCTATATAAAGGATTTTTAAGGTCAAACTGTTCATTATTTCAAAAACCCAGCGAACTTATCTTCGTATCCCTAAGCGAACTTAACTATCGACTCAATCTGTGTCATATTTTTCTCGAGTTCATTCCGTGTTAAAGGTGTGTAGGGTTTTTACATCTTTTAATCGACATCATTGACGTTAATTATCGGTCGTTTCGACCTGTTTCATAACCTCCGTATTTCGAAACCTTAACACCCGATTTTCAAACTTACTTTCACGTTGTAGTAATCATATTAATCTTATAGATCGTCTCAAAAACATGTGTTAACTGACCGAAATCTCCAAAATTGTCCAAATCAATTCGTTTGACTCGTCTATCTGTCGCCAATTCGTATTCGGCGAAGTTACAGTTTAGGCGAAGTTATCCGTAACTTCGCCTGAGGTTTAACTTCGCCTGATAATTAATTATGCAACGGTATATGAGGCGATGGTGTGGTTAGGCGAAGTTATCATTAACTTCGCCTGGCGCTTTTATTTAACATTTATTAGACGAAGTTCAAGTTGAAGCGAAGTTGTTTCCCAACTTCGCCCCACCTTTAACTTCGCCTACACAGAATAACTCACAACTTCGCTCATGGTAACAGGCAAACTTGTGATTTGCCTTGACGTTTATCTAACTTAGCCTGTTTGTTGCAGATATGGCTGCTGTAGCTGGAGCAGGCGGTGCAGGCGGTGATGATGGAGGAGATAACCAAAGACAGTTCTTCCCGGGTCATAACATGTACATAACATTAGACCCGAACGCGAGTGGTGTAGATGATTTCCGCGAAATCATCACATTCTTACTCCGCTCGCGTATATTCCACGCGATTACCACAACACTGCCGATATCCTTGCCAACATTGAGGATTTTTGGCAGACCGTGGAATATGACTGTCGCGTAAAGCCCCCGGTGATGCGAGCAACGGTCAACAATCAGATTGTTCAGTTCTCATCTGAACAGATCCGGGCGGCTTTGCGTTTTGGAGATGAGACAAGAGACGACACAACAGACTTTGTAGCTCCATTCGGTGACGGAGCGTTTCTGAGAATGGGATATTCTGGTCCCTTGGGGGATACGCAGAGAAGGAAGGGGTTCTTACTAGATCAGTGGCGCTTTCTCATGCATGTCATGATCGTGTGCATGTCAGGGAGAAAGGCGGGTACTGATGGCATGGGCGCGACCATGCAGTCGGCGATGACTGCTCTGACTTATAATAAGCGTTACAGCTTTAGTCAGATGGTCTTCTACAAGATAGATCGACAGAAAAGAGCGGTGGCGCGTGAGAGATTTATTATGTATCCAAGATTCATTCATATGATCTTGAATCATGTTGCTCCAACGCTACCTCAGCGCCGCCCAATCAGATACGTGTAAAGTGTGAGTAAACGGATCTTCGCCCAATGCAGATCCTCCAGTGCGAGGAGCAAACCTGAGCTCCGTCCTCGACATACTCCATTATTTGGGTACTTTATCAACCAGGAGTATGTGCCTGCTCGTGGGGATGAGTTTCGGGACCCGGCACCACAACAGGCAGGAGCACCTCAAGTTATACCTGCTGCTCCTGTTGTGTCACCGGAGGAGAATGTAGACCTTGATGCTGAATTTGGTGGTCAAGGATTCTTTGATATGGAGAGGGTTGACCCTGAAGAACAAGTACAGGTCTCGGTTGAAAGAGTTTCGAGTGTGAATATTACTAGGCCAGCTACAACGGTAGCTGATTCTGATTCTGATGATGAGTTGGCCGAAGCGAGACGAATTTTGGTAACTCAAGAACGAACTCATGGGAAAAGGAAGAGAACTGATGATGACAGCGAGTCAGACTATGAGGAAGAGGTACATCAGTTGGTTCGCAGATCAAGAAGGGAACGGATAGGTGCAGGTTCGGGAGCTGGTGAGAGCTCAAGGGTGGTACGTTTCACTCCACCCGCACTGTCCGGTATGACAATGGTCCCTTCAACATTACAAGTTACAAGGCCAAGCGCTACGGATGTTCCCGTGGTTGCTACATCATCTACATTTGGCCTCCCACCCACTACATTCCAACTTTCGGCTCCGGACATTGTATCGTTGCCACCTCCAACTCTTACTCCAACGGAGGTCGTGGCACGATTTATTGAGTCGACGGTTGTAGCAACTGCAGGATTACCAGTTACGTTGCCACCTACAGTTACGTTAACGCCTACTTCTGAGGTCCCGGTTACATCGGAAATCCCTCCTCAGTACACTCAAGATATATCACATCTGAGGTTTGATTTCGATGCAACCCTATCAGACTCTGAACGAATAGCAGCACTTGAACGGGTCGTGGCAGAACAATCAAGGGTGAATCTTATCCAAACCCATGCTATTCAACGCCTTGTTGTAGAGAATCAGGTACAGTCGTCCCTGCTGGTAGAACATGGCAAAATTATTGATGCTTTGAAGGAGTTCTTGGCATCTCAGGGGGAGACGAGCTGTAAAGGCGATGAGCTGAGGACTAAGAAGCGAAATGATAGAGACGATGATCCCAATGCATCGAAAGGTGCAGGTGGTGAGTTGCCAAGAACTGTACAAGCTCTTGGGACTTCCACATCTCAGGGGGAGTCGACAAGTGCAGCTGGTGGTGATGATGTGGTGGTAGTGGATGTTGAGGAGATGGATGATGAGTTTATAGGTGATGATGACGTATTACCAGTTGAAGAGATAGAGAAGATTGGTGCAGAGATAGTTATTATAATGAGATAGAAGAGGGAGAGATAGTAGAGGAGAATGTGGAGCATGAAATTTCGGATGTAGATATGGGTAAAGATATGGGAAATGATGAGACGGAATGGGAAGTGCAGCCAAGATGGAAAGAAGGCTATGCTCAATTGTTTGTAAAAATGAAGAAACCGGCGGTCCCTACTATGTTTAAGAAGAGTTACAACATTAGAGGCTATGCTGAAGCGAGAAAGGGGATTATATGCTGGTTATATGATGAGCAGTTAAGGCTCTTTGTGATTAAAAGGTATGATGGTGTTCAGTACTTCAAGAGGCTGTTGAGATCGTTGAATACATTGCCAGAATGTGAAGTGAAAGACTTAGCCAGATTGGGGTTAATAAACAGGAGTGATGATAATATGGCTAGAGTCATTGGGAAGATTGTTTGGAAGGAAAGTATAAAAGAGAAGAAGTTCGAGCTGTTGAAACCACAGAAGGGAAAACTTATTGAAGACAAAGATAGAGGATTGAGAGCAGATGGCAAGCCTTGGATGATTATGAAGTATAAACCGATCCGGTGTTTGAAAGAAGTGCCGATGAAACAAATGCCCAAGGATGTGCTGAAAGATCTGAAGTGGTGGTATGTAGATTGTGAGACAGCTGAAGCAGTAATGGAGGACGAAGATGAACAAGAGCTGCTGAGAGTCTATGATCCGATGCATCTAGTGAACTTGTCTCAAGCTGATCTGCAGGTGCTGAATGAGAAGAAGATATTTTATATTCGTGCTTGGAAAGACGAAGCGAAGAAATATCAAAGAATTGTATCAGTTTGTGTAGGTGAAGGAGTTCATGCTAAAGATGAAGATACAAGATTGTTGAAGATTATATGACACGTGCTTGAAGATAAAGATATGAAGCTACTGCCAAGGGGGAGTCTGTTGGTACATGATGTCAGTAGTTCAGTATATAGTGTCTGTAATCGAGTCGTTTGGATTTGTGTTATGTATGAAAGCGAAGTTCTCACAAGTTCGCTTGTTATAGGCGAACTTGTGGAACAAGCGAAGTTAGGGACAACTTCGCCTGAACATGCTAGGCGAAGTTGTCGCCTATATAATCAGCTAGGTTACGGCAGATAGATTAATTCAATCAGTTATCGAGTTGTAACGAGTTGTGTAATCAGTGATTGATATCACGTGTTTCCAGTTGCAATATACAACGTGTCTTTGCTTATTGTAACGTGTGTTCGATCGTGTTAACTCGTATCGTCTTCTACGCTACGTAGGGATTCCGCACCTACGTAGAGAGAGATATTCCGTGTAGATTCGGCTGGGAACCTTCAATGATTCGCCAGACCACGTCATCGCGTATCACGATGGCTTAAAGTCTTGGACCGTCGCGTATCGCGACACCGTCCTTTCTGGGATTTGGTGTAACACCCCGGCTAAAGTAAAATACGCCCAGGTGCGACGTAAAGAATGCCCAAAACACATATGACACTATTAAGTGACAATAATATCATTAATTCATTCAAAAGCATCAAGTACACAAGTTGTTTCAAACAAGGAAATTACAATGAAAAATAAACGTTTCATTCTTATTTAAAATATCCTAGGTCTAGTGTCTTCATCCATTTCATCCTCTAATAATTGTACCTGTAACATATATATAAAATAATATCAACTAATTTAATAGTTGGTGAGTTTACACAGTTTAAATACTACATAAAAACCATACAATTCCATGAAAACTTGTGAAAAGCAAGTAAGGGTTCTTTACACTCGAATCAAAGGTCCTGAGTGTAAAGAATAAATGAAGGTCTTTTCCAGCTGGGATTGTGCACCAACGTACTCAGATCGAGGTCCCTTTTCCACTCGAAACACGGTTCTGAGTGCAAAGGGTGGCGTATGATCATACTTATCGAAGAAATCCATGCACGTAATATTTGAGCAAGTAACAAGTAAACACACAAGTCCATGTAACTAATTGTAGTTTGTAAATAATAAATAAAAGAAATTGAATTGTTGATAGGATATATATGTTACCCCGAAATAGTGAAAATGGGTAAAAAGGGGGGGGTGAGAAACTCACCTTTTCAATTGGATGATAACTAGAAAATAAAACGGTAAGCGCGTTATATGAAATCGAACGATCGAATCTCACGAGCTAAAATAATAAGAACACGAGAATTAATAATTAATTTATGGAAATAACATATCGGTTTTAAAGTTCATATATTATTGTTTGTATATATACCTCTACACATGTTAACGTATTTTAGTAATTAGGTCTAACGGATTTTAACAAGTTATTATTATAATATTATTTATAAGATGAACAATGAATATAATAATGTTTACGGAATTTTAGTGCTACCGGTATGTTTATTTGTTATGAACGTTTTTCGGTTTAGAGTTAAAATTACACGATATTAGATTATATATATACATATTTATATAGTTATTTTACGTGTTGTAATGATTGGTTCAGGTTTGTAAAAGTTGGATTCTTGGACGAAAAAGATTGAAAACCATCTAAAACAATTGTCATTTTATTTAGAAATGATTTAAATTGATTTATAACATATATTTGATTTAATAAAACTATTAAAATGGTTTGTAAAAAATACAAAATGAATCAGCAATGACCCGGGTTTGAACCCGGGTCTTCATGACCAAAGCAAACACAACCAACCACTGGACCAAACATGATTTGTGTTTAGAAGATGGAAACTAATTATTATAATCTAACTTTCAACTTTTTCTTCTTCCTCTAAACCCTAGATGTACAATTCGCTTAATCCGTGGATTGTTTGCCCAATTTATGTTAGGGGTTTTATTAGTTGGGTTAAAACGAATCAAAACCATGTAATAATAACTTGGATGGTGCCGGAAGGACGACGAACGGAGCTTGGCCGGAATCGGATGTGGGTGAATGAATTAGTGGTTACCAAGGGTTCGTTTGTATAATATAATGGTTGCCGAACATGTGGACGATGATTAGTGTCCTTTTTATAGCGTCAATTGGATCAATTTGGGTTTAACTCTTGTTATTAATCCGATCGGCTTGTTGTTTAATACGAGTTAATTGGATCGTAAATGGCGAAATAAATTACGTAATAATATTCAGTATTAGTGGAGACAACGTTTGAGGTGATTAACGGATCAAAACGAACCTTATTATGTTGTTTTATACATCGCCGAAGCCGGAAATCCAGTTGTCGGAACTGTGGCCGGAAAACCGCGAAGGAGAGAGAGTGCGGGGGGGGGGGGGGGGGGGGTTGGGCTGGGTTATATTATTATATATATTTTAAATGAAATTTTACACTTTTAACCCATGTACTTATCAAACCTTTATAATTTGTTTTTAACTTTGTTTACATATTGAAACTTGAATTTTATAATTATATATAACTTAATCAAAACTTGGTATACTTTAATATCTTTAGATTGTTTATATTTTATACCCAATAGGTTGGAGATTGATTATTTTAAAAACTTTTATAGCTCGGAGATGAACACTACGAATAAATAATGAACGGAAACAAACTTTAATCACAGAAATTGATATAAATAAATAACTTTCAAATATGAATATACTGAAACGACTAAACGGGTCGGTTTAACAAATTCAAATACAAATCAAATACGAAAAGTTGACAAATGTCACATTTTGTGAGATGCATATCGCGTATCGCGATGGCTCCTTAGCTATGCCCATCGTGTATCGCGATGGGTTAATATATCTTAATTTTTCATTTTTAATCCATTTACTTTGATAACTTGTCATATCTAAGTCTTATTCACAATGTCAAAAAATACTAAAGCGGCTCTCAAGCGGCTCGCGGCGATGCGAGCGTGCGAAGTGCGCCACATTGCGCCCCGCGCCTGTCGCCTTCGTCCACGTCCTCGTCCTTGCCCTCGCCCATGCGCGTGCGCGTTGGGTGCTCCGCACCCTCCGCTAGGACCACTTGGTGCATGCTTAGCATAAAACAATATTACTATGAAAACTTTCTTTCTTATAAAGAGCTTCCATTTTTTTAACACTTTCCATGTGGGATGGATTCCATCTTCCTTATTTATACCCAAGTGGAATGGTTCAAATTTCTTACATCCTTCCATGTGGGATGGGTTTTCTTTATTCCATATCCTTTACATAAGATGTATTTTGTTTATCCTTTACATAAGATGTATTCTGTTTATGTTTTTATTTCCTTATTTAAATTTTCTCATTTCTTATTTTGAAGAATAATTTTGGTCCTTCAACTTTACAAAGTTGTCAAATTTGGACCAAAATTTTGGGGATGTTACATCCTCCCCACCTTGAATGAATCTCATCCTCGAGATTCGTTGTGAGTGATTCCTTGCTTATCTATTTGCTATTAGATTCTTTATGTTCCGTTTCTTGAGTTTAACTCGAATTGTTTGAATGATTGCAATTCCTGATTTGTTGTTAACTCACATCTTTGGATGATGTTTTTAGTTAATAGTTCAGAATGTCATAAGTAATTGTAAATTGCTAAGCACATTGGTCAATTATGTATTTACCTTACCTTTTGTATTCTAAACATTTACTGATGTTAACTATATTGCATCTTGGATTCTGTCTATAGAATCCTTTTGATTCATTCAAGATTTCCATACTCGAGTAATGATATCCTTTTCTTTATGTTCTTGATGGATTCCTATCGTTTATTTCCGTCAATTATACCTTTAAACTTTCAAAGTTCGGATAATTGATTTTTTCTTGGAGTATACATATTCTTATGTCTTAGTTTACTTTTTTCTCTTTATTTCATCTTTCTATAGATGATGATTAAATAACATAGTTTCTTGTATTTCGAAAATATTCGAAATTTAACTCTCTCTTTTCATTTGTATATAAGCATTCCTGTGTAAAGACACAATCTGTATGCTAATATCTTTCTTTATATACATTAGGGATTTAAATACCCTTATATGTTTACAAAATTTCTCGTTTAAAACGAGATTACTAACCGTTTACATGAGCTAACTAAACTATTAGTTATTTCTAATGCCTTTGGATCTTGAACATTCATTTGGCATACTCTTGTCTACTTCTATTCTTAATTGTCAGATGCTCCTTGTATGTTTAACATATTTATCTTCCCCTTTCCTTTCTTAGCACCGCTTCCACTTGCGTTTCTTGTCTTATTCGAACATTCTGAGCTGAAGTGTCCATTTTCTCCATAGCTAAAACATACAACTGTTTTCCTTTTGCATATGTCTTCCAAATGACCGAGCTTCTTTCAAAAGGTGCATGTTACTAATGGAATATTTTTGGTTGGTTTTAAACATTTTCCATGATGTCTTCTGCCACAACTCTGAGAGATTGGTCTTGTGAATTTAAAAAGGCCCTTCCTTCTTTTCTTTGCATTTCTTCATTTTCTTTTCCTCGGTTTCTTCTTTCTTTCCTTTGCCATTCTAATCTTCCTCTTGACATCTGATAAGACCATTCATAAGATAACCGGCTAATTCCATGGCTGAATCAGCGGTTTGAGGCAAATGAGAACTCACCATGTCTCTAATTTCTCTAGGTAAACCCCAAATATAGCGAGTTACTTTATTGGATTAGAGTGTTACCAAGTGTGGTACCAATCTACAATACTCATGAAACTTAGTATTGTATTCTTTGAGATTAGTGCCTTCCACCTTGTGGTTCAAAAACTTAGTTTGAATAAGATCGGTTTCTTGCGTGGGGCAAAACTTTTGTAGCACAAGTTCTTTGAATGCTTCCCACTACAATTGATACATAGTTTCTCTACCCTTTGACACGATTAGGGTGTTCCGTCATTCTAAAGCTTCGCCTTTAAAGTATTGAGAGGAGTAATGAATCTTTTGAATCTCAGTACATTGGCTGATGATAACAATGGACTCGATTTCTTCAAGCCATCGTAAATTTGATATGACACCTTTATCGCCATAGAATTCTTTTGATCCATAGGCTTTAAAGTTCTTGAAACTACAACCTTGGATTACTAATTGTTTCTTGAATTTATGATTGAATTTGCTCTCAGCGTTGGAGCTGTGAACACTTTCTTCATGATGAGAAGGATTTCGATATGGATGAGTTCTAGAAGATTTGTTTGAATGCTGTATTTTACTTTTGTGTGACCCTTCTTTCATGCATCGATAAGAGGAGTCATTGCGTTATGAATCATTTCTTGAATTTTGACCAGATACTTATCAGGAATCTCCTGTGCAGGTTTTGTCATATCTTTGTTGCTTCTTCGAATTGAAGCTTCGTAATTATTCTCTTGATTGTTTGGGCTCGACAATCTGTGAGCAAAATTTAATTTAGTATGAACGAAATTTCTTATCTTTATACTAATGATAGAATGTTTTGCAACAAATGTGTGACATTGAACAATTCATATAAGTACAAAAGATTGATTTGTTTAAGTTTGTTGTATTTCGAAGGGATATAATTCTATTTTTTTAGCTTTTTCGTTTCGTACATAGCACAATTTAGTCGTCTATTGTGAGGCATCAATACTTTCTTGTTGTATATTCTTGAAATGGTTAGTACATACCTTTTGTACATATAGACCACGAGAGTTTCTATACTTCTCTTTCTAGGTCTGTTTCTTTTAATTCTTTCATGTAGTTTGACTTGGGGTTAGTCATCTTTTTTGGATTTTGTTCACCTGAACCTTTCCTTAAATTTTCAAGATAATATTCTCTTACTTCCAGATGTACTGAAAGAATTATCTTGAGAGTTTGTGCAATCTCTTGACTCAATTCTTTAAAAGATACATTACTAATTTCGAGAAAATTTAAATATATCTTTTATTTATGTTGTTACAAGATTGCACGACATTTATTACAATTGCATTGTTTACAACTACTAAAATTCTTATTTCTTCCATCGAATAATCAATTTCCCGAACTTGTTTTCTTTCTCAGTGTTTTCTTCTTTCTCCGTTTCTTTTCGCCTTTCTTCGGCATCCATTTCTTCCTTGAGCATTGCTTCAAATAGTTTTCTGACATTGATTTCATAATGAATTGAATCATCCTTAATGTTATACATTTCCATGTTCTGACGTTCACCTTCAGTGTGAGCAAAGTAAGGACCTTGTATTTTAGAATAATTAATATATTCATGTCCCTGAGGATTTTCTTTTGAATAAGTCATTACTTCTTTTCCTTTTGACATCATTGGTTTCTTGGATCTACTTGATCCGATTCCATATGCGTTCCAACTTGGAATAATCAGAGCTAGTGGGATGTTAGAATCAAATGAATTCGAATTTTCTTCCGTTGGTGTCTGATACGAATCTTCGTCGCTAGATATAGGAATTGGGAGAAAAGAGGTTCCCATATATCCTTTTCCTTTACCAGATCGAAGCTGAACTGATTCTTAGCTAGATTGACAATCGAACATCTGTACGAGGTTGTATTAGGAATAGGAGTGTGTTTTCCTATCTTATTTGTACTTGTTATATCTTATCTGTATTAATTTATAATCACTTAATGATTATTTTAATATTCTTAATTGAATACTAATGACTATTATAAACTCGAATTTGATCAAAGCCTAGGTATAATCAAATACCTAATTCGCTAAGATCTATGGCTCTGATACCAACCTGTCATACCCTGACTTAGGGCCTAGGTGTGTGACCAATAGTTGGTACCTGTTTATCAGAGTTGTGGTTATTTAGCGGAAGTCTTTTGTTTAAAAATAAAACATTAATATATCTTTTTGAAACATTAGTTTATTTATAAACCTATATTTAAAAAAACAAAATATTTAATTTATTTGGAAAGCTTCTCAGATAATAAATACCCAAGTGTTCAATTTATAAACCTTGTTTAAATATTGTTTGCAATATTTTAATAATTAAAAGCTGAGTCATCTCTACCTTGCGAGCATCTATCTCCATGAGTGGCTATAATTCCTTGCTACCTGTGCTAACTTTTATTTCCTGTAACATGAGGGAAAAATACGCCAGCGATATGCTGGTGAATCGTTGACTCTAAAAAAAACATTTAATAAATCTTTCATTGACTGACAAGATAGTTTTCTTGGACAATCTCAGCAGAAACGTCTCTTATTTCTGGGATTTGTGCCATTGTCATACGCACACAATTACGGTTCTCCGGGAACTGACGCCCATTGGAGAACTTTTATTATGATCTCTAGTCTGCGGCCACGTAGTCTTGATTGAAAGATTAGATTAATTATTTTTGGATCCAAACATATGTGTACTTGATCTGAGTTGCTTTTATATTCTATCTTGTAAATTAGGGATCACGTAATACCTTAAATCTTTATGTTAGAGATCATGCAATCTCTTAAAATATTTGACTGACTTTGTTAAGATAAGGTTTATCTTGACTGAAAAATTTTTAACGTATTCACCTGTGACTGTTTGTTCTTAATGATGTGGTGATCTCGTTTGAAAACCTTTGAATGAATGAATGATTGACCTATAATAAAATTGGTTTATTTAAATACCCGGATCGTCTCTTAATCCGGCTACAGGCATTTAGTCTGGTTTTGATAGCTTAAAACCTTGTTTGATCTTTTTGTTTGAATAAAATTTATAGATATCTTTCTCTTTATTTGCTAGTCATGTGCTATGTTACTTCTTCAAGAAGAAATGTCTATGATATGTTTCTTCTTCAAGAAGAAACGTCAATTATCTATATCCTTTGTATAATATCTTAAGTTTCTTAATAATGAAGAAACAATATACTAACTATATCCTCATGTATGTAAAATTCCGTCTTTCTTACTTTTTAAAGAAACATTATTTTAACTTAATCTTTGTATTTATAATTCTTGATCAAGATATAGGCTATACCCCTGACTAGGGTCTATGCCTTAAAATATAATAAAATAATAACTTAGGCAGAACCCCTACCTTACGCGGGTATACGGAGTTTATATTCCTAATCTTGTACGAGCAACACTTCTACTCTATGTCGCGTACTAGGGCTTTAATTAGTGGAACTTCAGAGCTTGGCACACTTTACGAGATCGGCACATAAAACAAGGTTTGCCGGTCGTTGGGATTTGTCGGCACGTAGTTCGAGGAACGTCGGGTAATTGGCACGTATTACGAGGTTATGATTTGTTGGGTCGGGGCACAGAAACCGATGTGAGAGAGAAAGTAATTCTAGAGAGAGAGTGATGAATGAGCCGTGACCCCCTCTATTTATAGCTTAAATCGGACTCCATCATGATACGCGATGGACCCTTTCTTATGGTCATCGCGTATCGAGATGACTCTTGTAATTCAGAGTGTGTGAAGTCTTCCACGTGGTGGACACGCGTCATGATTCGTCAGACCATGTCATCGAGTTGCGGCAATGCGAGCGTGAGAAGGGCAAAGTGCGCCTTCAAAGCGCCACATTGCGCCCAACTCCCTTCACTGCCGCCATCGCCATCTTCATCGTCATCGTCCTCGTCCTCGCCCGAGCACGTCAGCGTGCGCATCGGGTGCTCCGCTAGAACCACTTGGTGCATGCTTAGCATTAAAGAATATTACTATGGAAACTTTCTTTCATATAAAGAGCTTCCATTTCTTTACCACTTTCCACGTGGGATGGATTCCATGTTCCTTATTATACCCAAGTGGAATGTTTCAACTTTTTTACATCTTCCATGTGGGATGGGTTTTCTTTATTCCATATCCTTTACATAAGATGGATTTTCTTTATGTTTTTATTTCCTTATTAATAATTTTTTATTTCCTTATTTAAATTTTCTCATTGCTTATTTTGAATAATAATTTTGATCCTGCAACTTTAATAAGTTGTCAAATTTGGACCAAAATTTTGGGGATGTTACATTTCATTCTTTCTAAAGACCATAGATAACAAGGATTTTTAACAAAACACCAGCGTTTTTGAAGAACCCAAAACACCTCTCAATATATTTTCTCGCAGACTCTTGTAATTTCTTAAAATGCTGTTTTTTTTCATCCAACGGGTCTCTAAATGTTTTCACGATAATCGCATACTCTGGATATATTCCATCGCCAGATAGTACCCATGATCGTAGAAGTTATCGTTAGCCCAAAATGAAGCGACGGAAAAAGTCTCAGAGATGTAACTCTTCAACACAAGCGAATGTTCTAAGACGGTTAAGTCATTGTTGGAACCGGGAACACCAAAGAATGCCGACCAAATCCAAAGGTCGTATGAAGTAATCGCTTGAAGACTGACCGTTGGTCCCTTTTGGTCACCTCGGGTGTATTGATCTCGCCATGTAGTTGGAAAATTAGCCCATTCCCAATGCATACAATCTACACTCCCGATCATGCCCGGTTAACCATGCACCCTTGCATGTGCCTCGAAAAGTCGTTGTAGATCGTTCCAGTTGGGCTCTCTTAGATAATTTGGTCCATATAGTTTTAATATTCCTATATTTTTTACAATTTATCAAATAATTAATTAAAGTAAATAAGTGATATAATTATTTTAAAAAAATGAAATCTATCGTAACAAAAATACTCCAAGGTGTCCCGAGTTGTTTTATTGGCCATCTTTAAATACTCGTCGCTGATGTCGGACGTGTTTCCGTAGGTGAGCACGCTTATGGCTGATGTCACACCCCGACCAAAAGCGGCGGAACATGCCGGGGTGCAACGGAATGCCCAAAACACAAGACACTATTAAAGTGACAATATTTAATCAACTCATTTAAATTCATAAAATGATAACACGTCACATAACTTGTTCATACAATAACCAAATTCAAACATAGCAAATAATATATCGTTCGTTTCGCTAATATCCTAATAGTCTTGACAACATTTTCCTTCAAGTTCTCGAGTCAACCTAAATTCAAACATGTAACATTGCATAATATAGAATTTGTCAACACAAAGGTTGGTGAGCAATTTCATAGTTTTGAACAATAATTATATAATAGGAAATGCCACAACTTGTATACAAAGCGATAAATAATAGAAACTATTAGGATAAATGAAATCGCTAATAAGAATACATTAGCGACACCTTGCTATAAGAGAGTACCAAATAGTCTAGGATTTTGTATGAAATCGTTAATAAGAATACATTAACGACACCTTGCTATAAGAGAATACCGAATAGACTAGGATTTTGTATGAAATCGTTAATAAGAATACATTAACGACACCTTGCTATAAGAGAATATCAAATAGCTAAGGATTTATGAATCAACCAATCAAAAGCGGTAAACACATTAGCATGTAAGCATGTAAGCATATAACACCAAATCGAGCATTTATTTAAGTAAAGTATAGAATCAAGTTTGTGGTTTAAGACTCAAGTATAAAACATTAATTTGAATAAGTATGCAATATCACCCCCAAAACGAAAGATGGAAAACGGGGGATGAAAGTACTCACATTCAAGTAATAAACTTGATTGGTAAAATGATGAGTAACCGGAAGGATAAGGTTTAACGAGCAAGGTCTAGATGAAAGGAAGTCTTGTATTAGAAAGGTTGTCTATAAAGTCTTTAACAAATGATAAGAAATGCAAACAATTTAAAGTTTAAGGTTTAAAATGTAAATATTTAATAAATTATAATAATAGTCTTTAAAAATATAAGTTTGCTCGAAACCAGGTTAAAGTATATAGCCCTTAATTTTACTCAACCTATGTTAAGTAATAAGGTGGGTAAAAATACAAGAATGAAAGTCCCTTTATAATATAGATACTAAAACGGGTTTTAACAAGTGTTTCGGGTTGTTGGTTCGGGTCTTGATAATTGGTCAAACCTAAAGTCAACTTTCCAAAATAATGAATGTCATGAGATAACTCATTAAAATTTAATAAGACTTAACCAAGTATGTAGTTCTATTATTTTAGAACTAACAACGTCCGTTAAGCGAGTGTTCGGTTTTTTCGGTCCAGACTTTGTTATAAGATCAAGTTGGATTCAAAATTCCAAGTACTTTGAGAAAACATTTAAAATCAGTTTATAAACTATTTTTAAAGGAATATACAAGTCTTGATAGCTAGAAACATACTTGTGTGTCTTAAGCAAGTGAAAATCGGTTTAGTTCGATTTGGTTCGGTTTCCATATCACAATAAGTTCATGGATGGTTGCCACATGCCCAAATATCAAAGAACTTGTATAATAATTTATAAATTATGATAAGTTTTACAACCAAAAAGTTAACAATAAAGTCTTTAAATGAAAGTTTGGTTTTTCGGTTCGGATCCTGTTTCGGGTTAAGACCAAGGTAAGATTCTACAAACCCATAACCATAGAACTTATAAAAATGATTTTAGAAACTTAAATCCAACAAGAAGCATGTTTAAACAACTATTTAACAAAACTAGAAAACAAAGTTCGGTTTACGGTTTAGAGCTATTTACGGTTAAACCGAGGCTAGTCACTACAAACCCATAACCACGGAACTTCATAAATACGATATAGAAACTAAAATGAGCAGAAGTTAAGCATGGTTAATATGTATAAACAAGTTATATATATATATATATATATATATATATATATATCAAGGACTACGAAAGTCCTCCATGTAGCCTTGCCTTACGAGGCCCGACACTCCACCGACAGAGACCGGGGAAGTGACCACCAAAGGTAAAAATGGGTGTATAGTATATATAAGTTGTATAACCATATTCAAGTATTAATAAGACTATATAAGCTAATTAAAAAGAAAGACTATGGTCAGTTTGACTTTTGAAAGTCAAACTGCCAAGAACATGAAGAACAAGCTTTAAATCTTAAGAATTTGAGAGAGAGGATGAAGTGTGAGCATGGATTAATGTAGGAGAGGGTCATGTATTTATAGGATAAGATCAAGAGGGTTAAACAACAGATTTAGTGGGTAAAATTCGTATTTGGATAAAACACAAACAACATTCTGGTCTGATGCCTGTCGCGATACGCGACGGGGCTTTAGCCTCACCCATCGCGTGGCGCGATGGGGTGCTGGGCAGCCTCACCAATTTTGCTTTTTGACAGCTTTGACCCCTGGAGTTGGTTTTAAAGCGTTTTAAAGGCATTTTGAGGACCGAAAAGGATGTTTTTAAGACCCAACAAGTATAAAACAATATTGTAACATAAAATCCATCATTTTGATTATATCATAAGTTTCTATTTACAAAACGGATCGGTTTATAAGATAAACGAATGCGATAACGAATACGAATCGGACCCTAAATTGGCGAATGTCACAACTGGCGTAACCTTAAACCTTCTGAATAGCTGTGAATCCTAGCGTCCCTCAACTGTCCGGTTTTTGCTGAAAGTAATCAAGCTCAAGCTCCAAATCATTGGTGAAGCGCATAAATAAATTCTCAGACATCCGAAAACAACGCCTAAAGTCTTCGGGTTCTTGTATTTCGGCGAGGCGTTGAAGTAATCCGTCATCAACTGGTCGTTGGCGCAAATACGGTCTCGTTCGATATATGTTCTTTTTGAAACGGTGGGTGGAGGAGAGCTAATAGAATTCATATAAGTTGTCGTGAGCACAATCGCACTCGTAACCGCCTCTTCCTCCGCGTCGTCTTCGGCTTGTTGGTCGGGCCCCAAAAAATTGGTTATATATAGAAGTGGGAGAATCCACATATTAAGTTTTATATGGAATTTGGTGTGAGGAAATATAGAGTTTGAGAATAAAAGGTTTATAAATTTGGTGAGTTTTGATTCGGGATAAAGATGATTATATATAAAAAAAATTGTTTTTTTAAAACGGTATTATGACTGTTTTCAACGGTTAAATTGTTGATTTTGTTTAAAAGTTTGTGCCATGAAAGCTTTTTGTACAAGATGCCTGTTAAAAAAAACACCCCATAACGCCGGGAAAGGGGAGGGGGTGGTGTGCCTCCGGCGTTTTTACCTTCTAAACGCCGCAATGCGGTGGACTACGAATGGTCATTCAACAAAATACTCCTTTTAATTAAGGTCCAAAAACTTTTCACCTTCGACCTTTTTTTTTTGCTTTCTCGGAGGCGGCCCTTAATTAGGGAAGGGGGGAAGAAGCACAATTATTTTGAGTAATTAGACTATAAGAAGTGGGTGCCGATTTGCCGTCCAACCAGCACACGTGGCCAGCGGTGCCAGCGGTAAACACCACCCCTCCCCCGTTGGTGCCACCAAGGGGTAAAGAAAACGGTGAATTCTTCACGATGAAAACACCGGCGGTGAAGGCTTTAAAGCTTTTTCTTTAATGTATTTCAAAACATAAGATTAGGGGTTTTGGTGAGTTACAAGAGGCAAAGAGAATTAGGGAGAAAAAGAAGTTGAGAGGAAGATGGGGACGAGAAGTTGCAGAAGAAGAAGTAGGTGAGGGATTAAGAAGATGAGGGGTTAAATAAAAAATTGTATATATAATAATATTATGTTTAATTGTTTATGTTTTTGTTTTTGAAGGGCTAATTTAAAAAAAAAAAATGTTTATGTGTTCATTTCTTTGTATTTTTATTATATTAATAATAATATTATGTTTTTAATTAGTATTTAAACGGAATGTTTTTTTTAATTTGATTTGATAAGTGTAATGTAATATTATAAATATATCCAATATTTAGTTTTTCTTTTTAAATTTAGTTATATTAATAATTTTAAAATAATTAAACTAAGTTAATTTTAGTTATATAATTATTATTATTTTCTTGTTTGAAAAGAGATGTGAGTGATGAATTAATGACCATTTCCTTGATATTGTTAATAAAAGTGGAATAGAGTGAGGTATGATATGGTACTGTAGGTTGAGAGGCAAAATGATAAGCACACCTGATAGTCTTATGCCATATAGTTCAACATGTTGCATTAAATGATGATTCAAATGGGTTTAAATGGTTGTTGGATATGGAAAGCAAGTTCTCGGTTATGTCGGTTCCAAACGTTATGGTTTTACAAGTTATCCGAACAGTATCACTTCGACCCGGTGTATGCCTAAGAAAGTAAATCTTTTGGCCTAGAGAGTGCCTTTGAACCAAATTCCTACAAAGTTAAAACTTTCTATTGGTTTGTTTGAAACATCCTGAAAATACTTATCACGTCTTGGAGATGTGTAAGGTAGCAGTAAGTAATTCGAAGAAGACGTATTGAGGTGAACCTCCCTTCATCATTGGTGCCTTCGGAGATGACCTATTGGTTTGATTTTACTAATTTTAGTAAACACGGTACATTGACGGTAGCCAATCAGAGCCGTCTCCGAGAATTTAAATACCACGGCCGAACCAAAATAAAAAGGCCCGTAGGCCTTAACGAAAATTTTTTATTCGTTAATGTACATGGATAAAACTTTTACTGACTGATATATTATAAGCGGAATTCATTATTAGCATGTAATTATCTCATACACCATTGCAAATAACTTTATTTTAAACACCAAAGCACATATATAGGTAATATGTATAAGAAAGTTTGTGCTCCCGAAACTTATGTGTCCCGGCCGTTGGTGCTGCTCACACACCCTTCAAACATCCCCTATAGCCAATCTTTGATTTTGACTTTTGAGGCATATGCATGACATGCTTAATTATTTTTATGGCATTCTAGTGGAATACTAGATAGAATACGTATAGTTGATTGGCTAAAATAGGGATTATTCTATAAAATGGTAACCAAGTTTCAGGATTGTTCCAATTAGGTCACTGGTTTAAGTTTTTGTTCTAATCAAGTCACTTAACTTTTAAATTTGTTCCAATCATAGATATTTGACCTGAATAACATGTTACTTAAGTGTTTTTAAAAGTAATTTACCTGAGATAACAGGTTATTTAAGATTTATATAAATTAATAAAACAAATAAGATAAATCGAGTAAACGCAGCCACCAGGAACTGCAGACACCAACCCCGGCCACCTGTAACTGCGGCCACCACCCTCGAACCAAGTCACCGTCCAATGCCTAAACTTCGCCACCATCTATATCCCGATATTCGTCTCCGTTGCCATAATACTTTGCACCTTGTTCACTTCCAAAAACGAGGATCCGATGGGGTGGGGTTGTGCGGGGATGACGAGAGGAAAAGAGCGGATTTCGTTTTTCCGGCCACCTAAACACCACCTTGTGGCGCGTGCTCCGATCTTGTGTTGATATCGTAGCTGGTTTCCGACGACCAGATCGTGTATTACACCTTTAGTTTTGGTTTCCGACGACCTGCAAACACCCGCGGGTATACCCAAACACCACCGATTGTGCTGCTCCCATTACACCCGCGGGTGGTTTTGGTTTTCTTTCAAAGTACAAGGAAAAAAGGGTCGGGGGATGTCGACGGAAGGCGGTGTTGTGGTGCTATGGTCCGGTGATGGTGTGAAGAAACAGAGTGAGAGTGTAGAGACGAGAGAGGGTTGAATATATATGTATTTATACACACACACACACACACACACACATATATATATATATATATATATATATATAATATGTTAGAAATTGTATTATTAAAGGGTATTTTGGTAATCTTAGTGTTAATGAATTGGATTACCTGTTATTCAGGTCAAATATCTATGATTGGAACAAATTTAAAAGTTAAGTGACCTAATTAGAACAAAAACTTAAACCAGTGACTTGATTGGAACAAATCCTGAAACTTGGTTACCATTTAACAGAGTAATCCCGCTAAAATACATATTAGTGATGCATTTTTCCATTTTTTTTCTCTCTTTAGCTACTTGCTAATAGGAATTTTATAAATTTCATTTATTTGTCTATTACAAGGAAAAAACTCTTACTATACTATTAAAGTAACACATGCTACAACTCTAGCATTTCCACATAGAAAGCCACATAGACTCTTACCAATTCTAAAAATATTTATTTAAATAATTTAAATTAGAATTAAAAATAAATATGTTTTAATATGTTTCTTCGTTTGTCATTTCATTCATAATTAGTCAGTTAATAACATGGATGTAACCTATATTTTTAATTACTTATAATTATAACTTATGTTACTAAATAGCCAAAATAGAAAATCAAAAGTCATTTCACCATACAAGACAATCGATATTGATAAGCTATTCCTTCATTTTCAAGCTTCTTCACAAAATATGATCAAACATGACGGCTTTCATATATTTTTACAAAATGCAATTTCATATATTATACGACCAATAAATTTCATTATACTATACGATTTCACTATATTTTGTAATTTAATATTTTACAATACTATATTTTAATTGCTCATACAAATTTTTACGTCTAACGATTATGTGATATGCTAATCTTATGCACCTAACAAATTTACTAGCAAGTACGTTAAATTGTTAAATAGTGAACCTACAATTCTCATAATTTTCTATTCATCCAACTTATTCTAATTACGAAAAAACATAATATTAATCAACCACCTAAATCATCTTTACACATAAATTCATAATTTTATATTTATTCAAATAAGCAATCTAGAATTTTTACCTTTACAAGACGAATTTATTAATTTTCGTCCGTATGATACACAAGCCACTATCCTAGTGTTTAATAGTTTATTTCAAATTTGCAATTATAAAGAGGCTAACAGATATAAATCGGTTGCCATTTTAGAAAATTAATAGTGTTAGGTCAGAAATTAATATTATGAACTTTGAAACCACGACTTTTGAAAAAATCCACAACGTAGCTTGTTCATACAATGATTTTGAAAGTACTACTCCGTTTATAGAATTTAGATGTATGCTAAGAACGTTTTGAGAATGATATATAACCGTTTAATGTACAAAAGGTTTTGAAAATTTACACGGCTTTCACAGCTTAAATTTTTATGTGTTTTAGAGCAATAATATGTTAAGAACCATATAATACATACACTTTAGATAGTGCATAAAAGATAAATTTAGATAGTGCATAAAAGATAATCAAAAGTAATAAGAGAGAAACACCGGTGATTACAAAACGATTCTCTACTTCAAATTTAAAGTAACATGTATACAGCCATTATATGTTTTTAACCTTTTATGATTTTTAACATATTATGCAGAGGCGTCTCCGAAATTTAAATACGATCTGAAAAAAAAAGCCCACAGGCCTTAACGAAAAATGAAAAATATAAGCTAATATTTATAAACGACAATTAATGTTATAACAATAAACATAACAAAAATATAGTATTAATGTAATACCCCAATTTTCGAAACATTGATAGATTAATTGCCGAAATGGTATGTTGTTGAATCAAAAGTTATTGAGTTAAAGGTGATGTATTATTAAAACAAAATAAAAGGGGTGAGTGTGTAAATAACAGATTAAATTATAAAAGTATAGGGCCATTTTTGCCCTTCCTTAGAAATCTGAGTCATCTTCAACCTTAAAACTTGTTGAATTTCCGGCATATTTTTCCAACGAGGCTAATTTTCCGGTGAGCTTTAAACACCACAATTAACTATCAAATCGACCTACTGACGGTGTCGTTTGATTCAAGATCTTTCACCTACAAATATATATATACATAAAAATAAAAAAGTTTTGGCCTCCAAAAATTACGTGTCCCTCCCGAAGGTGCGGCTCGCACACCCCCGGGCCGGCCCTGAATTGTTATGGTATGGAAAGAAACTTCTATGTCAATTTAGAGTGTACGTATCTCCGTAGATACTCATTTGAGAAATGCCACAAACTAATTTATGTTGGTCACATGGTCGTTTGTATTTTAATTAGTTTTCAAATGTGTTATGGGTTGATCATATTTAATTTTATATGTTAATGGGCTTTAGCTTAACTAGAATTAGAGAGAAGTGAAGTATGATAATATTGGATTGTTTTTTTATATATCATTGTGTTATCTAAGTTAGCTTGATTTTATTCGTTGATTGTTAAAAAAAAATATATATTTAATTTTGCATGGGATGATGACAATCAAAAGGAAGCACGTAACTTCGCAAGTCTTCAAAGTGGTGCCTCAATTTTATTGGTGGAAGACGACTTTATTTCCTATTGATATATCTAAAGAAATTAAGCCGAGCATAGAAAATTATACCCGGTTATATATTTTTTTTATTTATCTTAAAATTAATCTTTATAAGACTTTTAGCGACAAACAATCATATCTCAATTTGTGACAACTTTGTGACCTGAAAATACATTGCAACTTAGCGATGAACATTTTGATCTCAACTCAGGTGTCCAGTTTGGGACTGCTTTTTAGCGAAATATAATATTACCGTCTTTCAAAGATTTGTGATCGCTATATGTCAACTTGTTTACGACATGCCAAATTAAGCATATAGTTACATATACCAAAAGCAAACCGTCAAAAACAATTCACAAGCATGATAAGTTGTACTATGAAAGATTGATCAGTTAAAGAACATGTCAAATATTTAAAATAGCGAAAATAACCATAATATGCATGGTGACTAAAATTGCTATCAAAATAGCCGTAGAATTTGTTAAATTGCCATTTAATCACATATTAACACGTCTTCTTTTAATGTAAGACCAAAAAATGGCATGGGAGAATGGTGGGAAATAAAAGGATGGTGTAAGAGACAATGTTTTTTTATTGTGTCTCGTTGTAAAATAACACATAAGAGAATGGCACAGAAGAAAACGAAACAGACGTGATGTGTTGTGCCATATGACCCACGATTAGAAAGCTAATTTTTTAAATGGCGCGTAAGGACAGAAGGCGAAGGATTAGTGAAAAAGCAAAAAGTTAATTTATATTTCCACAATTTACCAAAGGAAATGGCTATAGCTTTTATCAAAAGCTTTAATAAATGTTATATTGTTAATTTTTATCTATGAATTTGTGATTGAAATTAAAATTCGTAACACTATTATTCATTAACAATAAAATAATAAACAAACCAGAGGTCTTCATGCATAGGATTTGATTGGTCAAATTCTTGTTAGCAAGTCGCGATCTTGCGGGTTTTGTTGTCCGACAATATTAGTGAAATTTTTGATATTTTATACTTGATATATAAGTCTCAGACAACCGTATAGAAAATATTCTAAAATCACTCGGAGCATCAGCAATGCCGGGCGTTTACAAACCGTCATATCAGTTTCACATCATATTTTAAATTTTTCTTAAAAACTTGTATTATCTTTTACAACAACAAACTTTTACGAAACACAATAAAAAAATATTAAATTTGTATAAATACATATAATATATATGTTTATGTGAGTGAGAATGGCAAGGGGCCCACTATGGTCATCGCCATTGTGTATGCTCTTTCAATTCTGCAAATTTTTATTGAAAGACTTGACTACACAATGATGGAATTTATATAGCATTTCTCCGCCCCAATGCTACATGTATCCACACCTTGGACTTCGAAGCCATTGTGGTGCTTTAATTAGCTTAGAGGATCCACAACACTATTTGGTAATACCCATTCAAGATCACAAACCACCTTCAAACATCTTTTGCAATTGCTCACTCCATAGCCCATTCCTCTCTATCAAATATGTTTATACATGATAATATTTTTTTAATAGTGTTTGAAATTTTTATAGTGATGCAGGAGAAATGGGTGGTTTCTAGGTAGATATGGAATATGAATTATGATGTGGCAGCTAAGATGGCGGTTCATGATAGTTTAGCTTTGTAAATGCTCCTATACATCTGCAGCTCTATGTAGATACGTTCAATCATTTAAAGTAGTTTAGACGTATACGTCAAATATGTTATATCTACTGACAACAAGTCATGTGTGGGTTTGGGCAACTTGGCACGGGGAGACGCTAAAGAGACGTAAAAGCATGATACACATTAAAGATGCTACTGACATGCATGCATGAACCTTTGATAAAAGACATCGATTAGAGATTAAGATATATCATGTAAATCAAACCTATCGACCGGATTACATATGTGAGATGTCAACATAAGTGAATCACATGCATTATTAATAATTAATACAACACTTGTCTTCTCAAACATCAGAAGAAACGTTGCTAAAAAGTTTTCCTTTTATTTTATGATTTAGATGCTAACAAAAGAAAAAAGGTTGACATGTTATCAGGGTCGGCTCCAAGAGTGGGCTAGCCCACCCACTCCTAGGCCTATTTATTCTGATGGCCTAGTATTATATAACTTTTCTAGTTATTTTTTTATCATTCAAATACAATATTATAAATCACCGACACAAATGTTTATTTCTTGCGGCTTCGCTAAGTTACCCTTCTAGTATATCTATTCAATTTATTATGATTGGCCCCAACTCCTTATTTTAATTGGTAATGCTTTATTCTTTCTTTTATTGAAATACAATATTATAAATCACCATGCAAGTATTGTAATTTTTTCTCATGAGCTTGGAATAAAGCGGTAAGAAAGAGATTATGTGACCTAAGTTTGATTCGTGCCTTCATCATTTAGTTTTGAAGGCATCAGGTGGTGACGACAAACTAGGCGAGTAAGTGTTGTTCACTAGTTGGATCATTGAATTGAACGTGTTTTACCTCACCGCATTATTGTGCCTTCGGATGAGGGTTCACGGGCGTTGGCCTTAGCTGAGGGTTTTCCACATATCTAAAAACGAATGTATCTTGATGTGGTGAATTTAGCTTATAGCTTATTTGAAATATTCGTTAACCGTTAGGAAAAAAAGATTGTATTTCTTGCCGCTTCGCTAAGTCACCCTTCTAGCATATCTATTCAATGTCTAATATCCTCCTTTCAAAAATAAACGTCAGTGTTGGTAGATAGTTGTCGAAAAAGTGTGTTTTGCATATGATAGATGTGATAATGTTGACAATATTCAGGTTGTGTTTTTTTGCTTTGTTTTTTAATATATTCAAATAGGTTTGGTAGAAAAAGACAATAATTTTTAGCGAGAAATCTGCATTTTGTCTCCCTGGTATATGGACCAATTCGACAGGTTAAACACTGAAAAAGATTTTGCGAACTTTGGACCATTGTGATATTTGGGCGGGTCAATCTGACTCCTTCCATTAAATATTTTCGTTAAAGTCCGTTGATTTGAAGGGTATTTTAGACTTTTTACAAATATAATTTTGGCCGGTCACATCTGTGCCACTCTGTTAGTTATATTTTTTAAAAGCTTGAAAAAACCAGCTTGCCGGGAAAAATGACAGTCCGACCACCGGGTATTATCTTTTTCCTCCTTCCTCCATACTCTTCCCCCTTCTCTACCCTCCTTCCTTCCTCTTTCCTTCCTTCGTTTCTTACCCAACTCAATCTCCACAATTTCCTCACAATTTCCCCACTATCTTTATATATACACGACACCATCACCCATCACCAACACCATCACCGTCGTCCGTCACCATCACCATCACCGACGCCCGTCACCATCACCGAGGCCATCTCTCTCCATCTCCATCTCCATCATCAACACCGACCCACGCCGCCACCACCGACGCCTAGCCGCCATCCCCATCCACATCCGACGCCACCACCGACGCCACGCCGCCATCCACCGCCGTACAATGGTTTTCGTGTTCATTATTCGGTTCACATGTTTAATCGGAGTCCCACTTGTAATTAGTCTCCGAATCCGATTTTGGATTCGTCGAATTTCCGTTCGCGTTGTTGTTAATGTCGCCGGTCTAGTCCAGTTGGCATTCCGTAGAACGTGGAATGTCGACCATCTTCTCCTACCGTAGTGTTCGGGGTGTTCGAGGTCGAGTTCGGCGCGTAAAATCCCGAAGATTATAATACGGGTGTTTTGATATATGTGTTTATGCATGGTGTTTATGTATTGTATTTATGTATTGTGTTTATGTTTTGTGTATGTGTTTATGTGTTTATGTATTGTGTAATATATATAAAAGAATGGTTGTGTTCATTGTGTGTTCGGGCTCGGGTTTGGGGATAACTAAAAAACGAGTCGGTTCGGTGTTTTCGGGGGTATAGTTTACTAGAAAACGACCCGTTTTGTCATTTTTGAGCTAAAATTAACATAAAAAACGACCTGTTTTCGTCGTTTTTGAGCTAAAACTACAATAAAAAACGGGCCGTTTCGTCATTTTTTAGTGAAAAGTTTACTAAAAAACGACCTGTTTCGTCTTTTATTAGTGAAAAGTTTACTAAAAAACGGCCCGTTTTGTCGTTTTTGAACGAAAAGTTTGTTAAAAAACGGGCCGTTTCGTCGTTTTTGAACGAAAAGTTTACTAAAAAACGGCCCGTTTCGTCGTATTCGGACGAAAAGTTTACTGAAAAACGGCCCGTTTCGTCGTATTCAGACTCGTTTGAATTATTAAAAAAATGGCCGTTTAAAAAAACCCGATTGTCACACCCCCATCCAGGGCCCAAGGAGTGCGACCCACAACTTGGTATCGTGTTTGTAAATAAATCAGAGTTGCGTTAGTTTGCGGAAGTCTCATATAACTTTAAGGATCGAAAATGTAACATTTATATATATTCAAAAGACGGGATTATAAACACCCGTTTAAGTTAACAAAAGGTTATTTGTTTATATTTACAAAACCACCACCTTAAAACATTAAGTTCACAAAAAGAATCCGAGTCATCGGATATCATAGTACTTCGTCATGCCAAGCTCTAACTTTGTTCACCTGCAAAATGTAAGTAAATACGTCAGCAACGAATGCTGGTGAGCACGCTGACGTAAAAATAACTCTTTTACTTTATTACCCCTCGAGACTACGCCTTCCTCGGCCCAACGTGGCTTAGGAATAAAAAAGTCAAATAACACATTATAAATATGAGCCTCTACTCTAGGTCACCTCAGCAAACACCGCAGCGTTCGACTTAGTTAAGTACCCGTAAATATACACATAAGGTCGTACTCCCTGCAGGAGAGCGTCCTACGACCAAGGGTGGTGCGATCATGCCCATACATCGCATAGTACCACCTATGCAAGGATCCAGACATACGTATACCACAGTCTGAGGGCTAGGTTTATACCCTTATTCATAACGGTTTTAGGAACACATAGTTCCTTGTAAACAATCTCAAATAACAAGTTTGACTCATTTTAAATAAGTAAAAGTTTGGGGGCGTATTCACCTTGTCTCTTTAGGATCGGTTTCACTCACCGTCCAAGGGTCTTTTCCTTTCTTTATCTCGCACCTATAGTACGAGTATAAATATTTGTTAGTCGGATACACGATCCGGCTTAAGACCTTTAGTCTTATATCTCAATCCTCGATTGAACCTTTAGTTCAATTCTTTGTTTACTTAAAAACCTTTAGTTTAAAAGTAAATTATAAACCTTTAGTTTATATCGAAACCCGACGTTTCTTCTTCTCCAAGAAACGTATTCTTTTTCTTTTATTATTTAAGAATACTCTTTATTCATTAAATAATATTTCATAACAAAGAATATTTACATATATACTTACACACATATATACGTATTCAACAATATTCATAATCAATCTTTTAATCATTTCTTTGTTATGTTTTCTTTTCTTTTCTTTTATCGAGGTATCGAGTATATCCTCGACTTAAGGCTTAAGCCTTGAATATAATATTAAATTATATTGAATTCGATATTACGCCTAACCTTAAGTGGCGTATAGAAACCCTAGAGAATTGAGCAGCACTCCGACGCCGCTTTACTTTTCTCGATCAACTTTGATATGCCAACTTCAACACACGTCGGCACGTCTTTCGGGACTCATTGCCATACCAACGCCTTCTTGATGATTGAGGGTGGAGGGTGGCACAAACTTCGAGGAAACGGTGTACACAAACAAAGGATCGTGGCACACTTATCAAGGCAAATCGTTTATATAATTGTCGGGTTTTTAGAGAGAGACTAGAGAGAAGTGAAAACTGAGTTTGGGA